>NC_056728.1:1596482186-1596689686 GCF_019279795.1 Protopterus annectens
ATATATATATATATATATATATATATATATATATATATCTACATATTTAGATATGTTGTATCTGTTTACATATTAATATATTTACACACACACATACATCTAAACATTAAAGAAGGATACGAAACCAAACGTAGAAAACAAAAACAAGCCGTGAACAACCCAAAGCAGTCAAAAGAGAAATTTATTTAAGCGCTTTTTGTCAGCACAATACGCTGACTTCTTCAGAAACAACAACCACTGGCAGCATAACCATTATAAAGGCTAACATCCATTTACGTCATAACCAATAATTCAATTAGTACAATTTAAAATAATGTGGGTTTTAAAGAAACTATTTAAAGGCGCAATGACCGTTAGTGGTAGCAAACATCACATCCCTATGAACATGTAAACAGCACAAATACATAAGTCAAGTCGACTTATTAATATAAAAATATAGTGTATTAATATTGCAACAATTAAATAAAAAGATAAGCATACAATACTGTTAAAATTTCAACAATTTGTGACTCTAGTTGTATTATACTGTTAGTTCATGGTTTGAAGCTTACATAAGTCATTGTGTATAAGGTTAAAACATCAAAGACCCTAAAATTGATCTAAATTACATAAAACATGTTCATAATTAAACACAGTTTATGAAAAGTAGTTAAGAGAAAATATAATGTATGTGGATGTTTGTGTTTAATATCTTTTTATAATTGTATAACAGTAAATAGATGTAATAGTGCATGTAGTAATAATAATATATTAAAAAAGAAAACTAGTGTTTTCACAAGAATTTTCTTAGGGACATAAAATAATTATATGTATGGTGTTACCATAATATGAAATACCTAAAAAGTATATGTAGTTTCCCAAGTAACCCATATACTTAATAAAATTTTTAGTAATTTAAGTTGTTTATAATGAGTTAGACATACCTAGTGTCATAGATGTCACAATTAATAGTTTTATGAATTTGTAATCACATTAGTTAAAACTAACTAATGTCACAAAGTTATACACAAAAACAAGTACCATAAAAAATAAGTACCGTAAAAAATGTATCAAATAACGAGACTTTCATCTCTTCAAGCTATTCAATTTTAATAGACTTCCTATTGAACAAGACTGAGTTAGTCCTGGGAAGCTATATGCGTTCAGTTTCACCTGCCATTTCAGTTCCAGTTCCTCCAGTTTCAAATTTCTAGGACCCCCTTCCGCGTCAATTTTTACATGGTCAATTACCATAAATCTAAAACTATGGTCTGAGTAAGCCGCCGTGTGTTTAGCAAGTGCATTCTCTAGTTTCCCCTTTCTAATGGCATACAGGTGTTCGTACATCCTTTCACGTAGTCTTCTTTCGGTTTTACCGATGTAAAATGCTAAACAGGATGTACACCTGGATAAGTAAGTAATGTGGTTAGTGTTACAGTCAAATTTGTTCGTTAACTTAAATTTTTGTCCATTCAGGCTAAAAGAATTGCCCTCCTGGACGTGTTTACAATAATTGCAGTTCTGACATTTATACATGCCAGGGCATCTCACTGTAGGTGTATCGTGCTTTTCCAACAGGGTTTTGATGTTAAGCCCTTTCCTGTAAACTATCATAGGGTGGTCACCCAATTTTTCAAATAAGTCAGGTTGTGTTTTAAACAAGTCCCAATTTTTCTTCAGTATAGATGAACACAAGGTACTTGTTGTACTGAAGGTGGTGATAAATTTAACAGTAGATAAATCGTTGTTAAATCGGCCACTGTTTAGTACATTACTCACTATCCGGTCACACTGGTTCTTATCAACCAAATTGACAACATTGTCGTCGATAAGGTTTTTAGTGTTAGTCTTCAGTAGTGGTAAGTACACATTATTGTGTCTTTTGTCCATTACCTCCTGAACTATTGGGTCAAGAAAAGTTACTGGGTAACCTCTATGTATAAACATTTCCCATATATAGACACATTCCTTTATAAAATCCTCATCCAGGCTGACCATTCTGGAAGCTCTTACCAGCTGCCCCTTCACAACAGATTTCTTCTGGTGGTGAGGGTGACAGCTGGTGAAGTGGAGGAAAGTGTTAGAGTATGTAGATTTTCTAAAGATGTTTGCAGTAAACACATTTAAGTTGTAATTTTTACTTAGGTGAATGTCGAGATAGTCGATAAAATAACAATGAAACGTGTAAGTAAATTGCAAGAACTTAGTAGTGTGGTTAAAGTATTCAATAATTTGATGACTAACACTTTCACTACCTTTAAATAAGATAAAAATATCATCCAGAAACCTTGTGTAGAATAGAAAGGACTCGAAAAACACATTGCCTTTAAAGACAAATTCCGATTCCCAATAAGCCATTACCAAGTTTGCTACACTTCCCCCACAGGGTGATCCCATGGCAACACCTATTTTTTGCAAAAAGAATTCGTCGCAATGGAAAAAATAATTATTTGTTAGTACTACGTCCAAAAGATCAGATACTAAATCTATTTCCCTGGTAGGAGCTTTATGTTTCTTAAGCATAAGTCCTACCCATTCTAATGCTACCTCATGGGGAATACTAGTGTAAAGGTCTTTTACATCAATTGTGAGGAAGTTGTAGCTCTTGTCACTTGCTGAGTATATGTAGACATGTAGGTGTAGACATATATATGTGTCGATGTAGATATTTGCATGTATATATGTTCATATATATTTATATATATATGTATATATTTCTAAATATATATATATATATATAGATAGATAGATATATCTACATATATAGATATGTTGTATCTGTTTACATATTAATATATTTACACACACACATACATCTAAACATTGGTATACATTCTCTATATTGTTGCATGACTGGGTCGGATGATATGTATCTGAAAACATCCAAGCTATGTATATCTGGAATGGTTTAGTGGTAAATTACTTTGTCTATGGTGTGCAGGGTCCTGGGTTCGAGCCTTGCAGAGGCTGTTTATTTTGTTGCTGGGCAGAACACGGGCCTTTGGATACAGAGTGATTAAGGCACTTTAGAGCAGTTGTAAGCGGGTTTGCGGGTTTTTGCGTGGAGGTAAGCACTGCTAACTTCTGGTTACAGTTTCTTATACTCAGTTAGCTTCTAAATTGCTTAACGTGTGTAGGCATTGCTTACCCCTGCACAAACAGGCTTAAACCCGCTTACTGCTGGTTAAAAGTGCTTACTGCCGCTTTCCCCCACACTAATTTCCTTAAAAGAAAAGAAAAAGGGGTTGATAGGAAAGTGATGAAAAAAGGGGCACAAAGAGGGAAAGACAGTAGGGAAAATAGGTAGGGATGTGCAGGAATGGTGTAGGGAAGGTCCATAGCTGCCCATTTCTTCTACAGCAACAGCTGTGCATATACACTGAATTTGGAGGTAGATTTGGACACTCAACCCCCCCTGGGAGAGGGGTGAGGACAACAATAATAAGTTGTGATGCCAGTTAGACAGGATTGCATGTGTCCAGTGGACATGTGTGCAAAATGGACAACTATGTATGGGGCATGATTTTTTTGTGGGAACAGATTGCTCTTTTTCTTTTTTTTTTTTTTTCAGGTGAGAGTGGGATGTTGGGGAGGGGTAATAAAGGTATATTTGGGGAGTTAGGTTGGGTAGGTTAACAGATAATTCACACAAGATGCATACAGGGGTGGTATATGATGCATGTGGGGGGTAAACACCTTAATGGGGAGGGGTGTTGGGATATCAGAAGCCCACAAGCCCCCTAGCCCACACATGAGCAGTCACCACTACATCTTCACAGCCCTGAAGGTGGGTGCACTGGGGGCTGAGCCTCAGAGCAGGCTGACTCTCTAATCACAACATTTGGCCCTTGAGCTGGCATAGAAGATCACCGAACTGCTCGTTGATCAGTCTACGCACCACGGCCCCGACCTGGCAACAGGTGACAGGTGCCTGTCCACACCCACTCCCCGGGGGGGGCGAGCCTCATCCCCTGAGGTGGTTCCATTCGAAGGTGGTGCAGAACCAACAGACAGGGAAGTGCGGGGTTGGGCCCCAGACATGCTGGTGCTCGGTGCCTCGGCCAGCTGAGGTGGGACAGGTGGGTCCGCTGAGACCGGCCTTCCCAAGCATGCTATAGTGTTTAGATTTCAACATCATATATGGGTTAGTAATAGTCAACACATTCCAGGGTTAGGTATAACAGCATGCATAGATATTTCCATTAACCCAGACACCAAATACGGAACAGTTGCATAGCAAACAAAACACATGCATATATGGGACCACAGTGGTAATAAGAACAGCATGCATGTACGTTGATGGCACCATACCAACAATGTTGGAATAATTCAATATGGCACATGCATGGAAACCATTAAAATATTTATCAAACAATTGGACATTGTCAGAATCAGTACATACCATTTGGGGTGGGTATGTTGATTATTGTTGGAGATAAGTTGGGGGGGAGAGAAAGATGCCAATTAACAAGTAGTATATTCCTGTACTCCACATTACTTTCCTAGTCAGTGCTGTTATCTGTACCTTACAAATCTTACTACACTACCCTATAGACTTTTATTGGACACTGATATGGCTGTCAACATCATTACACATGAACAGGTTTTACCTGCAGTATACATCTCTTACCTGGTATACCTGTGGAGGGAATGTTTAACACTGACTAATGGTTTGTACACATATGCCCGGATTCCGGGTTGATGTTTTGCACTATGTTATCCAACTCTTTCTGCACAGACTCTGGCCATGTGTTGACCACATGCTGGTGTGCCTGGACATATCTAGAATATTGCCCTCTTCCACCTTTAGTGACCTGACACACACATATACATGCTTTCCTACACAGTTATATTATGTAGTACAGTGTGGGTGACAGTGACCAGTGATACTTTATTATTCAGAGAAACTGCAACACTCACAATCCCCTACAATACCAGGGTGGATGGTACCAGTACAGGTTATATCGGTCTGTATTTCTCAGCACAGTGTTTGTATCAACGTACCTGTGGGAGCAATGTTTGTTAGCACTACCTGACTGTTGTCACACAAGGTTCCAGATTACACAATAGCATTATGCACATACATCTCACTCTGTTAGTGTACACACTCTGGTCACAGCTTGACAACATTGGAGTATAGATAGGACATACTTGAAATATTACTCTCCTAACAGTTTCAGGGGTTGCTACAGTGACAGATGTGTTCTCATGATGGTTGACAATCACTTTTATTCTCTGTTTGCTGGCTACACATCTGGGATCATTCCACAGACTTACCAGGGGGACAGGGGGACAGGCAGCAGATATGGGCACATATACTGGACATTCTGGCCTCATGTGTACAGTTGTGGGGTATCAATCTGTATGCAGTCTAATTCCATTCCCAGGATTCAGATCATGACTGTCTCTGCTACAGCTTAAGCACTGTCCATCACAGTTGTGTCTTCTATATTGATATTGCTGTATATCTCCAATCTCCTTTCTGTCTTATTAATCCCCTGTGCTTATGCATTCTGACCTTGTATAACAACACTCTTATAAAGATTTCCTAGACAGTTATATGTTGTAGGACAGTGTGGGTGACAGTGATGTGTAATACCTCATTATTCACAGCAACTGCATATCATTCTTGTATTTCTGGGCACAGTGTTGGTATCTGACAGACCTGTGGGAGGAATGTTTATTAGCACCTGCATGTTCCCACACACAGTACCAGGTTCCACATTACTATTATGCACATACATCTCACTCTGTTACTGTACACACTCTGACCACAGCTTAACAAGTTGGGGTGTAAATGTGACATACGTGGTGTTTTAGACACATAAGGTATTGGGGAGTTGCTAGTGTCCCAGGTTTGTTGTCATAGATGTGTATCAATCAGTTGTATTTCCTGTTTGCTGCCTATACGCCTGGGATCATCCCACTGATTTCCCAGGGGGACAGGTTGATAGGCAATAGATATGGGCCACTTTAATAGACATTCTGGATATATCTGTACAGTTGTGGGGTATGATTCTGTATGCAGACTACTACCACTGTCAGGATTCGAACCGTGGCTGTGTGTGCTAAAAAATAACAGTTCACATCTCAGTTGCATGTGCAATTTGTTTTTTGTTGTCTGCATTTTCCCTGTTTACTATCCATGTATCTCATAGTTGAACTAATTGGTCTCTGGGGATTACACCTGTCATATACAGGCATTCCTACACATTCAATTTATGGTGCATGGTGTGGGTAATAGTGCTTAATACTACAGTACTATTACATGATTGCAAATCTACATTACCATATGATACCAGAATATACACATGCAGTCCAGCACTTAGACTTGTTTTGTCAGGATATTACATTTTTTTTGCCATACAAACAATATGAGACTGTTCCTGCCATATTCTCTAGTGTGTCCAGTACTTGTCTTGATCAATACAGGTTTTATACTAGCAATTAATTTACTACTACTTTTATTTTTATTTCCTATGACAGTAAAAGCATGAGTATTACTGACCTGCCTTGCGTCGCAACAGTGCCAGGCGGCAGGTATGGGCCTCCTGGCTCTCGGCCCACTCCGTTGCAGCTGTGGGGGACATAAGAGGAATATTCAGCCATACCTATCCATGATATACCTGAGCTGGCACTTATTACACACATACTGGGGTGATACTTACACACGTCTGGTACATCCCCTGATGCTGTAGCCTCTTGGAGCCACTCCTCCAAGAGGTCCCCCTTCTGCCGCTTCAGATCAGTATAGTGGTGCCTGACCTGCTCACCTGTTCGGAGTATGCCAGTGGCACTGGTGATGTCGCGGGCAAGATGGTCCCAGGACTCCGCCTTATATTGGGAGCCCTGGTACTAGCCATGCAGCAGTCTCTGTGCATGGTCTTTAACTAGGAGTCCTGCCATGACCTTGGACTCCAGAAGTGCACTCCTTCTCCCCTTACTGCCATAGTGCCTGCAAGGGGAAGCTACAACCATTTATGAGATGTATTCCTACCCATTTGGGTTTAAGAAGGGCCGATTTCCCACACTTTCCCGTGACTGGCTGGTTTTGAAAAGGCTAAGCTATGAGCAAACCTGCTTACCTAAGGTTGGCATTGTTTAAAGGGGTATACCACTGAGCACAAAGAGTTAGCTAGTCTACACATTGCTCACACCTCCTATGCTGGCCTGTGCAATTCTTAGCATTCCTTACATTAGACCTTCATTATAATGCCTTTTTGGCATTGTGTTATTATTCATTACACCTTATATGTATGCCTGGTTTCCCTGATTGATGTGTACGTGCACTCTGTGGAGTCCTGTGTTTTACTGGGGACTTCAACACTCTATTACAATTACACCTCACTTCTGGGTTTACTGCTGTACTCCAGTTCACATATTTATGTTATGTAGTGGGTTATGGCACATATGACTGTATACTGATGCCTTTCACAGGTTCAGTTTGGTTATACTATGGTAGGGAATTGTTTACTACTACCTCATTCTTTTGTACTTCTGTGATGGCTTGGTGGATAACTACTGGGACCATGGTATATAGGGTTTGAGACCTGCATGATTGTTTATTTTGTTGATGGGCAGAACAAGGGTCGTTGGATACAGAGTAATTAAGGAACTTTTGAGCAGTTGTAAGCGGGTTTGCGCGACGGTAAGCACTGATAACCAGCCGTTACATCTGCTTACAGAGAGTTAGCTTTAGAATTCCTTAGCCAGTGTAGGCATTGCTTACTGCCACACAAACAGGCTTACACGCGCTAAGTAGTGCTTAATTATGCTTACTACTGCTCATTTGTGCTTAGACCTGCTTACTAGTGCCTTATTCATTATGATACTGACACCTCACATGTACATTTACTGCAGTACTCCAGTTCATAAATATATGTTATTTAGTGGGTTATGCAACAAAAATAATGGTCATAACGTATTTTGCCATGTAAAATAGAATGTGCTGGAGTGGGACTCAAACATGGAATATCTGCTTGTTAGGCAAATGCTCTGCCCACTACACTATTGCTGCACTGCTTAATTTATATATATCTTCATTGTTATCCTCTTCAGCCTTTTAAGCTGCTTTAACTGTAGCTAAGCAATGGGCACACCCGCGCATCTACGGTTAGCTTCAATCGAATTTAAAAAAAAATAAAATAGGGTTTTTTCATTTTATTACTCAATTCTGTTGCTGTTATACACAAGGGGTACTGTTGGTGGGGATATGCAGACACCTGTGAGCAGTCTCGCTCATTGCATACTCCTTTCTACTGTTCTACATTGCAGGGGTGTGTTTATTCTGAGAGCTTTGCTCTCAGACATGCCCCCTGCACTCTTACACACTCCGTGTAAGCCTAGGAGCTCGGGCAGCACGCCTTATTAATATGCATGGCACACTGCCGTCCTGCTCCTAAACAGTCGCTTCCATGCAGGACTAGCTTAGTCCTGCATGGTAGTTTAGTAAATCTGGGGGAGAGTATTGTATATTCACTTGTGAAATTGACAACAAAGTGCTACTTTATTTATTTCAGTTATCTGTTAAAATCCAGTATAGCACAGGACCTGATCTTAACAAAGGTTAAGTACTCCCTGCATAACTTTTTAAGGTCAGGTTTAATTCTAGGCAGTCACATCTACCAGTATTGATCAGCAGAGACAAGGCAGCATAAAAACAGATTTGTTTTTAACTGCTTTCTATACTACTAAGGTGTCCCTTCCTCTTATGAATTTAGGAAGTTGCTAAAATAACAGGGGGTGTAATTGCCTGCATTTTCCAAAGAATATGAAGTCTGAAACTTTGATGTCTGTCATTGTTTAGTGACTTCAGCCCTCAGTGGTTTGTCCTAAAACCAAATATTTTATGAAGAACTGACCAAACATATGAGGAAAAATTCTAGACATTCTGAGAAAATCTGGACATTTGACAGGAATGACAAACTGCGTATAAACATATGGGACTGTGTTGCACTGTCTTTCTGACAGCACTGGCTAAGTGTTTTATGGCTTTGAAAGTTACAAAATGCTTAGCATTTTTTTCTGTAACTAGTAGTACATGGAGCAGAAAAAGCTCCATGCACTGCAAAGAGTCATGACAGGGTCTCTGATCATAACCTTTAATTATGTGTTCTCAACATAGATGCCAAGATTCACCTCTTGAGCTTCACTCTTGAGGTAAATTTCTTGCCATGCATGCCTTGAACACATAATAAGTAGGTTATGATTGGCAGCCGATCACAATCCTCTATTGAATAAACTGAAAACTTGGCTGCTATGTATAATAATACCGTAATTAACATTTCAGATCTAAAAAGTATTATTAGAGCATTAAAAATTTAAAAGATGTCTAGCACACTGTCTTTTCTTGTCTGGAAAACATCAGTCTACACCATTAAACCAAACATGGATTTTCCCTCTTCTTGCAGTTGGTTGTCCAAAGACAAACAATTCTTTTCTTCATTTTGACTACACAGATAGCCTCTGGTTATTCAACATTAGTTGTTTAACTATTGCATAACAAATAATCATTTGAAATGCTGTTATGTACTTTGGTCTCATGCACATTGCTCTTGTAAGCACTTTAGGGCTGAAATACTTAAAATTTTCTTTACAGATATATAATTGTTACATTATTCTTCTAAATGTAGCTGTGGTATGTGAAACAACAAACATAGAAATGCTATTAATGTGGTACATTGTTTGAACCCATATATATTTTTGGTATTGTATATACGATTCCTAATATGGTTCAAAACGCTCAATAAAAACAATATGTTTAGTTTTGTGTAGTAGCACTTTACAACTCAAGCAGTCAAGATTACTTTGGTTGTTGTGAAACAATATGCAGTTTGTTAAGTCTAGTATTGTGCCACTCTTTGTAGCATATAACTTTTATCATTTGTTTGTGAATGTACTGCTTCATTTTGTAGAGATAAGAGGGACATTTCATTAAAGCAAAACTCTACCTTAGAACTAAAAAAGTCTTTTTTACTCTACCTTTCTTTTCTGGGCTATTTTAACACATCAAAATCACTTTTTGTGCTTCTTATATAATTTTGTTTTCCACAAAATGGCTGCCAGTGGGGCTCGATATATCAACGTGATATTGTTTTTCTTCAATTCTTTCTCTTTCCTATAGTTCACTTCAAGTCTACTTTATATGAGTCATGCAAGACATAAGGAAGTAGTGGTATATTCCTGTGCCATTGACATATAATGTGATTAGTGTCAGTCACTGTTATCGTATATGCCTTCTGTAACACAACTGCTTCCTTTTGACTGCTTCTTTTATTTCTTGAATGGTTCTCATCTGCATGTGTCTCAGGGCTTGTTTACAGTATACTATACAGCTGCAAAGAAAAAAAGAAGCTAAATTGCAGGCCTTTGTTTAAAGTATCATTTTGAAGTCCAAGATGAAGTGACAGTCCTGTCTTCCCATACTTTTCCTGTGGTGTGAAAACTGTCACTGTACTGAGGGACCCTTGAAGTTTCATGTATAAATGACAGCTAATACTGGAAAGGAAAACATGTATAAGTAATTCTGTTCCCCAGTGCCAGCAGTGTAAAGATTTTTATTTTCATTCATTTTCTATCTATCTATCTATCTATCTATCTATCTATCTATCTATCTATCTATCTATCTCTATCTATCTATCTATACACACACACACACACACACACACACACACACACACACACACACACACACACACACACACACGCGCGCCTGAATGTTGTAGAAAATGCTTTATTGTCAATTGCTTTTAAATAATGTTATACTCTTTTTTTTCCCTTACTAAGTAAGTCTACAACAGAATGTGACCAACTTTCTATTCTTTAACTTGCTTAACTATTTTTTTCTGAGGCACAGATGTCTCGTGGCATTATATTTTCTTTTTTTTTTTTTTTTTTTTATATTCTGCACATATTATGCTTTGTTAAACTACATGAAAATCACTGTTCTACAAACCCGGCTCCTTGAGAATGGCACATTATTCTATTCCCCAGTCACTGCAATGAATATTGTAGGAGCATCTTTATCAGTTGCATTTGTTTTATTGCTAATGTTATGTTATTTTTCTACTCACAATATTGTTCTGTAATTCTGCAGCCAAATATTGCCCACTTTATATTCGTTACCTTTGGATTGCAACACAGATGTATTCTAGCATTAAGTTATTTAATGTTATTCTGCTTATTAACTGATTTGTTACTATAAAACACAATCAGTCTTCAGCAAGACTGACTTCTTGATGATGACACAGGTACTACTTATGCTCTAGGCTATGTAAGACTTGGAAATTACTGTGTACTTTTGCAGAAAACCGCACTACTTTTGATTACAACCATCAGTGAACTGAGGCATGCAGCAACCCATTCTTGTCCCTCTAACTAAACTTGCGATGTCTGGGAGTAAGTGCAGAGGACTGATGTTCTGCTTCCACTGTTAAGAGTACATGGTTTGAATCTTTCCATATTAATTTTCCTACTATGTGACCTTGAGCAAGTCATTTAACCATGTGGTGCTTTGAGGCTATGGGGAATTTGGCTAGACTCCTTAATGGCTTCTTGGACTGCATGCATAGCAACTCTGTATGAACCTATGCCACTTTTCCTTTATTCTTTTTTTCAGTACATATCCCAGCTATCATAGTACTGTTCATATGTTAAGCTTCTTCAGTCTATTAGCTATGGTGGCTGTTGGTTTCAATAGGTGTCAAAAATGAAAAACATTTCACTACATGTTAATCATTTCTGTAATGTTTTTCCAGTCACAACTGCAGTGGTGATGTGTTTAATATACAAAACATTTCCTTTCTGCAGTTCTTTTTCCTGCTCCACCCCATTCTGTTTTCAGCCCACTTCCCTACATTGGACTATACCATATTACATTATCAGTGATATTCTCTTACTCAAGCACTCATTTGCATTTCTTTGTCATCTGTGTACGTTTTACCCTTTGCATGGTTTCCCCAGTTTACTGTCTGACAAACAGTTCTGTAATCATGTCATGTGAAATGGTGTGCATAGCTACTTTAAAATGCTTACTGCTACTAAAACGGACACTGACCACTTACTAATATGTCACTCTACCATTAGAAAACTTCACAATTGTCAAACTATGAAATGCCTCTGTTTTTATAGCCCATGACATGGTTTTTTTTTATCTGATGCATGTTGACATGTGCTGCAAGTATTTTTTACTTCAATCAGTACAAGTAGATGAAAATAAGGATGGCCATAATTTAATGGATAATATGATGGCTATATGTATTTTAATGAGAGTGCATTCCTTTTGAAATGGAATTTTTTTGTTGTGTAACACAGCGGACTTGGACTTTCATTGAAAACATACATTTGCACTGCCACCCATTAAGCATTTTGAGTTCAATAGTTTGGTGACCAGTATGAACACAGGCAATGCCAATGAGACAAGCACATGGCTGTCAAAGATGCTTCCATTTAATATGTGTAACGCCCATGCACTGGCCCAGTAATCAAGGAGCCTCAGCACTAGCACCAGTGAGGGGCGTGCACATTGGGAAGGATAACAAGTACACATACAATAAAGTACAATTTCCCTTAACAGCACACAGAGATCACAGTCAGTCTGGGGCTGGTTTCGATTTTTCTCTTCAGATCCCCAATAAGACTTCCCACTGGCACAGCTATAGGGTCCAGATCTCAGGCTAAAGCTAAGTCAAGCTAAAACCTCCAGCACCCTCTCTGTCCAACCAGTGCTTTGTGTCCCTGCCCAAGTAGCTGACACACACACACTTTAAGATTTGATTTATATACAAACACACAGACACTCCTGGGGAAGGCTGGCACAGGTTCTTCAGCTGTGCCCCCTTTCTGTCCAGATTATAAGGTAGTACCGACTGTCACCAACCACTAATATCAGCTACTATAAGGCCCTTGTAATATTACTGTTATCCAAATAGTAAGTGTGCCGAACAGCAAGACTATTGGAGTGGCATGGACAGTATCACCAAATACATGAATGTACTCTAAGAGTTTAAACTATCTCTACAGAAAGCAGCTACAGTTGAAAGGTTTAAAGATAATAATAAATAATAAAAACACAAGACAAATCTTATTAATTCAACACAGCGCTAATCAAGAGTTCAGGGATCACTGGAAACTTTTAAAACAATATTGTAGGATAGTCTGACATAAATATAGAAAACAGTTAGACTAATCTGGCTAAATTCCTATCTAATTCTAACAGAAATCACTGTTCTAAATGCTACTTACATACAGAGCAAGCACGTGTTGGTGAGTTTTTATCAGATCTAGAACAAGATACAAAATGCTCAATCTTTCTCTCTGAAAAAGTCTTAAATTGATAACACCCAGTACTGCTGAGTCGTTTCACATAACATCATTTTTATCACCTCTCCTTTAGTTCCCAGGCTAACAGAAACTCAAAATTTACATTTCTTTGTAAGCTGCACCTGACCAGGAAGCCACAACAATAAAATACAGTTTTACATGTAAAATCTAGCAATTATCTCTGTCTTAAAGCAATAGAAAGAATTTGCTGGTCCAGACATCCTGTCTCTGAGCTTGAGATCAAACACAGTTGCAAGATTCCTTAATTAACAGCTTTCCGCCAGCAGGGTGCACTGTGGTTGCATTTTCGAACCTCAGTACAACATATAGTTTAATCATAACACATAGTTCTCCTTACATTTGTAAAACAAGCCTATGGATTATACTAATATTTACAAATGACATAGAAATATTTACAATAATCTATCTAGCTAGGCAGGGCAGCCTTCACATATCCACCCCCCCCCCCATGGAGAACTCAAGCTATTTTTTTCAAGTGACCCTTGAGAAACATTGCTTGAGAGGGTTAGGTCTATCTGAGTATACCTTACCCCATTCCTGTCTTGAGAGCCCATCTGCATTGGCATTGCTAATCCCCACTGTGGTGCTGCACTAACATATATGCTTGCAACCCTATGCTCCATCTTAGCAACTTGGCATTTTGCTGGCTGGTTCGGTGTAACCATGTTAGGGGATCATGATCTGTAACTACAGTGAATTTTCTTCCATACAGGTAAGGCTGAAGTTTCTGCAGTGCCCACACTATGGCTAGACATTCCTTTTCTACATCTGCATAGCATTCCTCCCTGGGTTGGAGCCTATGACTGAGATAAACCACTGGGTGCTCTTCACCCTTCGAAGAAATCTGGCTAAGTACAGTCCCAGCCCCATGGTTCAAAGCATCTACCTGCACAACAAATTATTTGCAGTAATCTGGACTGGCTAACACAGGGGTCCTCCCAAAGCTTCTTTAAGGTTCTGGAATGCCTGCTCACATGCTGTGGTCCACACTACCTTATCTGGCCTGGTTCTCCTTGTCAGGTCTGTGAGGGGAGCAGCTATGGTACTATAATTGGGGACAAACTTTTGGTAGTACCCTGATGTCCCTAAGAATGCCCTCACCTGCTTTTTGGTAACAAGTGCAAGCCATGACTGAATGGCTTCCACTGGAAGGTTCTGGCCTGATCTTAACACTCTTCACTCTATGTCTCAGGTAGGGGACCTCTGCCATACCCACCTGACATTTGCTGGGCTTAATAGTCAACCCTGCCCTCTGTAGTCTGCCTAGCACCTCCCTGACATGTTGAAGGTGCTCTTGTCAGGAATGGCAGTAGATGGCAATAGCATCTAAGTAAGCAAGGGCAAATCCTCCTGCTCCTGGTAGGATATGATCTACTAGCCTCTGGAAAGTTGCTGGGGCATTTTTCATCCCAAAGGGCATCTTTGCAAACTCATACAAGCCAAAAGGAGTCACAAAGACTGACCTCTCTCTAGCACTGGGAGTCAAGGGCACCTGTCAGTAACCCTTGGTAAGATCAATGGTGGTAAGATACTTAGCCCCACCCAGCTACTCTAGGGCTTCATCTGTCATAGGCATGGAGTAAGCATCTGACTCTGTGTGACTATTTAATTTCTTGTAGTTCACACAGAAACTGGTGCTGCCATCCTTCCTTGGCACCAACACCACTGGTGAGGCACAGGGACTGCTGGATTCTTGAATTACCCCTAATTCCAACATTTCCTGTATCTCCTCCCTCAGAGTCTGTTTGACTCTCCTAGGCATCCTATAAGAGGCCTGCCTATTAGGCCTTTCGGGTCCTGTATCCACCTAGTGCTGCAACAGGTGGGTTCCCCTGGTTTCCCAGTGAACATGTCCCCAAACTCCTGTAACACTGCTTGGATATTTTTGAACCTGAGTAGGAGAAAGCTGCTGGGACATTGCTACCCCTTCCACTGAGGTGTCAGTCCGAGCCTCACTGAGGAGATCAGTCACCAGATCTCCCTCAGACTCCTCCTGGAATCCACTGCAAATATTCAGCACAAGGATCACCCTATCATGGTAAGGTTTCATAGGTTCATAGGTAGGTACTAGGCTATCGGCCCAAGGGCCTACGTAAGCCTAGCCAACAAGGTTCCCTGACTTATGCCACCCAAGAAAGTTAATGTCTTGTGCCCCTGTTGAGCAGAGCAACAGAAGTGATCCCTGGGGTGTATTTCCTATTTCCCATCCACTCATCAAGATTTTTCTTGAAATGTGCTAATGAGGAACTTTGCTTGACATAGATGGGTAGCTTGTTCCAGAGTATAGGAAGTCTCTGGGACAGGAACCTATTCCTCCAGCATGTCCTGTTTATTGTGGTGACATGGTTTTGGTCCCTAAAGTATGTAGCTCAGAGAGATTGGGATTTCTTTAGGTGTAGCATGTCCAACAGCTCTAGGTTTAACATACCTTTATATGTTAGGTAGAGATCTCCTCGGAGTAGGCGATATACTACAGAGTAAAGCTGGAGTTTTTTGAGACAGTTAGTGTAGGGCATCCGTTTGAGGCCAGTAATCCTCTTTGTGAGGTACTTCTGTGGCCTTTCCAGCTGCTGCAGATGTCTTGTGAGGTACATTCCAAAAGGGGCATTGAACTCCATAATGTGTCTAATAAGTCATGAGTAGAGGGGAACAATGACCTCTTTTTTCCTGGATGAGAATCCTTTTGTGATGAGGTGTGCCACATAGACAGATTTCCTGACTACTGTGGCAATATGATTATCAAAGGAGAGACTACTGTCCACCTTAGTCCCAAGGTCTCTTATCACACATTCAGTATTAAGTAGACTGCCTTTTATGTGGTAGTTCATGGGTACAGAGTTTTTACCAAAGGAGATGACAATGGACTTTTTGGCATTGAGCTTGAGGCCATGCGTCTGACACCAGGCATCTGTCTCAGAGAGGCCCTTCTGTAGGATGTCCACATCATTTGGGGACTTGACTTTGGCTCCTAGTTTGCAGTCATCTGTGAACTTCATTAGCCCTAGGCCTTCTGTGTTTGCCTGTACTTCAGAGAAGTAGATACCAAACAGGAGGGGTCCCAGGACTGTACACTGTGGTACTCCACTTGTCACTGGTTTGAAGTCAGATTTGGAGTCTGCAACTTTTACAGTGTGGGTTCTGTCAGTGAGCTAATTGGCAACCCATCTTGTGACATAGGGATTTATATCTAGTTTAATGAGTTTAGCTATAAATCAAGAATGGGGATGGTGTCAAAAGACTTGGTGAAGTCAAAATAGACTGTGTGAACCACCTTACCCTCAACTACGGCTTTGGTGATTATCTCAAAGAAGTTGATCAAGTTCATAAGGCATGATCTGCCTTTCACAAACCCGAACTGGGTGGGGTCCAGAGTTTGGAGGTTACCATTGCCTTCGTTTATGACTTCCATGATGGTACGTTCCATGGCCTTGCAGACCAGGCTCATCAGGCTAATAGGGCTATAGTTACCAGGATCAGTGGTGGCTCCCCCTTTGTGGAGTGAGATAACTGTTGCTGTGCACCATTCAGTGGGCACAAAGCCTGATGTGAGACTATTATTGTACATGGTGCTCAGCTGGGGAGACAGTTCATTCTGAAGTTCATGTAAACCACAGCCTGGGATGTTGTCCACTCCTATGGATGCTGGTTTTTGGTTTTAGAAAATCCAGCTTTTACCTGCATAGATGTGATTACAGGGACTCTGCATTCTTCCTGTATAGATATGGGCCCTTTAGGGGGTGAGAGGTGGGTAAAGTTAGCACTGAACATATCTGCCAGGATTTTGGCAATATCAGTCGGTTCTGTAATTTTCATGCCATTGTACTGAAACTCAGACCAGATCTGGGTGTTGCCATTGAGATTCTTGACATAGGTATAGACTGCTTTGTGGTTGCCCTTAGAATCAGTGGTGATTTTGTTTTCATAGCTTGCTTTGGAGGCTCTTATAAGGGATCTCAGCTTCTTACTGAGGCTGACCAGGGAGCTCCTCCACTCATGGGATTTTACTCTCTTTTGCAACAGTTTCTTCCTTCTGTTGTAGAGTTTGTTTATGGCAGGGGACCACCAGATTGGCTTCCTTTTTTTGGAGGATAGCGTCTTGGTTCTATTTGGGATAGCACGATCAATGCACTTGTGTAAGTGCTTATAGAGTGCATTTGTGTAGGATTCAACAGTCATAACTGTATTGTCCATCTGCATGGGTGTCATGAAGTTCTCCACTTCTGTCTTAAGAAGCATGAAGTTGGCTTTGGAGAAATTTTTTTACCGTGGTTTCCTTAATAGTGTGTGGGGATGGGATGTGGATATCTAGGGTGATTAGCTTATGGTTGGATCTGACCAACGAGAAGTTGACTTCAGGTGTGGAACACCAATACCTCATCTTGGTAATGACTAAGTCTAAGATATTGTTGCCCCTGGTGGGGGTGTGGATAAGTTGATCCAGGGCACCGGAATTTATGAATTCCAGAAAGCGTTGAGCAAAGGAGATGGTACATGAGAAGTTTTCCCAGTTAATGGTGGGGTAGTTGAAATCGCCCATTATTAGGGTGTTTGGTTGAACCCTAATATTTTCCAGTATATCAAGAAAAGAGGAGTGGGAATCCTGGGGCATGGTGGGGGATCTGTAGCAAGCTACAATTTGGATTGCAGTTTTGCCCAGAGTTAGCTGCAGTTGGATAACCTCAGATGCATTATGCTGCACAACTAGCGTGGAGGTGTGGATATCTTTAATGAATATGGACACTTCTCCACCTTTGATGTTCTGGTCCAGGTTAGATGGCTGAAAAGTGTGGTATGAGTTATAGCCCGGTAATGCAGGGGTGCTCTCTAGAGCCTTGACCCAGGTCTCAGTCAATGCACAGATATCAATGTTCTCCATTTTAAGGAGTGCCTCGAGTGAGTGCATTTTGAGATTTAGACTTCTAGCATTGAGTAGCATTACCTTCAGTGTTTGCTTGCCTGTCCCTGTTACAGTGGTGACTTTCTTATAATAATGTTGCCTAAAAAGGCACTATAGGGGCGGCAAGAGCCTTAGCCAGTATTCAGAATCCCAGGGGTGACAAGTGCAGGACATCTTTGGCAAAGCATCGTGGCCTGTCGACCATGCCGTCCCAGGCAGACAGACACTGGATCCCCTTAGAATGACACCAGAAGCTTAGCCAATTGTTGAAGTCAATCATTTTGTCCTTGTACTGCGGTATCATTCTGGGCGATGGCAGGATGCTACTCAGGGCTAAGCTCATACCTGCCTAGGCTACAAGATCAGAGACCTCTTCCATGTCTCTTTTCATGTAGTCCAGGGAGGTAAGTCTCAGGTCATTCACACCAACATGGACAATGACAGAGTCATATTTGTACTTGTTGTGGAGTGACCTGAGTGCATGGGTTATGTGGTGGATCCTGGCACCCAACAGGTAGCTGACAGTAATCTTCTCCTTGTTTAGCCTGGTGAGTGGGACATCAGTGTGCCTCACTATAAAGTCACCTATGACTAGTGTGTTGGGTATGTTGGTTTGCCTTATGGGCTATGGTTTATTGGCACACTGAGTCTGTGGGCTATGTGTAATTTGGGTTGTGTTGTGGGGTGGAGGTTGCTTGCGTTTCTGCTTTGGAGGTCTCTGTTGCTTGATCAGATTATTATTGAGAGCCTCTGCAAATGTTTTTATGTTTCTATGTGTGGATTTTGGTGGTGTAGGTTTAGTGGGACTATGTGATGAGTATGGTTTGGTGCAAGTATTTACCTTCTCCTCTTCACTGTTAAGTTCAGTCATAGTTGGAAAGAGCTTTACCTCCAGTTTGGCTAGATAATTGCATCTCTCACAGGTTGTGGTGTTGGGTGGTAGGAGGAGAGGGTTGTCTGTGTACATAAGGCAATTGTTACATTGCCTCAAGATGCCCAGATTCATCAGATAGACAGCAGAGAACACTGGGAGCTGACCCTTGGACATGCCTGAATAAAAAACTACTTTCTCTAGACAAGTGAGGAAAGTGAGTATAAGAGCTGGTTTTCTCTAAGCAAGTGAGGAAAGTAAGTACAAAAACTGTTTTCCTCTATGTAAAGAGAAATGTTGAGGGCTGTAGTAATTTGTAGCTTATTTAGTGCTAACAACAAGTTCTGAACAAGTGCTGAGCATGAATAAGCAAATTCAAGTGATAAAACTAAGAATCTGTACCTGGGTCTTGTGGTAGATAGGCTACCTAGTGCTTACCATTCCCACTGATAAGCTAGAAGGCGTCCCTCCAACACAGAAAGGCTTGGGGTGCTCAGAAGCTTACAAACAGTCCTGGATACAGCAAATCTGTATGTTACTGCACTAGACTAGTTACAGGAAAGATGGGAAAGAAGCGCAAATGTGGGATTTTAAACCAGTAAGTTGAAAGAGATGGAAAAACTGCCAAACAGCCAATAAACTACAGTTTCTGGGCCAGAAACCACTCTTGTGGTAGATAGGCTACTTAATGCTTACCACTCTCACTGATAAGCTAGAAGGCTTCCCTCTAACACAGAAAGGCCTGGGGGGCTCAGAAGCTTGCAAACAGTCCTGGATACAGTAAATCTGCATCTGGACTAGACTAGTTACAGGAAAGGTTGGAAACAAGCACAAATGCAGGCTTTTAAACCAGAAATTTGAAAAAGATGGAAAAACTGCCCAAACTGCAAACTGCCCAAAAATCATGTTAACATAGTGCAATTGGTCTCCCTGCCTCCTGTCTAGCAGTACTACCATGTAGTTAACATGACTGACCTTCCTTACCACCTTGTAGGGACCCTCCCAAGCTGCTTGCTGTTTGTTGTGCCTGATAGGAATGAGAACTATTACCTGTTGCCCTACAGCATACTCTTCAGCTTGAGCATTCCTGTCATACCAGACCTTTTTCTGCTGTTGGGCTTTTGCCAGTTTTTCCTGGGACAAGCCCATGAGTTCTCTGAACCTTGTCCTGAGGCTTAGGACATATGCCACAACAGACTCCTGGTGAGACTCACACTCACATTCCCATTCATCTCGAATTAAATCTAGAGGCCCCCTCATCCTATGCCCATACAACAACTCAAAGAGTGAAAAGCTTGTGGATTCCTGGGGAACCTCTCTGTAAGCAAACAACAAATGGGGCAAATATTTGTCCCAATCCCTCTTACTGGTCTGTAAATGCCGGTGGCATGGACTTTAGTTTAAAGTTTAACCTCTCAGCTAGACCATTAGTACAGGGATGGTAGGGGTGATCTTCAGGTGCTTCATCCTACAGTACTTCCACAGACAAGCTAGCAGGTCTGACATGAAATTTGCACCTCTGTCAGTCAGTATTTCTTTTAGGAAACTTACCCTGCTGAAAATCTTTAAAAAAACTTTGCCACCTTTTCTGCCTCAATGGAGGACAAATCCACTGCCTCAGGGTATCTTGTAGCATGATCTACTACCACTGGGATATACTTTTTCCCTGTGGAACTTGGTGTACTCAGAGGTCCCACAATATCCATAGCCACCCTGTAAAATGGCTCCTCAATCACAGGCAAAGGCATCAAAGGAGCTCTCACCTTGTCTCCTACCTTGCCTACCCTTTGGCACTGCTCACAGGTCCTGCAGTACCCTATTACATCACTGGAAATCCCAGGCCAATAAAAGCTCTGCATAAAACATCTCTTTGTACATTTTCCGCCTATATGACTTGCAAAGGGAATAGCATGGGCTATGGCTAGAAGTGCCAGATGGTAGGCACTACCATCTGCTGTATTGTCCCACCTTGAAGCCCTCCCTCAGGAGTCTACTCTCTATACAGTAACCCTTTGTCCCAGTATACAGATTCCCCCTTCCCTTGAGAATTAGGTTCCTTACTAGCTACCTGCATCAGGCCTTGTAATGTAGGGTCTGAGATCTGAGCCTGCCTCAACTCTCTCTACATAACCCTTCCCAGCTTCCCTTCCACAAGATGTCTGGCATCCTCTGACAGTGGTGCTTCACTGTCAGCCTAGGTACTACTACTCACCTCTGCCCTTGCAGTCACTCTGTCCAAGGGACCATCATTACCCACAAGCAGCTGTGGCTCACCTCCAGTCTAACTGCTACAGAGTAGCTCCCTCCATGAAGTAACCACCCCACCAGTCCTGACTGCAAGTATGCACTCTGACTGGGTCTCCCTCAGGCTACCAGACCCCCATGCTTGTCTCTAAGCCTGACGGCATGTAACTGCATTAACACATGGTACTGCCTCATCAAAATCCTTCCCTATCAGGACATCTGCAGGATGATAGTGTGGTACCCCTGTTGTCCTAAGACAACCTGCTATTGGCATTTTGTCTTTCTCACTTACTGGCTCTCCCACCTTTTGTTCCCCTCCTTGCCTATGTGGCCATCTGTATGCAACATGGGTCAATTGGTTGCATTCAAAACATTTAACCCTAGGTCCTGGACATATTCCTGGACTAGTGGCTTCCACTGCTACTGGTAGATTCTGTTGGGGCAATCTGGGCTGCCCAGCAGGGGTTCCCTTATACCCATGTGCAGCACTGGGTGTACATTTCCTGTGCAGGGATGTCCTTCTTGCTATGTATAGGTCTCCCTTCTTCCCCAACTCATCTGAAGTAGCACATTGTCTAACCAGTTCCTCATGTCCTCAGAAAATGTGCTAAGGACCAGCCCTTCAAAAGTGGCGACCTGACATCCACTTACCCACCTATGAAAATAAGTGCTCCGTTCAGCAACCTACTCACACACACTTTCATCTGCCTTGAGTCTATGCTCACGAAACTTTTTCCTAATAGCTTCAGGTGTTAGCTTAAAAAAATTCTAGCAAACAATTCTTAGCAGTATAATCAAAAAATTCACGATCAGATACTTTAGACAGCAGTTACAGCTTTACCATGGAGTAAGGGGGTCAGGAACCATACTCAGAGCCTTTGGTCAACATCATACTGTTCACATACCCTCTCAAACACATGAATGAAACTATCAAAATAATCCCCCTCTATAAACTGCGGAAGAAATTTACTGAACCTTTCCGCTTCTGGGGTCTAGTTACTCCCTTCCTCATTACCTCCATGACTCTGGCAAAAAGTCAGCTCCCCCTTTTCATGCTGCCTCTGCCTCTCCTTCTCCTCAGCTTCCAGGCATAGCAGTTTCTCATTCTACTCAGCCTGTAGATGTCTCAGTCTCCCTGCTGCTTCTGTTTCCAAATGCCTGGCCTCCAACTCAAGTCTCTTTAGCTCCAGATGGATTTTTAAGTCCTCTGCAGAAAGGTTGAGTTGTCCATTCTCTGAGTGTTGTACATCTCCACGACCAGTCTGATTGTCCTCCTGGTTGCTATTCTCTGATGCAGCTGTGACCAAAGCTGCAATCATGTGTGTTTCAGTCAGGTTTTCATGCACCAGTCCTTTAGTCTGGCACATCTCAGCCAACTGGCTCCTTGTCAGCTTACCATATTCCTCTGCCGACATGCTTGCCTGCTCTCCCTGACTAACTAAGCTAACAAAAGAAATAAAATAGTTGTGATTTGAACTTTGAATATTTGCTGTGTGGCTAATTTAGTGTACAAAACACCTTCAGTGATTACTGTACACAAGCTACAAGAATTCACTATCCACACCACTACAAGCCAATTAATATGTGATGTGGCTAACTCACCACTGTCAACCAATTAATATTTGATGTGGATATCCACCACTGCCAAACAATTTATATGTGATGCCCACTCACTGGCCCAGTAATCAAGGAGCCTCAGTCCTTACCACTAGCACCAGTGAGGCACATCCACATTGGGAGGATAACAAGTACACACACAGTAAAGTACAATTTCCCTTAAGAGCACACAGAGATCACAGTCAGTCTGGGGCTTGTTTCTCCCTTTCTCTCCAGATCCCCAATAAGACTCCCCACTGGCACAGCTATAGGGTCCAGATCACAGCCTAGTGGTCAAGCTAAAACCTCCAGTACCCTCTCTGTCCAACCAGTGCTTTGTGTCCCTGCCCAAGTAGTTGACATACACACACACGTTAAGATTTGATTTGTATGCAAACACACAGACACTCCTGGGGAAGGCTGACACAGGTTCTCCAGATGTGCCCCCTTTCTGCCCAGACTATAAGGTAGTAGCAGCCGCAACAAACCACTAATATCAACTACTATAAGGCCCTTCTCAAAGGGTGACCAATTTCACTGTATAATATTACTGTTATCCAAATACTAACTGTGCCAAGCAGCAAGACTATTGTAGTGGCTTGGACAGTATCACCAAATACATGCAATGTACTCTAAGAGCTTAAATTATCTCTACACAAAGCAGCCACAGTTGAAAGATTTAAAAATATTTAATAATAATAAATAAAAACACAAGACAAATCTCATCAATTCAACACAGTTCTTATCAATAGTTCAGAGATCACAGGAACCTTTTAAAACAATATTGTAGGATAGTCTGACATAAATTTAGAAAACAGCTAGACTAATCTGGTTAAATTCCTATCTAACTCTAAGAGAAATCACTGTTCTAAATGCTATTTACATACAGAGCAAGCAAGTATTGGTGAGTTGTTGTCAGATCTAGATCAAGATACAAAATGCTCAATCTTTCTCTCTGAGAAAATCTTAAATTAATAACACCCAGTACTGCTGAATCATTTCATATTACATAATTTTTCTCACTTCTCCTTTAATTCCCAGGCTAACAGAAACTCAAAATTTATATTTCTTTGTAAGCTGCACCTGGTCAGGAAGCCACAGCAATAAAAGACACATTGCATGTAAAAATCTACCAATTATCTCTGTCTTAAAACAGTAGGTTCATAGGTTCATAGGTAGGTACTAGGCTATCGGCCCTAGGGCCTATACAATCCCAGCCAAAAAGGTACCCTGACTTTTGCCACCCAAGAAAATTATTTTCATGTGTCACTTTTGAGCAGAGCCACAGAAGTGATCCCTGGCGTGAATGTCCTATTTCCCATCCAATCATCAAGATTTTTTTGAAGAGTGCTAATGAGGAGCTTTGTTTGATATAGATAGGTAGTTTATTCCAGAGTATGGGAAGTCTCTGGGACAGGAATCTATCCCTCTGGCATATTCTGTTTATTGTGGTGACAAGGTTTAGGTCCCTAGAGCATGTAGCTCGGAGGGATTGGGATTTCTTTAAGTGGAATAATAGAATACTATAATAGTAATTTAATATAATTATAATCTTCAATAGAAAGAATTTGCTGTTCCAGACATCCTGTCTCTGAGCTTGAAATCAAAAACGGTTGTAAGATTCCTTACTTAACAGCTTTCCTCCAGCAGGGTGCACTGTGGTTACATTTTTGAAGCTTAGTACAACAAATAGTTTAATCATAATACATAGTTCTCTTTATATTTGTAAAACAAGCCTGTGGATTATATTAATATTTACAAATGACATAGAATTATTTACAAAACTCTATCTATCTAGGTTGGCAGCCTTCACAATATGCTACACACATGTCTGCATTTCTTTTATACTGTGTAATCTTCTCATCATTAATTTTTCTCCACCTATTGCACTGCCATAGGAAGCACGGTATGTTGATAATGCACTTAATATTGTTAAGCATCATTGTAGTGCACTTTGTCATCTCTTTTTCGCCTGTTTTTTTCTCAGTGTTGCACAGGAACTGCTAAATCACCTTGAATCCTGTCTTTCATTCACTTCGGACACATCTTATTTGCTCTTTGTGTTGTTTGTGCTTTTAGTCTTCCCATTCATTTCATAAGGCAGTTGGTTTCCATATGTAACACTGCTTATCACATTTACATATATAATACATGAATGCCACGATCAAGGACCCTACGATTAATAAACTGATTAACAAGAAATGGAGATTTTGCTTTCCTCACATCAGTGTTCCACTCTCTCTTTGCTTAGTAGTTTGCCTCACTTGTATTCAATGCTGGACTATGTGTCTTGTGCCCATGGGGCCGATAATAAGTGGAGTGTTTACTGCTGACACAGCACCGTGACCCCATGTAGAAAATTGGGAAAAAAGGGGTTGATGATGATGAATAAGTAACCTATTTAGTGTTTCACTAACACATGATTTCAAGTTAAAGTGGAAATAGGAATGACAGGGCCTATTTCATACATGTGTGTTGCCTGTAGCTTCAGCCCCATCACTCCCATTGTTTCTTTATTTATTTATTTACATTTGTTTACCAAGAAAGTCCAACTGGTATTTAAAACCCCTTTTCGGTCCATACTTACAGACAAAAAGCTCCATGGTTATATATACAAAGTTATTATGACAGTGTGCAAAACATCTATTAAAGAAAAACTTTTATATATTTATAACAAAATAGATATAAAACTGAACACGACCACCACGAACAATAAAAAATCCAGTGTTTATTAAATAAAATAAGCGCTTTCACGTGCAAAACATAGCACGCTTCTTCAGATCTTACTACAAGTAACAAATCTCAGTGTCTAAATACTAAACTCAGTAACTCCTAATTGAATAATTACATTGATTAATCAATAAAAGCATTGAGCCCTTAAAAGAACAGGACTCATAAAGTGCAACAGCAAACCAGCTTCAGTATCAACATGAATGAATGTAGTAGACCTTTTATCCACAGTTAAAATGTGTTGGACTAGACATCTGTATTTCCAGTATAGGTATTTTCAGCTTTTTATATTTTTTGTTTTTGTTTATGCTTATCTTTATTCTAAACACGTTTGGATAAAAGGTCTACTACATTCATTCATGTTGATACTGAAGCTGGTTTGCTGTTGCACTTTATGAGTCCTGTTCTTTTAGACACTGAGATTTGTTACTTGTAGTAAGATCTGAAGAAGCGTGCTATGTTTTGCACGTGAAAGCACTTATTTTATTTAATTAACACTGGATTTTTTATTGTTCGTGGTGGTCGTGTTCAGTTTTATATCTATTTTGTTTTCGTTTTGGAACAACGACCTTTGGACGGCTACTGGATTTCTTTATACTCATATTTATAACAGAGATGTCTGTGTAATATACATACATTAAAGTAAGTCTTTTATACCAAATTAATATTAAGACAGTTTTGGTGGTTGCAGTGTACAATACAGATATCTCAAAGGGACTTTTTTACATGAAAAAAAATATTTAACTGCAGATTGGGAAATAAAGTGTCACTAGATGTATTTGCGCGTGTCTATATTAGAACATCGACTATCTAACAGTTTGAATCACTAAAGGTCAGCCTTTAGTGATCAAACTGTTAAAACATCAAATGTTCAGAAAAAAAATAAAAACAGCAACAAAAAAAAACTAAATGGTGTAGGCAAGCCCCCCTGCACCCCCCACACACCCGTTACTTAAATATACCATCTCCGAGACCGCACTACATTGAAGTAAATGGAAATCTCCCCTTATGGAGATTTCCATTTACTTGTTCAATGTTCTGCAGTTTCGCTATTCTCGTGTCAACAATGTCAGATTTGACATTGTCGGCTTTCAAAAATTTAATATAGACCCTATTTGCGCATGGGCTGGTACATACACACAGGCATATGAAGCATGTCCAGTAATTCTGGGTTGGGTATATCTGTAAAGAACAGGCACACATCATATCTGAGTAGGTGGTAAGTGACTGAGCAGAGCTGGAGTTACTGCATACGAACTGTGCAGGGCATCTGTGTGATTCCCTAGATCTGCTTGGTGAGGAACTTCC
The DNA here is from genome assembly GCF_019279795.1 of Protopterus annectens. Lineage (NCBI taxonomy): Eukaryota > Metazoa > Chordata > Ceratodontiformes > Protopteridae > Protopterus > Protopterus annectens. The sequence goes on from NC_056728.1 coordinate 1,596,509,153, forward strand.
GTGGCCAGTATAGTTGCTGCAGGTGTCGGGTAAGGTACACCCCAAATGTGGCATTGTAACCAAGCATGAATGTGATGAGTATAGGGGCACAATGACTTCACTCGATCTAGATGTGAAACCATATAGGATAAGGTGGCCCACATAGAAGGTGTGTCCAACCACTTTGGCAACGTGAATGTCGAAGGCAACAGTACGTACAAGTCATGTCCCCAAACCCCTAACAACTCCTACCGTATGTAATGGAGTACTACCTATGTGGTAATGTGTGGGCATGTTGTTATTCCCAAAGGGGATGACTATGCAACTAATGGCATTTAGCTGTAGGCCATGGCTCAGGCACCAGTCATCCATCTCTGTGAGACCCTGTTTGGGTATGCATGTGGCAGCTGGATAGTTGATTATGGCACCCAGTTTGCAGTCAAGTGCAAACATGTTCAGCCATATTCCCTCTGTGGTAGCCTGTACATCAGACAAATATATACTGAACAAGAGAGGTCCCAAGACTGAGCCGTATGGGATGCCATGTGTAACTGGTGTATAGTCAGACATGGCACCTGCAATTCTGACCATGTGGGTGCTATCCCTGATCCAGGTATCAATCCATCATGTGAGATATGTGTCCATATCGACGCTGGTGAGCCTATGCATAATGGCCCAGTGGGTTATTGTGTTGAAGGGTTTTGCAAGGTTCAGGTAGGCTGTGTGGACAGCCGTCCCTATGTCGATGGACCTGTTAGCCATTTAAAGAATACAAACAGGTTCAAGAGGCAAGATCTGCCCACAGCAACGCTGAAATGTGTAGGACACAGTGTTTGTAGGTTCCCGATGTCTATTTGTATGAGTCCCATGACAATATGCTCCATAGCTATGCAGAACAGGCTAGTTAGGCTTATAGGGCAATATTGTCTGTGGTCCGTTGTGGCACCAACTCTGTGGAGCGGGACCACTGTCGCTGTATGCCATTCCTTGGGTACATATCCTGTGGTAACTCTGATACTGAACAGTGATGTAATGTGAGGGTTACGTCTGTCATGATGCTCGTGTAAGATGCAGGCTGGGACACCTTCTGGTCACATTGATACTGTGATGTACACTTTGGGGAGGGCAGTACTCATCTGTTACTGTGTGATGTCAGGGAGGTTATACTCTGTTGGGATGGATAGTTGCTCCTTAGGGGGATGGGTGGGAGACATCTGCACTGAACCTGTTTGCCAGGATGTTGGCAATGCCAGTGGGTTCAGGGTAGGTTTAGTCAGTATGCAGTAACTCACAGCATATCAGGTGTCCACCCAGGTTCCTGACATAACTGAAGAAGGCCGTGTGATAGTCCTACATGTCTGTTGCAATTGTCCGGTAGAAGCGGCCTTTAGAAAAGTTCATGAGTGATCGTAGCTGTCTGCTAGTACAGATCACAGATGCCTTCCCAGTCTGGGATTGTGCTCTATCTTGCAGTAGCTTCCTCCTGATGTTGTACAGCTTATTAATGGCTGGGGTCTACCAGACAGGTCCCCTGCCATTGGAGTAGTGAGTCCTGTTGTTATTTGGGATAGCACAATCCATGCAGTCCACTTGGTGTCCATAGAATGTGTATGTAAAGGATGCAGCAGTGTGAGCCACCTTGCTTCGGTGAAGTGAGATGTGGGCTCATGAGAAGTTCACCAATATTACCTAGGATGGGTGTGTGGAGGGTATATGTATGTCCAGTGAGATACATGTATGTTATGACCTTACCAATGAGGGGTATATCACTGGTGTGGAACATAGAGTCCCCATACTGGTGATGATCAGGTCCAATATGTATTCCCCCTTGTGGCTGTGCTGACTGGTTGTGCCATAGCATATGAGTCTACAATTTGTAGCGACTGTTGGGTGAGGGGTCAGGGCTTGAGTAGTATCCCCAGTCAATATTTGTGTATATGAAGTCACACAATATAATAGTGTTTGTGGAGACCTTCATATTCTCCATAGTTCCCATGAAAGCCAAGTGTGGTTCCTGAGTTTGGGAGTGTGTTCTGTAGCAGGCAACGAACTGAAAGGCAGTATTGCACAATGGTAGTTGTATATGTATGGTCTGTGATGCTTTGTGCTGTGCTACTAACCTGGAGGTGTGTGTATCTGTGATGTATGTGGATACTCCCCCAGTTGTGTTGTCTGTTCCAAGTCTTGTTGTCAGACAGCATGGTATGAAACATAACCTGGTAGTGCCGGTGTGCATAAGCGAGGCTGAACCAGGTGTCTCTCAGTGCACAGATATCGCTATCCTCCATACTGAGGAGAGTCCTCAATGGCCGCAATATGAGGTTAACACAACTGTTGTTGAGCAGCATTACCCTTAGTTTCATTTAACCTGTAATGTCTATAGAGGTCGGCTTGTCTTCTGAGCCCTGCTTAAAAAAAGGCACTATGGTGGTAGCAAGAGCCTTAGCCAGCATTCCAAAGTCCAAGGGTGACAGGTGAAAGCTGTCCATAGTGAAGCTACATGGCATGTTGAGCATGTCACCATAGGCTGACAGACACTGTATCCCCTATGAATTAAACAAATTTGTTAGGCAACTGTTAAATGTGATATGTGTGTCTGTATACTGTGACATCATAATTGGTGGGTGTAAGATGCTTGACAAGGTCAGGGTCATACTGGCCTGGGCTACATGATCAGAGTGTTCCTCCATGTAGCATGTCATGTGGTCCAGGGAGTAACGTCTGAGGTTATACACACCAGCATGGACAATGATGGTGCCAGTCCTGTACTTGCTTTGGAGTGACCTGACTGCTTCTGTTATGCGGCAGATCCTGGCACCCAACAGACAGCCCAAAGTGACTATTCCCTTGTTAGGGCTGGTGAGTGGTACATCAGTGTGTCTGACAATAAGTGTCACCTATTACAAGTGTATTAGGTGTGTTGTATAGCCCGAAGGGCAGTGACAGTGTGGCACACTGACATTGTGAACTATGTGATATGTGGGTATTGTAGTGGGGTAGCAGGTATGTGTGTGTCTGCTTTGGAGGTCTCTGCTGCTTAGGCAGAGTACATTTACAGCATCCGAGTATGTCTATGTGTGATAATGTGGTTTGAGTGCTGTTGCTAGAGGATATGTGAGACTGATATGTGGTGTGTGTGGTTACCTTCACCACCAGATAGACTGTGCCAGTCATGGTTCGAGAGAGTTCAGCACCCTGTATGTCTATATAGGTGCATCTCACACATATATCTGAGTTTGTCGGAGGAGGAGAGGGTTGTCTGTGTACATGAGGCAGATGTGACATTGTGTCAATATCACAATATCCACCAGCTGGACTGGAGAGTACACATGAAACCGACCCCTGGACATGCCAGGATATTATCATGACATACTCTGTAGCCTGATCACAAAGGATCAGTAGGGTGTTAAGTGTGTAAAAGAGTATAGCAGGGATTAGTGCTCATGTTCATTGGTGTTTTGTAAAGGGTAGCTGAGAAGGAGTCCAGACTGAATCATGACATCTCCTTCAGCTATGTCATAAATAACAATGTACACCCATATATGTCCTGAGTCAGGGCCAACTGTACCTGAGTGACAATGCCGACATCATGACAGACAGGCCCATATGTACATACCCACCTACCACTGACAATAGTCCATATCATCATAACAGGAGATATCACATGTAGAATGGATGAGCAGCTACCCCCACTGCCAAAAGCATGGCAGCAAGTGGAATACATTGATTCCCAATATGTGACTACAGAACAAACAGATCATACACCTGAACAGTCAGCTGAGCCTCACCCCCTTCACAGGATGTGGAACCGTTGAATGTGTCACAGCTACATATGGCACTCCCCACAAGTGTTGGTGCACAACACAGCATGGGAAGTCAAGTCCAGTACGCCTATGACGTCTGATCTGCAAGGTCATGGAGTCCATCATGGTTGCAGTCATAAACAGAGCTATTGGAAGCTGACATACACACAAACCTACCAACTGTGGTATGTTTGTGTGGATCATGGTTCCCAAACATGCTAGATTGTTTGCAAGGCAGCCACCCAGGACATACATCAATAAACACATCTACACATGTGTCACATAGACTTTGAATAGCCCTTTATCAACATCCCAGACACATGTAGTATCCAGAAAACCAACAAGCTGTGCATAAATATGTGTTGACATATGACGGAATGTCAATGTGTCCACAGATAGATCACACAAGGTAAGGATTCTGAGGTCTTGTTCAAGCTGTTGACACCTGCTGACCCACATGGACCATTCCTGGAATGGCATAAAACAAAGTGTACACACATCACCATGTCCAGTCTGATGATGTCACCATCCTATAAATACAGCAGGAGAAGACAAACCAGCCAGTAAAGCAAATAATGCGCTGTGTTAATGCGTCTCTTTCTAGTATCATAACATAGTTAGGTATGGGGTTTGAATCCTGCAAACAGTGTGTGTGTGTGTGTGTGGTGGGGGGGGTGTATGTGTGCAGTTTCCTTTGAGAGGTGTTCCTTTTTGGAGACTGGGAAAACTCACTAAAAGAGGTACATTCCTCTTTGGAAAGTCTGATGATGTCACCATCCTACAAATACAGCAGGAGAAGGGAAAATGGCCAATAAAGCAAATAGCATGCCTTGTTAATGCGTCTCTCTGTAGTATCATAACATAGCTAGGTTGGGGATTGAATTTTGCAAATGCTGACTGTGTGTGTGTGTCACTGTTGGTTAATGCAGTGTGAGTTTTACTTTTACTATGGTATGACATAGTATGATTACAACAGTAAGTGCATTGCACACATCAGGTATCTGCGTGGCAAATATATATATGTACATGTCCCTCAATCAGTACATAGGTGTGAAGCCTGCATACTACATGAATACATTTGTTTCCATTGACAGGTTGTGCCACTGCTTCTCAGATCGTAGGTCACATATGTATGTATGTTTCAAGGCCGTCCACTGTCGTGTTCTGTGGCCAAAGTCATCTGTGGCACACACTCCCATGACAGTTACTTAAGAGTAGTATGAGTGAGGATATATGCCTGGGGTATATGTCAGACATGGTCATACACAACAAAGATTGCCAAGAATGGACAGTCTTTATAGGTGTCCGACTGCCTTGTGGATATGCATTCAGGCCTCTAATGTCTTATGTGATACACCTTGGGACTCAACAATACCTATGGATATGTGGATACTAAGGGACACATGACATAACATGAGGATGTATGTACACATTGGTACCCAACATACATGTTGAGGCCTACCACCTGTGTGGTACTGACGGGATGGTATGTATACTACATGATGATGACTATGCCATACTCAGCTTACTGCTATACAGCATGTATCAGACAACAGGTATCTGTCTGTATGATACCCTCGTGTAGGATATGCGTCCCATCCAGGGAATGCATTGTAGGCCAATGCATGCATTTCCAGATTTGGATGGACACATCCCTAGTGTGTATGCATGTACCTAAGGGGGCTATATACCAAACAGGTGTGGTCACAGGAATGGGTGGTGGTCATTACCACTGGTTAGTGTTATAGTGTAGCACCGGAAGGATCCAATTGTTACTGAGTTCCCTACGACTGTGTGTCATTTGTCAGGACATCATCCAAGTATTGCTTATAGTCATGCTGTTGAGTTTGTGTATAATACCAGACGGCAAATCATTGACAGATATTAACGGCATCACCCACAGCATAGTGTCAACCCATGTCATACACACGTCTACCCATATTAGTACATAACTGTAGTAGAATGCATACTGGCCATTGAAAGATACTATGAGATGTTAACAATGTGTATGACAGGGTATGCCACACATCCCATGTGTCCACTATGCACGTACATGCAGACAGTGCGCACCCACCATGTTCACAGATGTACACTTGCTAATCTGTACTGCAAACATCACACACTTACTGTCCACTCACTAACACATGCTGGCAACACATTACACTTCAGCCAAGTGGCACATGGGTGGACAATACATACTCAGACCTAACAGTGGTGTAAACAATGCTACATTGACAATCAGAGCTTTGATGCATAATGTCTGCTCAGATATACCAAAAGGATGTCGTTACACTTCCTTGTTGACAACTTGCTATTATTGCTACACTGCTATAGTGTCACCCTGTGCATCAACACCATGTTAGCCTGTCCCTCCATCAATGATGCAGATGACAGGAGGCGACACAGGTATCATCATATGCACAGGGCGTTTTGTTGTTTGCCAGAGCCTGACATTGACCCATCCAATCGACATGTCTGTGTGTGTGTGTGTGTGTGTGTGTGTGTGTGTGTGTGTGTGTGTGTGTGTGTGTGGGACAACAGTACAGCATGGGCCAATGTTGATGTAATGTGTGTGTGTGTGTGTATGTGTGAGCCCTAGTTGTTTGGTTAATGTGTGTGTGTCTGCATGCACACAGCTCCACCATGTGGCTGCCATATACGGTAATTTGTGGGACAGCCACAGATTGTACCTGCTAGGCTGTACAGATCACTGGCTCCGGCCATGGACACAGTACCTGTGCCTGGCAGGGGTGCTACGGACAGTATCGGGTACCAACCCTGACTGGCTACTGTCATCAGAGGTAGAGGTATGACGACTGGACCCATGTCCCTGCTGGGACTGGCCAGAGCCACGTGCACGTGGTCTACTGGGACGGTCAATGGACAGGCCAGCCCCAGCATGCTGGGGCTGGTACTGCCACTACGGGAGTGGCTGTGAACTGTGGGCCATCCGCGACCACTGCCAGCTGTTGCTGGCATGCGTCCACGTCAACATTGCAACCATCCCGCACGGTCCTGGCTCATGGAAGACATGTTGTGGAGGTCATCTAATGTCTCCCCCCAATGTCTATCAATGACCTCAGTGTAAGTCTGGATGGCACCGGTAAGGTCACCGATGCTGTCCTTGATAGCGGTGTAATGTGCCCTCTGCGCCCTAAGTCCCTGCCTGCTGTACCATTTCTTACATGCCTGAACCTGCATTACAGCCCAGAACATACTGGTCGTCGTAAGACCTGTGAGGGCATGCCTGCCAGGGGCAATATGACCAGTGGTGCTCCCCTGAGAACCCCTGAACCTCCACCTATGTGGTACCATTCCAGGTCTATGGCTATGACTGCTGTGAGGGGATGCAAGTGCCATGGGTACCACACTCTCCTGGTCAATGCCAACTGTATGCTGTCCCTCGCCTATGGCCATTGGTGGTGAGGGATGTATTGACAGTATGAGTGTGCGCATAGATGGGGTTGAACGCTGTGTACTGTCGATTGGCGAACCAACGACAGACCCTGTCAAATCTTCCTGTGCCAAAATACATGTGTCATCATCACTACTATTCGTGGCAGTGGCTTCAGGTTGCCTGCTGCTTTCGCCAAACCCTAACTCAGCACCTGTGAGAGGAAGACAGGAAACACACTTTACGGTCTGCACATGCACACATGCACACATGCACACATGAACACATGAACACATGCACACATGCCCACATGCACACATGAACACATGGACACATGCACACATGAACACTAATAAACTCCTCACTACAGCACATACACACACATACCAGCAATCCAACACATACTCTATAGTGGGTGAAGGTGGGTGTCAGTATCACAAGGTAGACAGTCACCACACACGTGTCAGCATGCAGAATATGTGTTGCACAAGACCATGCAGTGCAAGTGTAGACACCCCTATTAAGTGGCAGTATACATGGCTTTGATGCAACTGTGTAGTTGTTCAGTGATTGGCTACACCCTGGAACACAATGTGTACATGGACACAACATTGCTGTGCAGGTATTATCAGCTCTGCAATGCCCTGTGCACCAACACTCACAAGTAAACATGCCATGGCTGCATGTGTTATCTGTGTGACACATAGATATCCATGTCTGAGTACAGTGTCTGTGTCCATGCATGCTATGTACACACACGGGATGTGCAGTGCATGTTGACTTGAAGGAATCCCAATGCTCGACATGGCCAGTGTACAGTGGTTATGGCGAGTGTGGGACATATTGCAGCTATGTGGGTGCCAGACATGGCATGGCATGCTACATGACTGCAACATTAAACACCACACATACCCAATTTATGTCAAGTGACCTATACACCCACTAGCGTTCCAGGACATATATGTGACAATTTCTTTGGATGGTGACTGCTGTGCATATTGTGTATACTGGCATATGTAAGCACACAGACAACATGCTATGCATATTGTTTATAGGTGCATATGTTTGCACACACACAACACTGAAGTGCAAAGCAATTACTGCTATGAGTAGTGCTGTGGTCACTGTAACTGGATGGGGTGTAGTACCCTGTGCCATCATCAACATGCACCTTGTGGTCACTCACAGCTACTAATGTGTGCAAGACCACCGCCTAGCATGCTGTACCTGAACTGCAGTGCCATGGCTACATTCACTATTACACAGCCACCTTGTACATGGGTGTGTGAGGTGCCCAATAGGGAGCATTGCCTAACATGACTGTGTTATGTGTTGCAGAGTGTTGCACAGCCCCATGATAGGCCTCTACCCCTGAGGTACATCATGTGTGTGTGCATGACATGTGGGATAATGAAGTGTGACCGTACAGCGGGTGTGTGGTAATGCCAAATGTAGCATGTTTTCATGTACTGCGTATGATAAACGTGTTCTGTTGTGTACAGCTGTAGCAACTATGCATATCCAATGTGCAGTACAGTGTTGCCACAATTGTGTCTGCTGCACTGTGCATTGCATGTGATTGAGGCAGCTATTGACTTTACTGAGATGATTGATGTCTCACAGCAAACATGCACAGCATGCATTATGCATAGGTGTATTACGTGTACATGGCCTACACCTCACCTATGACATGCACATTTCATTACCAATATTAAAGTGTTAACACACTCACCAGCATGTATCGTCTGCCCTGCTGTCACACCAGAGGGACCTAGAAGAATATGACACAGTTTGTCAGTGGCCACAACTGTGGCATTGCTACTGTGAGTGTGCTAAACAACAGTGGAACAACAGTCAACAGTCACAGGTGTACAGATACTATTCCAAATATCAGTATTGCAAACATTAAGCAGCACAACTGCTAAACACACATTACACATCTCACATATGCATATTCTAACAATACAGGTAACGGTAGTCTACAGCTAGGCATATTACCTGCATGCTCCATGTCATCCTGCTGGGTGGCTCCAGCCTCAATGATGACACATGTGTGATGCTGTTGCTGCTGTAGGCCAGGAGTCACCACACATAGGAGCAGCTCCTCCACTCTGGTGAGGGGGGGATGTATGGCCACCCCACCACCTGTGGCAAGCTGTTGCCTATGGATATCAGACGCACGCCACCAGACATGTCTAATAAAATCACTGCAGTGATGGAGTACCTTCTCATATGTCTGGTTATGCATGCCTATGTCATTTACCCGGCGAACAAGGTCTTGCCACAGTGCAGTACGGTCATGCTGGTGCTGACTGGCCCTGGGAAAAAAGCAGGTTATAGTGCTGCACCAGGCTGTTCAGAATTTCCTGCTCCTCTGCAGCTGAATACGATGGATTATGTTGATGAGCCATAACCCTGGAAGACAATTAAATGATATGTGTGAACATGTCATGTGGCACACATAACATTATGAAGTACAGATATCACTTAACTGCCATATATAGCATCTATATGTCTATCAGAGGATACACACGTTCAATACCACATATCAGTGGTCAGCCCACAACTGGCTGACAGTGCCTGCAACACTCCATATAACAAAGCAGTATACACCAGTAGTTGGCACCCTGTTTGGGATACAATGCACAACCTTGCCCCGAGGGCATATATCAAGCTAATGCATGAAGAAATATGTCATCCAATGCAATGAATGTCATGTATATTTGCAGTATTACCAGTAAACCACCCTAGTCTTTGATGCCATACCCCTACCTAACATATGTGCACGGTTGTTAATATAGCTGGCATACTTCTGTAACAGAGTATGCATGTTGCTAGGTACACACACATACCCTGTAACACACATGTAATTGTGGGCATGGTACAGGCATCATTAAATACACATCAGACATACATACAACACACAGATGTATGCCAACACAGATGAGCATTACCTGTGAACCTTATAGTACTGTGTGCCCCTACTTACAGATACCTATGCCTGTGGTATGTAATCTGTGCAGACTACAGGAAACACACAAGACAGTGTTACCAGGGATTGTGAACATACACCATACTGTGCTGTTTAGGCCTACAGCTTCAGGTAGTACAACAGTTCATATGTGAGCTGGAATCACCAGCAGTACCACTTACCGAGCATACATGTATTGCTTCAGCCCACATTGGGACACCACAGTTGTACACAAGGAACTACGTCACAACATAGGCCATCCTACTATGTCTGCATCCCAATAACTGACACATCTTTCTCCGGCCTCACACCTAGGACACAAACTACCATGACAGACACAACCTCACACTAAGCTATCACATCTTTAAAAACCTTGCACACAGTCACTGTCAGACTCATTCCACCTCACATAGCAGGTATTGCACTGAGTACATGTGTGTGTGCATTGTGTCATAGGTAGGTAATATGCTATTGGCCCTAGGGCCTAGAGCAGCCTAGCCATATGCTACCCTGGCCTTTGACACACATGTAATGTGATTTCACTTGCTCCTGTCAACTGGATACACAGAGGTGACTCCCAGGGCATATTACCTATCTCCAAAAAATCATCAGGGGTATGTATGACATCTGCTAATGAGGAGCCTTGTTTGTTCATGTTGGGTGGTTTAGTCCAGAGAATGGCATATTTATGGATAGGAACCTGTACCTCCAGCATGTGCTGCTTAATGAGGTGGCAAGGATTGGGGCCCTAGGTCATGTAGCCCGGAGGGATTGTGAGGTGTTGTCATGGTGGTCGGGTGACTGCTATGGGGGTGACATACCTCTGTATGTCCGGCAGTGGTAACCTCTGGGCGGGCGGTATGCAACGCACTCTAGCTGTGGTCTGTGAGTCAGTCTGTATAGGGCATGTGTTTGAGGGCAGTATTACTCTTTGTTAGGTATGTCTGTGGCCTTTCCACTTGCTGTAGTTGTCATGTGAGGTACATACTACATGGGGCATTGTGATGAGTAGAGGGGAACAACGACCTATATTTCCCTAGATGACACACCTTTTGTGATGACACGTACCACATAGACAGATTACATGACTACTGTGGCACTGTGATTATCAAAGGGGAGCCTACTGTCCACCTGTGTCCCATGTACCCTTCTGACACCATCAGTGTTAGGCAAGCTACCACCTATGTGGCAGTTACTGCATATGGTGTTTTGGAATGGGGTATGGCACTGCAGTATCAACACTGGTGTTCAGTCCATGCCTTGGACAACAGGCACCTGCTGCAGTACATATGACCCCGTGTCTCTCTCTCTCTCTCTCTCTCTCTCCATATATATATATATATATATATATATATATATATATATATATATATATATATATATATATATATATATATATATGTATATATACATATATACATATCTATCCATATCTATCCATATCTATCCATATCCATACATATCCATACATATCCATACATATCTATACATATCTATCTATATATATATATATATATATATATATATATATATATATATATCTACATATATCCATATATATCCATATATATCTATATATATCCAAATATATTGATATATATCTATATTTATCCATATATATCCATATATATCTAAATATATCCATATATATCTATATATCTACACACACACACACACACACATATATATATATATATATATATATATATACATATACATACATATATATATATATATATATATATATATATATATATATATATACACATACATGTAAACATCCATTGCTGTACATACAGCTGCACATATAGACACATATACTGCCCACCTTTCATTGTAGGGATGTCAATTATGCAACAGTTGTGAGACATACGGTTATGTAATACTATTGCACAATGTTGTGCAGAATGCATTCTGCTGTCCTCATGCCGTATAGCTGTTGCAGGCCTCACTGCCTGTAGCTCAGTCCCACAGCGTTTAACACCACATGACATATACCAGCACTGCTTGCTTTCTGCAATGCCACACACTACAACCTACATACATATGTGCACATAGCAGCCTTTAACAACATACATATGTCCAGCCTTCACTAACAGTTGCAGTATGTCCCTTGCCCTATGCAAATGTGCATGTACATATAGATACAGACTGCTGCCACATATTGATGATTCACAGTATGTAGAGTACCTTTCAGACACATCTTTCAGATGCCAGCAAATACATATCTGTTACATACTTGTATTCCTCACCTCCGTCTGTTGTAGGTGTTGTTTTTTTTTTATTTATTTATTTTTTTGGTTGTGTTTCCTCTGTGTGTTGCTGTTTGTTTTCAGCATCTGTCTCCTACTGCCTGTTTGTGTCTGTCTATCTCTGCCTGTCTCTCTCTCTCTCTCTCTCTCTCTCTCTCTCTCCCAGTTGTTGCAATGATATTACTGCATGTGTGGACAGCAGATACAGGCTGTTTTTCTAGGTATCTGCATATGTGCATGTGATGGCCTCTGCACCAATTGGTGCCCACCATTTAGTAATTGCATGCAGCCTGCTGTGTGGTAATTGCAGTTCTCACTGTGATTTCAGGACACTGCTATAAGATGATAAGTTAGGTAAGTGTAGCCCTTTCAGTTTTGCAAGGTGGGGACCATGCTTGTTTGCTGTGGACACTGTTGTCTCAGTCAGAAGGATGGTATATGTCTCATATCTGAAGCTGGGTTGTAGCCAGTGAAATGCATGTTGTACTGAAACCTGACTGTTGCTTCTTCCAGTACACTCTTCTCAGTGTGTAGGTTTACTCACATCTCCTAATGCTAAAACTGGATACATGGGAGTATGTACTTTCTTTTCAAATTAGATAATTAACTGGCATACAACAGTAGTTATTTCAATGTATTCCTATGGCTTTCCTATTTTCCCTTTACATTCACTCATTGTAATGCATGTTATATTTCTTTCAGCACCAAGTTATTGTATATCTGCTGTGGCTTAGTGGTACGTCATGCAGACAGATGAGTCCAAGGTGTGGGTTTTGAGACTGACAAGGTTATTTTATTTTGCTGCTGAGCAGTACAAGGGCCCTGTCATAAAGAGTGACTAAGGCACTATTAAGCAGTTGTAAGTGGGTTTGCGTGGGTTTGTGCGATGCTTAGCAATGCTTAGCTAAGCGCATACAGTCTCACACTCGCGTACCCCCGCTAACTACTGCTTAAAAGTGCTTACTCCCGTTAACCCCAGCACTAATTTATTTTAAAGAAAAGAAAATGGGGAGATAGGAAAGTGGTGAAAAAGGGGGCACAAAGAGGGAAAGACAGTAGGGAAACCAGCTTGGGATGTGCAGGATGGGTGTAGGGAAGGTCCATAGCTGCCCATTTCTTTACCAGCAACAGCTGTGCATATGTTTGAAATTTGTTGTGAAATTTGAAACCTTCCACCCCTGAGAGAGGGGTGAGGACACAGTTTACATGTCCAGCAGACATGTGTGTGAATTGAGCAGCTATGTATGGGGCGTAATTTTTTTGTGGGAACAGATTGCCCTTTTTTTCATTTTTTTTTTTTCAGGTGAGAGTGGAATGTGAGGTAGAGGAAGTAGGTATATTTGGGGAGGTAGGTTGGGGAGGTAAACAGACAAGACAAACAAGATGCATACAGGGGTGGAGTTTGACACATGGGGTGGGTGAACACAATTGACGGGGAAGGATGTTTGGAAATTGCAAGCCCGTGAGCCTACAGATGGTAACAGTGGAACTGAGATCCCCACCCATGGGCAGTCACCACTGCACCTTCACAGCCCGGAGGGTGGCTGTGCTGAGGGCTGTGTAGGACGGGCAGGCTCACCTGAGAGACGCACCACTCTCACCTTGAGCTGGCATAGGGGATCAGTGACTGAACAATGGATCTCCCTACGCACCACAGCCCGGACCCTAGCAAGGGTGACAGGTGGCCTTCCTCCGCCCACGCTTGCACGGAGGGATGAGCCCCATCCCCTGCAGCGCTTCCACCCGAAGGTGGCACAGGACCCACGGAGGAGGGGAGTCCGGGCTGGGCACCGGAGCTGCTGGTGCCAGGTGCACTCGCCAACTGAGGAGGGACAGGTGGGTCCGCTGGGACCGGCCTTCCCATACGTTCTGTGATTAGGTGTGTTTAATTACAACATAAACAACAGCATTCCAGATTAGTTGTAACAGCATGCAGTAATATTCCCATTAACCCAACACACCAAGGTTCCAACAGTTGAACAGCTAGCATAACACATGCATATTTTGAACAACAGTGGATATTCCAACAGCATGCAGGGATGTTTGGTAGCAACAGGCCACCTTGAACGTGATGTTTGAACAGGGCACATGCATCAACATCAATGCAAATATTTATAAAACAATAGGACATATGTCGCAACAAATATTTAAGATTACACATACCCATTGAGGTGTGGAATTGCATGGTTTATGCACATATGGTAGGGTGTAGAAAAAAACCTCGGTTAACATCTTATAATGACCTTTAAGTCTACACTACATTCCCAGAGACTGCAAGTGTATATCCCCTACCTGTATTATTACACTTGCCACCATACATTAGGTTGTGTCATGGGTTTGACCTATATCTGACATACTAACTGTCCAAGATTCAGATGTTACTGCTACATATTTCTTGTTTGCATTTATATTTCTTTATCTACATATCTGGGATGTTTTCACATCACATTTTCACTTCAATTTGTACAGAACCCTGCATTTCTTGACACACACTCACATTTCTGGTGAATAATTACATGCTACACGTGTGCCAGGTTTACTTATTCATGCCAGCTAGTAACTGACTATTGTGGACTGTATATATTTTTTTACAACTACTAGCACTTCCATCACCCACTTTATATGGGACTGCATAACTCTGGGTTGCCAGCACATTTTCAAACAGTACTGTTTGTATAATGCAAGGGTATAACAACATTTCAGACTTTGTGACACAGACACAGTCTGGGTTTAAGACCTTTATTAATGACATTGCACACTTTTCCACAGGCTCACTCCTTTATTTGTTTTAACGGTGTTTATGACAGACATGTTCAAGACATATTATACCTTTATTAATAGGTTAGAACAATCTTTTTTCAGGCTCACTCACTTATGTTATATGACAGTGCCTGCAAAAATATTATTCCAGACATATGTTACCTTTCTTAATGGGTTACTACACTATTTTTCTGCCTCTCTGACGTTTTTATCTGACAGTACATGCAGAGGACTTATTCAGGCAATTCTATGGCTGTTTTATTGGACTACAACACTTTCTTTCATTCTCTCGCCCATATTTTATATAACAATACATGCAGAATAATCACTAACCTGCCTGGTGGCGCAGCCTTAGCAGCCTATCAGCATAGGCTTGCTGATTCATAGCACGGTCACCTGCAGCTGTAAAGTAAATGAAGGGATATTGAGACATACCTATCCGTTATACATACTCCATTATCAATTCTTACATACTGCATTCCATGGCTACATACTCAGTTGTGGGGCATTCTGCATCCCACGGGCCTCCTGTATCCACTGGTTCAGGCGGTCCTGCTTTCATCTCTTCAGGTCTGCATGGTGGTGACTAACCGTTTCCAAGCCTCTGCCTTGTACTCCATCCCTTGGAACTGGCCCTGCAGGAGTCTTGACTCATGACGGTGAACAAGGAGATAAACCATGTACGTGGACTCCTCGATGCCCCAACGTTGCACTCGGAAGCTTGAACCCTCTCCTGCAGCTGCCATTCTGACTGCAAACGTGAGCTACAATCAGTTATGGTGAGTATTCCCACCTATGGGGCTTAAATATGCCGCATTTCACGCACTTTTTTGTGATTGGCCATTTTGTAAAATTCTCGGCTGACTGCAGACCTGTTTAGTAATGGTTAAACTACCATTCGTAAGTTTATGAATGTTAATAGTGGCTGCTTCCCCTATGTTGTCATGGCTTAGTGGTTCTGTACTTTTATTATAATGCACAGGGTCCTGGGTTCAAACCTTGTCATTCTTTTATTTTAATACTGTCTAGACAGGCTAGGGGGTGTGGCTGCGTTTAAGCAACTTAGCTCTACGTTGCTCCCAGGTGCCCTACGGTGCCCTGGTTGGCACGGCGTGCACTTCTGCGCAAAGTCATTGCGCTGGGTAAAGCACTTTTAAACTTTGGGCAACTCTATTGCGCTGGGTAAAGCGCTATTAAACTATGGGTAAATCTGTTTAGCTGGGTAAAGTGCTATTAAACTATGGGCACCTCTGTTTACCTGGGTAAAGTGCTATTAAACTATGGGCACCTCTGTTTAGCTGGGTAAAGTGTTGCTTAACAGCAGGCTATTATATATCTGAGTCCTTTAAAAATATATATTTTGTTCACTGATACATTGGCCATGTCACTGCTTTTAATAAAATTTTAATCATATTTGTGTGGTATTATTTCAAATACTGATTTAAAACATAAATAAGAAGGGGAGTGGTGGGACTCAAACCGTGAATGCCTCCTCTTTGTGCATACGGTCTACCATTATGCTATTGCAATTTGGTGCGATTTGCATAAACATTCTTTCTTATGGTCTTCCATGTCGGAATTGCTAACTATGGCTAAGCAATGGGCACACCCGCGCACACACGCACAAATATGGGCAGCTATTTTGTGGATTTTAAAATAAATAAATAAATATTTTACTTTTTATAACTGTGATGGGGGTTTACAGTGTCAGGGAGTGTGGTGTTGGGTACAAGTACATTTGAGCGAACTTGCTCTTGTGTGTTGACATTTTGCTTTTACTACACTTGCAGGGGCATGGACATTTAGACTGCTCGGCAGTCGGACACGCCCCCTGCTTTCATACTCGGTCCGTGTAAGAGTTATGGTTGAGTCAGTGTGCCCTCATGAATATTCATGGCACGCTGATGTCATACCATTCAACTGCAGCCTCAGAGTAAGACTTATTAAGTCTTACACGGAGGATTCGTGAATCCGGGGGTCTTTTATTAAAAGTGAATATTCAAGGAAACAAGTTGATCAGCTAGAAAATTATGACCCTACTTTTTATGTTGATGGTGTGTCAGTGCTTCATGAAACAGTCAGTGCAGTAGATTTATGGGCAAAGAATGAAGTATTTTGTACTGTTTGGATAAATGGAAAACTCATAGAGCTCAAAGCTGATACAGGATCAAAGTGCAATGTTATGTCGGCAGGAACATTTGCTAGAGTATCAGTTGGTGAGAAGCTTGATTTGGCAAAGTGTGCAAAGCATGTTGCTTATTGTGGCGAAGAGATTCAAACTGAGGGCTCAGTAATACTTTCATGTTGCTCGGCTAGGAGAAGCTTCAACTTGTTATTTTATGTGGTCATGTACAGTCATTATTGGGGCTCAGAGACAGTTTGAAAATGGGACTACTTTCAGTTAATAAGGAAGTCCAGCATGTTAGTTTGAAATACCACTGTTCTAATTGCACTCAGTATATTTCCTCCACCTATGCTGATCTTTTCAAAGACAAACTAGGCAAGCTTCCAGTTGTGTACTCCATGAAGTTAGACCCAGATGTCAGCCCAGTTGTCTGGCCACACCAGAAAGTTCCATTAGCTACACAGAACAGAGTCAAAGCTGAGCTAGATAAAATGGTCCAACAAGGTGTAATTTGTCCAGTTGAAGAACCAGTGGAATTGGTATCTTCCATGGTGGTAGTTCATAAGAAAAGCTCAGATGATATCAGAATATGTATTGATCCATGAGATTTAAACAAATCACTAAAAAGACCTCATCATCCAATGCTTACAGTCGAAGAATTCACAGCCTTGATGCCAAATCCCACTGTTTTTTTCGGTCTTAGATGCAAAGAGTTCATTCTGGCAAATTTTGCTTGACAAGAAATCCTCATTGCTCACTACATTCAGTTCTCCTTTTGGCAGGTACAGATTTTTGAGAATGTCATTTGAGAAATTCTCCCAGTGAAGTCTTCCAACATGCAATGGAGCAAATGTTTTCTGGGTATCCTTGTGTTATTATAGTAAATGATATTTTAGTAGGAGATGATAGTGAAGTTGAGCATTATAGAAACCTCAAGAAAGTTCTGGAAAGAGCACATCAAGTGAATCTTAAGCTGAATCCTCAGAAGTGCAAGTTTGGATTATGAGAAGTTACTTATGGTGTTCATTTGTTTACCAGTTCAGGCTTACCATGCAAACAGTTATTCTAAAAATGCCAGCTCTAGACAATGTTCAAGCCCTTCAGTGCTTTCTTGGCATGGTTAAATACCTAGGCAAGTTCATTCCAGACTTAACCAACTAGCAGCACTGCTTAGAGAGCTGACACATAAAGATGTATCCTGGTCATGGTTAGAACAAGACCAGAGACCATTTGATGTCCTTAAACAGAGAATTGCTAGTCCACCAACTCTCAGATACTATGATGTTCACAAACCAGTTACTCTTTCCTGTGATGCTTCGAAATTTGGTCTTGGTGCAGTCATTCTTCAAGAGGGTCACCCTGTTGCCTATGCTTCCTGATCTCTTACTCAAACTGAAATGCAGTATGCTCAGACAAAGGTTTTGGCAATTGTGTTTGTATGTTCAAAGTTCCATGATTATATTTATGGTAGAGCTATCCAGATTGAAATAGACCACCAACCTCTAGTCACTATTATGAGAAAGCCTATGCATTCAGCTTCAGCAGGATTTCAACATATGATGTAGAGATTGCAGAAGTGTATTTTCAATCTTGTCTACATGAAAGGCAAACTTCTTTATCTTGCTGATACATTATCCACATCACCCAGAAATACCACTGAAGAACATGAGAATGAGAACCTTAATTATGAAGTCATCGAAGTGAGAAATTTTTCTTCTACACATCTTGATGAGCTTAGAAGTCACACAGCTTCAGATCCTGTTTTACAGAAACTCAACCACTTTATCAGTCAAGTATGGCTGTCAAAGTAATCTAGTTTACCTCAAGAAGTGCAACCTTATTTTCCTTACACAGATGAGATTTTGTCTGACAATGGCATCATTATGAATGGTCCAAAAGTCATTGCTGCAAAGTCCTTGCAACAAGAGTATATTGCTATTGTGCATTGTGGCCACCCAGTAACTGATTCTACTAAAAGAAGAGCAAGAAGACTAGTATTTTGGCCTTCTATGTCACAAGACATTGAGAGAGTACTTTCATCTTGTTCTGTATGTAATAGTACAAAGCAACATCAACAGAAGGAACCACTTCAGCTAAACCAGATTACTGGACTACCATGGTCAAGTCTGCACAAAGTTATTTCTGACAATGGCACACAGTTTACTAGCCAGCAATTCCAAAAATTCACTGAAGAGTGGGATTCATCTATGTTATGAGTAGTCCTAAGTATCCTCAGTTAAATGGTTTGGTGGAACATGCAGTTCAAAGTGTGAAACAGTTACTAGAGAAGTCAATATGAGACAATAGTGATATTTTACTGAATCTGCATGTTCCTCCTGATAAACACCTGCCCAGAGACTTCTGTCAAGGTAAATCAGAACTACATTACCAGTCAGCAGTAGTTTATTGGTTAAGAATAACAGATCAGTGAAAGCCTATCAGCTAAAGAAGTGCTTATCTCAGAAGTCTTATTACAATAAGTCCAGCAAACTGCTCAATCCATTATGTCAAGGAGAGACAGTGAGAACGCAAACATCAAAGGTTATGATCAGATTGGTGTCATGAAAAGTGTATGCCCAGAGCCAAGATTGTACATTGTGGAATCTCAAGGAGTAGAGTTTTGGTGGAATCGGAAGCATTTGATGCCGGTGTCTTTGCCTGTACCACAGCACCTAGCCTGGGAGAAAGACTCTTTATCTCAGATTGAGTTATCCAGAATTCCAGTTCCAGAGGACATTCCAGTAAATATCCATGTTCCTGAGATGAATCCCAAAGTTTCTGATAGGAGTTGTTCACTGTAGACTGTTCCTGTTGCTAAACCACATTCTGATTGCTATGTTACCAGATCAGGTCACATTTCCAGACCATGTTACAGATACACAGCAACTTGGACATGGACATTGTGTTTGTTTCTAATTTCTATGCTATTGCATGTCATATTCCAATTTCATTTAATTGAGGGCAATCTATTTAAGAGGGCAGATGTAGATCTGTGTGTGTGTACAGCTTTAAAAACGTTCTAGTGGCTTGCACAAGTGTATAAATATTGAGCACTTGCGAGCCTGACTGCCATTTTGTAGTAAGCAGTTGAGATGTAAGCATGTATGACTGTGTGGTCTGTCAGTTGATCAGTTTGTTTATATTTTGTAATGCTGATATCCATCCTGATGTGTTTCTATGTAATAAACCATATAAAGGAACTACCCTGCCTGTTCGTCATCTATACTAGAGAGGGACGAGCGACATCCTTCTTGGTTATTTTTTGTGATCTTCTATAATGTTACTAGTTTTCTCATTATAATGTGTGAATGACTAAAGAGCTGGTCTTCCCTTTTGTGGACAAAACAAGGTCTTATTAAAACCTGCCCAGCCTTATTCTGAGTTCATTTTGGATTTTGGACAACTTTTGTGCACTCAAGGGAGTGTCATGGTGTGGAGTGATAACATTTTCTCTATAGCCCAGGTGACCTAGGTTCAATTAGAGGGTTGTGCAGCTGAGCTGCTGCCAGGTGTCCTAGGTTCAGTTAGAAGGCTGTGCATATGCCCATCTTAGGGGGACTAAAGCTGGACACATATCGCAGTTTAATTTCTCTGGTGGAGACCAAGGAAATAACTGCAAAGTGCCACATGTGGGTGACGTGACATCATACTGACATCTGCCCCTACAGAGGTCAGAGATAGTCCAGCACTGATGGCCATTATACATCCCATCCTCAGGGTGTTACTGGATGTGTGTAAACTATGAATGACATTGTGTCTAGAGGAAATGTAAAAGTGCTCGAGAAACTATCAGGAGATGATCTTTTTACCACAAAATCCAAAGGGCAGCATTCACAGCCAGATCAAGTTTATACCAACCACACTGTTTGGAAAACATGTTTGCCACTCACTCTGACAATTTCATAGTTTTGTTTTTCTGCAAGCTTTACTGATATTATGTATACACTGTATATATATATGTATATATATATATATATATATATATATATATATATATATATATATATATATATATATATATATATATACGGGTCTACTTTACATGGTCAACTTTTCACAAAGTCTACTTTCATATGGCTGAGACCATATGATCGACTTTCAGAAAGCTGACCATGTAAAATAAACACAAAAAACACAATGAACACTTACCTTAAAACTCCGAGATTGCACTACAGTAAGGAAGATGGAAATTTTCCCATTCTGCACTGTACAGAGATAGAGGTTCCCCATGGTCGACTTTTTGAAAGGTCGATCATATGAAGGGGACCCATATATATATATATATATTTATATATATATATTTATATATATATATATATATATATATATATATATATATATATATATATATATATATATCTATAGGTTTATCGGTTCATACTAGGCTATCTGCCCTAGGGCATTTATAAGCCTAGCCAGAGTGTGTTTGGCTTTCGCACCCATTTTAAATGAATTTTGCTATGCCCTTTTTCGAGGTTAGTATACTGTGCCTCTGTCTAACAGTGACACAGAAGTGATACCTGGGGTAAACCTACTATCTCCCATCCACTCATCAAGATTCCTCTTGAAGAGAGTCATTGAGGGACTCTGCCTAACCTGGACTGGGATTTTAATCCAGAGTGAAGGGAGCCTCTGGGTTATGAATCTGTCCCTCCAGCATGTCTTATTTATTTCAGTGCTGAGGTTCAAGTCTCTCGAGCGTGTAGCTCAATGGGATTTGGATTTTCTGAGGTGCAACATGTCCATTAATTCTGGGTTGGACATGGCTTTATACGTCAGGCACAGATCACCTCTGAGCAGGCGGTATACCACTGAGTAGAGCTGGAGTTTCTTTAACCGGGCAGCATATGGCATCTGTTTGAGCCCTTTGATCCTCTTGGTGAGGTACTTATGGGGTCTTTCCAGTTGCTGCAGGTGTCTGATAAGGTACATCCCAAAAGGGGCATTGTACTCAATTATGGGCCTGATGAGGGATGAGTAAAGAGGCACGATGACCTCCCCTGATCTAGATAAGAATCCCTTCATGATTTGGTGGGCTGTATAAAATGTTTTTCTAACCACTTTGGCCACGTGGTTGTCAAATGAGAGATTGCTATCAACTTGGATCCCCAGGCCCCTAATTACTTCTTTCATACTTAATGGATTACCACCTGTGTGGTAATTTGTGGGCACTTTGTTTTTGCCAAAGGGGAAGACTATACACTTTTTGGCATTCAGCTTGAGGCCATGGCTCTGGCACCAGTTGTCTGTTTCTATGAGGCCCTTTTGTAGGATGCTTGTGTCGGCTGGTGAGTCTATTATGGCGCCCAGTTTGCAGTCATCTGCGAACTTGGTCAGCCACAGTCCTTCCGTGTTAGCCTGTACCTCCGAGAAATATATACCGAACAAGAGAGGCCCCAGGACTGAGCCTTGTGGGATGCCACTTGTAACTGGTTTGGAGTCTGACATGGCTCCAGCAATTCTAACCATGTGGGTTCTGTCCTTGAGCCAGTTTGCAACCCATCTAGTGACATAGGGGTTTATATTTAAGCTGGTGAGCTTATCTATAATGCCTGAGTGGGGTATTGTATCGAAGGCTTTTGCAAGGTCAGGTAGGCTGTGTGGACCACCTTCCCCTCGTCAATGGCCTTGGTGACTGTTTCAAAGAAATTGACCAGGTTTAAGAGGCAGGATCTGCCCTTAACAAAGCCGAACTGGGTAGGATCCAGTGTCTGTAGGTCCCCAATATCTTTATTTATGAGGTCCATGATGATCCTTTCCATAGCTTTGCAGACCAAGCTAGTCAAGCTTATGGGGCAATAGTTTCCAGGATCCGTTGAGGCACGACCTTTGTGGAGAGGGACCACTGTTGCTGTATGCCACTCTTTGGGTACATATCCTGTAGTAAGGCTGAGATTGAACAGTAGTTTTATGTTTGGGTTTAGTTCATGTAGGACGCAGCCCGGGACACCATCTGGTCCCATTGATGCTGTGTTTTTTGCTTTGGAGAGGGCGGCTCTTACCTGAGCATCTGAGATGTCAGGGGGGCAGCACTCTGCTGGGATAGATATTTGCCCTTTTGGTGGGGAAGGGGGGGGGTTTGCGCTGAATCTGTCAGCTAGGATGTTGGCAATGTCTGTGGGTTCTGTGTATTTTTTGTCATTTTGGACTAATTCTGAGCATATCTGGGAATTCCCACCCAGGTTCCTAACATAACTAAAGAAAGCCTTGTGATTATCCTTAGTGTCCTGTGCAATTTTTCTCTTGAAGCTGGCCTTAGATGATTTTATGAGTGCCCGTACTTTTTTGCTAATACTGATCAGAGATGCCTTCCCTTTTCGGGATTTTGCTCTATCATGTAGTAGCTTCCTCCTTCTATTGTATAGTTTGTTTATGGATGGGGTCCACCAGACAGGATGCCTATCTTTGGAGAATTGGGTCTTGGTTTTATTTGGGATTGCATGATCCATGCATTCCTGAAGGTGTTCATAGAATGCGTTTATAAAGGATTCTGCGGTCTGAGACGTATTTTCCACAGGCCCGGGGGCTTTGAAGGATTCCACCTCGGTTTTGAGGAGTATAAAATTTGCTTTAGAGAAGTTTTTCACTGTGGTTTTCTAGGCAGGGGCTGGGGTCGGGATGTGAATATCTAGTGAGATTAGTTTATGGTCTGATCTTACCAGTGAGGGATACACTTCTGATCTGGAGCTTAGAGTCCCCATGTTGGTGATGATCAGGTCCAGTATGTTTTCCCTTCTTGTGGGAGTGGCAACAAGTTGTTCCATAGCATTTGAGTTTATACATTCTAGGAACCTTTGGGCTAGGGTGTTGGAGCTAGAGTAATGCTCCCAGTCTATGTTAGGGTAGTTGAAGTCGCCCAATATAATGGTGTTTGGAGAGTCCTTCATATTTTCCAGTGTTCTCAGGAAGGCCGAGTGGGGTTCCTGGGTTTGGGAGGGTGGTCTGTAGCAGGCTATTAACTGGAAGGCAGTTTTACCCACTGTTAGTTGCACATGGATAGTCTCTGATGCTTCATGCTGTGCCACCAACCTGAAGGTGTGGGTATCTTTGACGAATATTGATACTCCCCCTCCTTTTGTGGTTCGATCCAAGTTTTGTGGCCGAAAAACATGGTATGAGGTATAACCTGGTAGTGCTGTGGTGCTCTCGGGAGCCTTGAACCAGGTTTCTGTTGCTGCACATATATCGATGTTCTCCATGCTAAGGAGAGTTTTGAGTGCGTGCATCTTGAGGTTTAGACTTCTGGCGTTGAGTAGCATTACTCTTAGTTTCTTATCCCTTGTGATACCTATGGAGGTGGGTTTGTCTTTTGAGCCTTGCCTAAAGAAGGCACTATGGGGGTGGCAAGAGCCTTTGCCAATATCCGAAAGCCAGGGGTGACAGGTGCAAGCCACCCCTAGCGAAGCATCGTGGCTTGTCGAGCATGTAATCCCAGGCAGACAGGCATTGGATCCCCTTTGAATGACACCCATACTTAAGCCAATTGTTGAAATTGATCATCTTGTCTTCATATTGTGGCATCATTCTTGGTGAGGGTAAGATGCTACTCAAGGTCAGGGTCATACTGGCCTGGGCTACATGCTCAGAGAGCTCCTCTATGTCTCTTTTCATGTAGTCCAGGGAGGTACATCTCAGGTCATTCACACCAGCATGGACAATGACTGAGCCCGACAGGCAGCTCACTGTGACCTTCTCCTTGTTCAGCCTGGTGAATCAGGTGTGTTGTTTAGCCTTAAGGGCTGTGACTGTTCGGCACACTGGCTTTGTGAGCTATGTGTTGCACGTGTTTTGTTTTGGGGTAGCAGTTGCTTGGGTGTCTGCTTTGGAGGTCTCTGCTGCTTAGGCAGATTTTTATTTAGAGCCTCCGAGTATGTTTTTGTGTGTTAATGTGTTTGGTTTGCTGTCGTGGTAGGTCTATGTGAGACTGGAATTGTGGTGAGGGTGGTTTCCTTCTCCTCCTGACTGGTTACGCCAGTACTGAGTTGAGAGAGCTTAGCCTCCAGTTTGGCTATATGGTTTCATCTCTCACATGTGTTGGAATTTGTTGGGAGGAGGAGAGGGTTGTCTGTGTACATGAGGCAGTTGTAACATTGCCTCAAGATTCCCAGATTCATAAGCTGGACCGTAGATGAGATTGACAACTGACCATTGGACATGCTAGAATAGTATTGGGAATTCCTTTATAATTGAAAAAAAGGGCCAATGGGGAACAAAGTACTCATTTATTTGTCTGAATGTTGTTTAGCTGAGACAAGAGGGTGATGTTGCAACTATCAAGCATGTAGAGTCAATAACTGGGTGCTAGAATTTATAGACACGACTGGTTTTAAGTATGACTATATATATATGGTCGACCAGGTATGGCTGAAAGGAGTGCGTCAACATCACAAAAATGCGACTGCAAGTGTTGCGAATCACAAAATATATATATATGGTTTACATTTATATGGCTCGACCATACATTTTACCGACTTTTCTCCACGAATCCCATAACGCTGAATGGTTGGAATATCATAAAAACTGAATTCGACATTTCTGACTGGTCTACACCTTAAAACAAGTGCTAACATAGGTCAAAAAGGAGACAGGATTTTGCAATTTTCAACACTTGCAGTCGCATTTTTTTGTGATGTTGACGCCCTCCTTTCAGCCATACCTGGTCGACCATATATATATAGTCATACTTAAAACCAGTCGTGTCTATAAATTCTAGCACCCAGTTATTGACTCTACATGCTTGATAGTTACAACATCACCCTCTTGTCTCAGCTAAACAACATTCAGACAAATAAAATTATATACTCCATGTATGTGTTGCCTTCAGAATTACACAGTATTAATTCTATTTATGCATTATGATGTACTTTTCATAAAGTGACTGCATTAATCCCTCTATTGGATATAAGGAGGGTTTCAAATGTTAAGATCAGCTTTAAACAAGATAGTTTACATTTACTTTTGTAATATTCATTGCAGACCGACCTTATGCCAGATATATTTGAGCTGGCCTTGTTTTATGTCCTGAGAGATGCTTTTCACTATAAATGCAGATAAGAGAAATTATTTTTTAATTGCATCACAAATGTTGTTCAGCATAAATGAAACACATTTGTAACTTAAGACCACATGCAAGAAACTGACTTTTCACTTCAAACTTCTCGTATTAGAGATTAATCTCACTAGCAGAAATGTATTTGCTACTTAAAAAGGAAAAGGCACTTTGTTGCATGCTATAGTAAAAGTATATACACTAGTTATTAAACAGTGTGATTATGTATAGATGTTTTCGTAATCTGAATACTAGTATGAGGCATGTGTCTTATAAGCAAGTCTTTTAAGCAAGCATGGCTTCATTTGGACATTGCAACTTACATTTTCTTCTTTGAGACTTAAACTAAATTATCATTATTATACAGATTACACTGTACATCTGAGTGCAGTTCTTAATAGAGTACAAGGATTGTTTTATAGTTGTTCAGGGCTACATTTGTCTCATACTGCTTACTGGCTGACATAGTTTTTATTGATAAATATTTTTTTTTTATTCACAGCAAGTTATTAAATGCAATGTTAAGAATTTTATCAAAGTTTTAACACCAGACATCAGACTAAACAGAATAACCACAACAAAATGAGGGCCATATCATTACAGTTGTTTATACTTCGGCAATCACATTTTCTATTAAGGTAATAGTCATAAACTGTTCTTGCCTTCCATTTATTCATATGCAACATACATGCTTTAGTTTTCAAAGTACATCTGTTTGGTCAATAAGACAGGGTTCAAACTCACCAACTAAAGGCACCAGGAAGGAGCATAACCACTGCGAAAGATTCGTTTATAAAATGCTCAACTTTAACTGAATAATTCAATGACATAAATGTTTAACTAAGATCACCACATTTTCATCTTCATTATAACAAGATTTCATCAGATGCGTAAAACAAATGTAATAAGCTAGTTTAAATGCCTTCATATAAATAACTGAATAATACCTAATTAACACCGATCTAGATAAATAACAATTATATACAATCAAATCACTACCCCAACAAGTGCACCTACAGTATCAAAATGGAAAAATACATAAATGATCAACCTGATTTAAAATGCATAAACCAACATAATAAAGAATAAAATAGGTTAAAACTATAAAACCATATAATGCTGGGAGACTTTTTTGTTATTTGTAACAGTGTGGAGACATTGAAGGAGATAACAGCGTACCGATGATTGACAAAAGAAGGTACAAGGAGATTGGGGAAACCAGAAAGCTGATTGGACAGCTTACTCAACTCATTGAATTGCTCACATCGATCAGCTAATCAATGATTAGCCTACTTTCCAAAGTTCCTGGTGAACAAAACCAGGAAGTGAATGCACTATCGCAACATATGATACGAGCAGAATTACTGAACAACAACAACATAATTTGGACGGTTTTCACATCCACAGAGCAGATACAGATTTTCAATGAACTCTGAGGATATTGACAGACATGGAGGGTGAATTTCAATGAACAGAATGCCAACATGAGGAACCATTACCAGTTCAGTAAATTAGAGGTGACTGTATTTCTAATTTGGGCAATCCTAATTTAAATGACTGATTATTTGTTAATTTTGCATCTAGATTTAAAAATAATACAACAAGTTAAGAACTTTATACAGACACTTATAATAATAAAGTGAACACGCTGTTTGATTTAATGTCCAAATACAGAACTTTGGAAATTGAAAATGCTTACTTAAAAGAATGTGTGAGGTATTTATACCCCAACAATGTGCAGGTATGTAGTGAATTTCATAAAGAATTAATAGACGTTTTTAATTGTTATGGTTTGGCAATTGTGAGAGCCATAATTAAGGAAAATGACAGAATTAAAGAGTGGGTACATAAAGACATTGAGGAGATTAACCAATGTGTTATTACAGACCTTATGTTCACTCTTGAAATGTTAAAGAAAAAAATACTTTAATATTAAGCTAGGTGAGAAATGTGATGGGCTTGTCAATAGGAAACTGAGAAAACTGGAAAGAGATTTCTTGAGTATAAGGAAAATAAGAATTACCACAGGCCTAAAAATTCGAATAGAAAAGATAATGGCATTTTTTATGAAAGTAGACCTGAGGGGAGAGATCAACTTCAAAGAGAAGAGCAAGGAAGGGATGATATGGATGGAGGAAGGGATTTTAATGACCCTTTGGAATACCCCACTTCGGAGGTCTGAAAGGTTAAAAAACAAGAACCTACCACAATACCATCAAAATGATTACCATCAAAATCATTACAATTCAAAAGGGGGAAGAATGGGGAAAGGCAGGAGAGTGAGATATTAACACCTTCACAGACAGTAACACCATATTTCCTTGTAAATGCTACCTCACAACTTTATTCTGTTGTTTCTAATGGTAATTATAGATACACTTGTTAAAATTTCAACATTTTTAATTATAGTAATATAGACTTAATGATAGAACACTTTAATTTATTATCCAAAGGGCTCAAGTTTATCCCACGAAAGAAGGGTGACTTGACAAAAGTTATTTTAGACCTCAAGCTTTTTGTTAGAAAAATCAACCTGAGTCTTGTTTTACCACAATAGCTGAAGGTTGAGACAGATATTGTAAGAAAGAAAAGTATGGTTAACCCACCACTACATCCCCAACTTAAGAATTTTGAGGCCACAGTAGAGAAAGAAATTAGAAAAAAAATTTCAAAAAGTAGATAGAGGTCCAGCTTGACTACAGGTGAAAAGGAAGGTGTTAGATGAACTGAGAAAAAATAAGAATATCAGGGTCATAAAACCTGATAAGGGTGGGAGAGCTGCAATTATGGACATAATACTCTATGAGTGCAAAATGAATGAATCTATGGAGACACAGGTAAATACATTAGGGTGTCTAAGAACAAAATTAATATTTCTTATAAAGAGATTGCTGTAGCCCTAACATATATGTTGATGGAGGGATTAATTGATCAGAATGTCTATAATTATATGAAAAATGAAAAACCAAGAATTCCTTCCATATTTGGAATTCCTAAGTTTTATAAGAATGAGCTTGACCTCCACTAAGACCCATAGTAGCTGCAGAAAAGTCCAAAACAGCACCCCGGGTCAAATATTTAGACACTGAACTAACAAAGTTCTGGATGAATGAAAACAGTATTTTAAAAGACCCTGGGACTTTTTAAAGAATGTTCAACAGGAGCTATATGGTGAGAACATTATTTTTGAAAGAACTTATATAATAGATTTGTTTATGAGTATCCCCAATGATCAAGGCATGGAATTGTTTGAGGAGGCCTTATTTAAAGAAAAAAGATTTCAACATAGTGAAAATCTAGCATGTTTAAACCTAATTGATCTGGTATTGAAAAATAATTATATCCATCTTGGAGGTGAACTTTTTCAACAAACACAAAGGGTGGCTATGGGTGCTGCCTATGCCCCACCCTATGCAAATATAGTTTTGGCTTCCAGGGAAGAGAGATTTATTTTTTACTCAAGTTATATAAACTGTTGGGTATTATGTAAGAGATACCTTGATGACATATGTATCTTCTGGACAGCCCATTTGAACAAGTAAGTTGGAAGAATTTATTAACTAATTGGGAGAAACTACAGACTTTTTTAAATGTACACATAAGTACTTCCATGATGTTTTACATTATTTGGATGTGGTTATTTCTAAAGTGGAAGGGGGGTTTAAATCTAGGATTTATAGGAAGGAGATGTTTTCCAATTCCTATCTCTGTTATGCAAGTGCCTATCCAGTCCATCCAAAAAGAAGTATTGTAAAGGGACAATTTATGAGATCCAGTAGAATGACTTCTACAACTTCTGATTTTGAGGATGAATGTTAATTTTTAGAAAGCCTATTCAAAGAAAGGGGATACCCCCTAGATTTAATGCAGGTTGTTAAAAATGACGTAAGTGATGGAAGAAAAGATAGATTTAGGCCAATTTTAGGAGAGAAAACTACAAGGGATGGTTGAGAAGGACATATGGTTTTGAACCAAGAAGGAATTTTTAACAAAGTTTTTGTGACAGAATTTAACGGGAACGCACATACAGTTAAAAACGTTATATAAAAAGAATGGGGAAGATTTATTGGTTTAACTGATATTGTGGAAATTCCTAAAGAACCTGTTAAAGTTGTATATAAGAGGGAAAAAATGTAAAAGGCCTTTTAGAACAGGACAAAGAAATGTACAAGAATATACATAGTAGAAGGAAAGGGACATTTAAGTGTGCTTGTTCCCAGTGTTTGCATACTTTGAATAAATAAAATATATTTTTAACATGTAGGGGTAGAACTATTGAAGGAAAAACCTATTCTAATTGTCATTCCTCTGGTTTAGTATATGTAGTTGTTTGTGATTAGTGTGAAGCTTTCTATACTGGTAAAATGGAATGAAAGTTAAAAAGAAGAATGTATGAACACCATTATGATATACAGATAAGGAACAAAAACAATGCTTTATACAAGCATACTAAAGAAAGTAAAAAGGCTAGGTTTTTATTTTTTTGTTCTTGAAGAGGTCAGCAGGATGTAAGAGGGGGGCTATGGGAAGAAATAATTGAATATAGGGAGCTATGGTGGCAAATTATGTTACAGGCCAGTACTCCCCCTGGGTTGAATGAGAATGTTTACATCACCCCCCCCCTTAAAATGAGAGCAGCTAAATTATAAAGCAACTTTGTTACTTTTTATATGAACATTCTGTATTCTTCTTAAGAGATGGTTATGTATTTTTTAAAACTAATTTTATCCATTTGAAAAGGATTTAATATATTACTTAAATATGTATATTAATGCTGCTAATAGCCTTTTAGGAGAGAATTTCACATTTTGGTAAATATTTTATACACATTATGTTTAGCCATTAGGTGAAGCCTTTACACTGTATTTTATTATTAACGATGCACAATATTAAGGATGCATTATATGGTTTTTATAGTCTTAATCTGTTTTATTATTTATTATGTTGGTTTATGCATTTTAAATCAGGTTCATCATTTATGTATTTTTCCATTTTGATACTGTAGGATTTACTGTAGGTGCACTTGGGGTAGTGATTTGATTGTATAAAATTGTTGTTTATCTAGATTGGTGTTAATTAGGTATTATTCAGTTGTTTATATGAAAGTATTTAACATAGCTTATTACATCTGTTTTATGCATCTGATGAAGTCTTGCTATAATGAAGGCAAAAATGCTGTGATTTTAGTTAACCATTTATCTCTTTCAATCTTTCAATTAAAGTTAAGTATTTTATGAAATAATCTTTTGTAGTGGTTATTCACCTTCCTGGTGCCTTTTATTGGCAATTTTATAGGGTTTTGACTTTTAGGCATCATTTCTGGGACTTTTTTTGTTATTTGTAACAAGATTTTAAACTCTGATCGTAGCTTTTCTACTGCACAGCCAACTGCTGACACCTTGGGTGCATGAGGTTTTCTGGCACCAAGGAAGGGGGCATTGGCCCTGTTTTGGAATTATTTCTGGAACAGATCACCTGTAGTTGAAATTCCATCATTTGGAATAGGAGTGCAGCAGGAAACCCAGTTATGACCATCTGTATCTAGTGATATGGTAACATAAGCTGAAATTAGTTATTTTGGCTTATAATATGTGTTTTACATAGTTTCATATTTTATCAGGGGAAGCTCAAAGTGTAATCAGATTTGTTGAAAGTCTGAAGTACAGCATTCAGCCAGTACAAATGACAGATTCTGAGCTGTCTATAAATGGCTGTATGACTCATGTCAGACAGTAGTATGAATGCTACCGTGGGTCTCCCCTGAAAAGAAGCTACTAGCCTAGTGGGACTAATCCGGTCAACAAAGGATAAATAAATAAATAAATAAAGCCACAAGTAAGGGTGAGCTCAAATTATGTGCCAGCATTTAGCAGGTGTAAAAACTGTGGATGGCATGTCAGGTGATGAGATCAGACAACAGATGTTGAACATTGGCTTTAGGGCACCATAATCTCATGTACAAAATGGAAAATGGGGGTTAATACCAATGCTGAACCTGTATGCGAACAGGTACTCAAGTGAGACATTACACATTTGACTTTGAGTGACTATAACTTAGGTAGGATGTCTGTAACCATACTCTGTGTGAATGGATGCGATATTGCATTGTATTGACTCTGTGTTATACCACTGTTATATTTTGATTAAATAGGGTTTTATAGTATAGTCTGAATTGTGAGATACGTTGCTGTGTAGTTAGTTTTATTGGGGGTTCAGGATTTTGTAGTCTTAGAAGTTTCAGTTAACCTTTTCTACATCTTTATTGAAATATAATAGTGCAAAGGGGCAGACAAAATAAAGATCAATAAATGAAGTAAATACACTGCTTTTTAAGATATCTGGTATATTACAAATAACTTTCTATTTTTATTTTCACTTTAATGAAGCCTTATGCTTTAATTTGTTATATTTTATGACACAATTACATGTATATGGTCCTTAAGAGAACACTGAGCCACCTTGCATTTATTTGATTTTGAAGCCTCAGTCATGCTATCTTGACAGATTGTGAACCATCATCTCGCTGTGCATTAATATCGACCTGCATATCAAAATCAATCTCCTTTGCATCTTATCGTATGGCTTTTCATGTGTCTTTCTACATTTGGCTTTGAACGGCAGATCCTATTATTCAGATACATAAACAGTGCTATATGAGAGGAATTTGTTCTGCAGTTTCTTTACCTTACTTGCCTCTGTTAACAAGGAAGGGTTACAGAGCAAGTATCATATGCTGCTATCCCTCTTACCATACAATGCACAGGATTTCATTTTCTAGCAGACATAAATAGTTTATCACACGCTATTATAAAACCTTTGTCAGAATTACCATCTGATCCAAACTGTGTTAACTCTTAGGACCTCCTTCAACAACAGAGAGAATAAATAACAAATAAAAGTCACTTAATGAATGAAATAGAAGAAATAGTGAGATTTCCCTGCATCTTCATTCTAATTTGCCTTGGACCTTGCAACTTGAACTGGTCAAAACAGTAGACTGTTAGGTTGTTTAAATTAAAGATTAAAACAGAATGCTTTTTATGCTGAGAGCACCTGTGTCTGTGGGGGGAGGGAGAGCACGGGTATCTAAAAATAGTGCCTGTATGTGTATGCACATGCATGTGTTTTAATTTGGGGGTATAAAAAATACCTTATTATGGAATAATCTCTTTTTTTCCTTAATGAGGATTTAAATAATTATAAAACAAACTGGAACACAAATGGAAACTTATATGTGAGAAAAGGATTAGAAACTGCAGTTAAATATAAATTAACAGCTTTAGAATAAATACTAAATTCATAAAACATATATGACCTAAAATATTTGCAAAAGTATGAAATGTGATACAGAAAACAAACAAAACTGTTAAAATATAATAATTAAAGTTCATTTGCAAACCTATATTAAACTTAACAAAAATTCTTTAAACCTCAGACTTAACGCCTAAAATAAATAGGACATATAACCAAGGCAATCAAGATGCTTCTAAATAATTTATGAGGCACAGAAAATTCAGTATATTTTCTCTTCTGCATTGCAGTTTCATTAAGCTAGCATTCATTTCTTTTGAAAAAATAATGTGTTTCTGAATACTTATCTTCAATAAAATGACAGTGTTTGCATTTGAAGCTGTAAGTATAACATAATGCTATATTTGATATCTGAATTATTTGTGTTCAATAAAATGACCATGTTTGCATTTGAACTGTGAAGATATAATACTCAACTGGTAGAATATGGTGGACTTAAAGCAAGGTGATTTAGAATGTTATGAAAATTTTATAGCACTTTTGTGACTGCATTAATGTAATTTTAAACTGACAGGCTGACCAGAGTGCACCTGCTCCACCTTGCCTTGCACCGATTCTACTACTGAATTGCATTTGCGCATGTATCTAAATCGCCACATGCACTTAGTCATTTCATGCTGTGCTCTGCACCGAGCTTGCATAGTATAGATGTCTGTGAGTCTCAGTACTACACAAAAATATCTCAAGACTTTGATTCAGAATGTCCAAAGGCCTAATCACCTTGTGGCATGTTCACAGACAGCTATAATTCTACGAAACTCCAGAACTGTCTCTGTTCAGTACAAAAGAACTGCACTACTGGGCAAAAAGATGTTCGTGCATTTCCAAGCCCATGCATAATCTGCAGAACCAGTTATGCAGCTTTGCATACTAAAGAAGCTGTCTGTGAATACTGTTTATGCTTTGCACATAATGAATGTTGCTTTCACATTTTTACAGTGAATAACTGATGCTTCACCAAGAAGTTATGAACTGATTTATCTTTGCATATATTGCACATTGTTTTTCTGTATGTATTATTTGTTTACTCTGCATAATCATTATAATAAATGTGTGCTTGTTAATTTGTAATATGGAGCTTTTCTCCCTGAGCCTCTGCTGAAAACGGACTGCTAGTCCAGTCTGACTTCCCCAGTAGACAAATGTCAAATAAATAAATACAAATTTATTTAAAACAGGAGCTATGACTGGCTAGGTTCTCTTCAATGTTTCACTTAATAGTGTTTATACATTGAGAGTAGCTTAGCAGGTAGGTTTCTCACACTTTTGACTCTCACATGATCAAAAGGCCGTGGGTTCAGTCATAGTAAAAGCTACTTGAATTTATGTCCCTCTACAGATACTGCACTGCAAAATTTAGGGCAGAGGGGGTGAAGACTGCACTCCAGAGATCCCACTCTTTGGGTGACACAGTAAACCACTATCCCATTGCCTGAGTTAGAAAGAGCTTAGGTAGATGTTAAAAATAGCATGGTACATAATGAAAAATGTGGGGCTTTACTGGGGCTTTATTTGTGCAATCCATTGCATAAAAACCACAACAGAGACTAAAATTAATCAGCCAAAATTGACTCATAAATTATTCAAAAATTAAATAATACAGCACAACAAAAAATCTACATCAAACAGTACAAGCACAAATTTCACAGTCCATGATATGGACATTTTTAAAGACATAATCCCATATCTATTCCCTTGATCAGCAACAGATAAAAATAATAAACCTGTTATGACACAGAGAACATGACAGGATTTCATTCTGTACTCCAGTTTGTCCATTAGAAGCTCTGACTTTAAATCCGTCAGGCAATGATGTTCTATGACATCTACTTGGATTCTGTAGCCAACAAAATTGCAAAAGACTTGCCATTGTAATTAGAGGAACATGATTGTATCATTGAGTGCATTTGTGCTGCCCTCCTGTTATTCACTTAACCCATATCTCAGAGTCAAAAGAGAGGGACACAAACTTTATTCATCCCCAAATCTCAGAGCACTAGGGGCCACAGCTTCTTAAAAGGTATGCAACAAATCATAAAATTAAGTAATGTCCTGATTCTCTCTCACAACCAAGGAAAGTCTATAGCTTTTCCTGAAGGCATTTAAATTTAGCCACCAATTAATTATCTTTCTTGAGAAACTAACCATAAGAAGTCTTTCACCTACATGGACACACTGCCATCCAGCAATCAGACTTTTAAAAGTCATTTCATTGTGATCAGATAATCCAGCCCATAAGATCCTCCCCACCCATGCTGTAATAGCAACATATACTTTTTATATACTAACATACAGCATATCAAACTTTAGGCTATACTGGCATAACAAAAACTGACTTTACAGTCTCTGTGGAGTATCTGAACAGCCCACATATGGCAATTAAAAAATAACTTTTCATCTTTCCCAACACACTAGGTACAGAAAGTACAACATATTGTAAGTAAAATGTTTCGGTGTCTGCTTCAAAGGGCAAAAAAAAAAAAACTGCACACAAATAAGGAGGTGTAGAAAAATAAATGTGTGTAACAATTCCCCCTTTTCTCTTTTATGGATACTAGACAGAAAAGTATATAATACCACTGGATTAGGCAGGTAGCCCCCAGTTCCCATAAATTATAAAAAAAAAACTTTTGGCACCATTTTAGCTTGAAGCAATTCATAGACAAAGTCTTGGCCACATACAAAAATAGATGCGACAACAACTGTTGATTAGAAAAACATTTTACGTTAAACGATTCTCACTTTTCCACTTCTATCCAATACTTCTCTCTCTCTCTCTCTCTCTCTCTCTCTCTCTCTTTTTGGAGGTCATGTCACAGTGGTCCAGTGCCATATCTTGTCCCTCAAAATGCACTCCAATACCCAATCTTGTGAATCTGAAAAAAAGGAATGCAACCTCTTATTAATTTCACTAATCCACCCAATCCCCTAGTGACTTAGTTGTGTTTGTTTCCACCCCTAGCCACTGTCAAAGTCCTGTTGTCACTGGCAATACCACTTAAATGCCATTCACACTCCCAGCAAACAACATGATACCATTAATGTAGCCAGGACCTCTTGCCCAGCTCTGTAGAGTTGAGAGATGAAGCCTTGACTACAATCCAAATGATCGAAGATCTACTAGGGATTTGGGTGCTGGTAGAGCTGAGTAGGGGGAAGGTGAGAGGTAGAAGCTCATCCTGGCTCAGCCATCCCAAGGAAATGGAAATAGTGGTCTCAGTCAACTAAACTGCTTTGAGAGCAACATTGGCTATAGGACCAGGGGATGTCGGCTTGGATGTTCATATCTGTGATAGTAGCCCTTATAGGCATGTGTTTACGATGGCACTCATACCAAGTTACACCAGCCACCATGGGATATCATTAAGGACTTAACCACAAAAGCTTTGATAGCTGCCTGTAATCAATGGCTACTGAGGATGAGATGGCTGATGACTGGCAGGAAATGGGAAGAATTATTATTATTATTATTTATTTACATTTGTTTACTGGGTAATGTCCACTGGACAACAAGTCCTTTTTCAGTGGAGACCCAGGGAGAAAAGCTCCAATGAACATAGTAATACAATAGCATAAAAAGTTTCAAGTTACATAGACATACAGGTATTTTAAAATAAGATGGTAATGACTAGAAAAAAGAACAAAGTGGATGGTTTGATAGGGGCATTTAAAAAGGAAGACTTGTAGGAGTCTGTGAGGTCACAAATGCGCATCCAATCATGGTGTCTCATAACTACACCTGCACCCACAGCTCTAGCTGCCCCTTTAGTTGTGTTGGACAGTAACCTCATGGATGAGTTGGAAATCGACTCTAGGGTAGCAAGTTGGGAAGAAACTTTATCAAGTGCCCCATCTGAAACTTGATGCGCAAGGGTTCCAGAGAGTTCATATATGAGATCTCTTTAGAGCCTCTTAAAATGTGCCAAGTAATTCAGAGACCTAACAGCAAAGGTCACTGAAGCAAAAACTCGCTTCCCAAATCTATCCACCACCCGAGACTCTCTGTTGGGTGGGTGGACAGCAGGACTTCCCTCCACAAGGTCCCTTTTCGTGGCAGCAGCCACCACCATAGCATCTACTGGTAAGCCTCTCGACCAATGGGGCCGTTCTTCTGGAGGGGAGAGTATATTGTCTGGTCTCTGGGGAATGGCCTCAATGCTATCAGGGTTCTTCCATGCCCGCTGCACGATGAGCTTGACTAGGTCATCGGCATGGGTGGGTCACCCAAGAAGGAGAGGGCTGAGAGTGAAAGGCTTGCATGAATACAGATTCCTACGAAGAAGGGATGGAGGGCTTCCAGTCACCCTTCTGCCACAAAATTTCCAGGATGTCTCCAAAGGAGACATCATCAGGGGGTGACCGTGGGGACCTTTCCCTATCATTGTAATCCGTATCTTCAGTGAGGACTCCTCCGGGAGTCCGTGTGTTTCCTCTTACACGTCCATTTCCAAGGAGGATCTTCAGTGGGAGCATCTGAAGAGGACTCAGAAAGGAGGTTACCCTGTACAGGGGTTTCCTGAGGCTTGTACTCTCGGTATCCTGGGGGGATGGCCTGTGATAGCTGCAGCTCAGAAGGAGCAGGGGGGAGGTCTGATGTAAGAGGAGGGCTTCCTGAAGCAAACACCCTCTCCATCACCCAGAAGGCAGGCCCGCCCAAAGAGGAATGGGAGCCCAGAACCGAGGAAGACAACATTGGAACCGGGGTCACACCACGCTCCACGTGGCCTACTCCCAGGGATGGAGCCTTAACCAAATCTGGGGCAGGAGTCACCCCCGGAGCCAGAGCCAATGAAATAACCAGAACCATTCCCGAAGCCGAGGGTTCTTCCCCCCCAAGCATGAGATTGAGGAAGGGATGGTTCCAAAGGAAACAAAACTCAAAGGGGTCTTGGAGCCTCAGAGAAGGTCACTGTTGGCGTTGAGAAAAGGATTCCTCCCACAGATGTCAGAGCTATGGGCCTCAGAACTGAAGAGTCCAAGGGAGGAGAATAAGTAGGAGTCACAGGGGCAATGGACCCAAAGCCCGGAGTGGGGTGGGTTTGAGGAAAATTTTTAATCCCCCTGGCTGTCAGCAGCTGATCAAACAGGCGCACCACATCCAATTTAGATATGCTCCTGGGGGACCTTACTGACACTCCTGAGGGGGAGACAGGTTGGTCCAAAAAGGGGCTAAAGACTTGTCCAGCAAAAAGATCCAAGGACAGGGAATACCAGGTCTGAGGTGAAGTAAAAGTTGACACAGAGGATTCCAGTTTTGAGACAGGCAAAAGGGGAACTATCGGTGCCAAAAAAGCGCTCTGAGCCGAAGTGATAGTTGGGGTGGAGGTCATTATCGGCTCTGATGGAGTCGTCAGTACCGATCTCGGAACAGAGATAGGAGACAACGGTGCCGAGCTAATGGCAGGCAGTAAGATAGGGTCTGAAACCACAGTCGGAACCATAGCAGTAGGTGGTGCCGAGGCCAGCGTCGACGTGGAAGGAGGTGATCTTGTGCCCTGTGGAAGTTTTAAGGGCCTTGTGCTTATGAGGCTTGCCCTTCTCAACAGCCAGTGAAGAAGGGTCCGAATGAGGATGTTTTTTGTGCGTAGATGGAGGGGTTGAGACCTCCGAACAGAAATAGCCACAGAAAATGGAGAAGAAAGCAGGCCTTTCAGAATAAGTTTATTCTTTCTTTCTTTCAGCATCCGCTGACTGAAACTAACACAAATTTTACAGGATGGTTTCAAAGATAGGCATGGAACCCCCAGACAATAAACACATTCCTCATGCAGATCACTGTTGGGGAGTTTACCATTGCAGGAAGAGCAATGCTTAAACCCTGAAGACCCTTTCTTTTCAGATATACCAAAAAAGCGAGTAACTAATCCAAAAAAGATGTATTGAGGAGGAAAGAAAAGAGAAGAAAATACCAAAAAAGGTATTAAGATTATCACAAGGGTAAGAAAGGGCGTTTACCTACAATGGTAAGAAAGAGAATACCCATGGGTAGAGCTAGTTAAGAAAACAAGAAATATAGGGGTTTTGAGAGAAAAAACTTACAAAATACTACAAAAGTTGAAAAATACAATACTTAGCTGGACAGCTTGGTGAAACACTGCTATATGGCTGTGTGGCAAACGAGATCTGATGTAACTGGGAGAAGGTCATTGTGGGTAGCAGCTTAGCTCGAGAGTTTTTGATGTACGCGAGCTTGGTATTAGGCTGACTCGGTTCAGAGGGCTCAGAACTGAATCCCATCAGTGATGAATAGGAAGAAGATTAACAAACTTAGATTAATATTTAAAAATTATGACAATATGTCTAGGAGTTCATCTCATGAAAACAGAATTTCATGTTTTCATTACCATAAATCAGTCTCCCTGATCATTGTATCATAAACCTGTTATATATCAATGAATCACCCACCTGTAGACTAAAAACCTCACACTTAGACAGCAATGGATTATAAACAGGAATGCCATACTAATTAGTCATTCCATTGTCAGGTACAGACTCCAAGCTTATGAAACTAGATAGGGATATGTTTACAGTTGGTTGTCTTTCCAGCACCAGGATCCATGGTGTCACAAGGGCTCTTCTGTCTTGCACCAGTATGAGTATGACCTACTGGCAGTTTATGTGGGTGTGAATGACTTGTGGTGCTCAACACTGTGGGACATGAAGAGAGGCATGCTAGATCTCACCATGCACATGTTTAATGCAGACAGACTCTGGTGCAGTGTGAAAATATATCTTTGCCCTGAATGATGGTAATTGGCTTCAATGATTGATTAAGTAGTTGGTATCATAAAAGATGGGTCCAGTATGTGTCAGCCTAAGGTAAAATGAGATGAGATAGAAGACAGGCCCAATTGCTTCACAGGAAATCCCCTGGTCTTTTTGTTTCATGGCCAAAGTCCTTACTGTCTCCATAGTTCATTTTAGGCCAAGTCGAGTTACTGGACAGTCAAACACAACAGTCAAAGTTTTAGCAAATTCTAATTCTGACCATATTAAGGTAGTTCTCAGCTCCAGAAATCGTAATAATAAATTGCATGACTTTAAGGCTCTTCCTAATTTGAGCACATCTATGTCTGTGTCACAACTGAGACTTGATTATATTGTAAATATGGCACTCCATCCTTCCCTGGATTTAGCAGTTATAATGCATTCAGACCTGAGGACATCTATTTGGAGGGGTCCATATTTGTAACAGATTATAACACCTCTAGGCAGATTCTCAGAGATCCACAAGTAGAATGTATTGAGCTCAAACTTACACTTTAATAAGACAAATGAACAATTTACAACTTGCTGTAGGACACAGTCCATGCCCCGAGAATACTACTTGAAATAAGGTTTACATTGAACTGCCCTTAATGAAAAATATATTTATGGCTGGAAACTTCAATTATCCTTGGATTAACTGATATATATATATATATATATATATATATATATATATATATATATATATATATATATATATGTTAAAACCGGGCATGTCCAAAGATTCCAGGATCTAATAAATGGTTATTCCCAAGAACAAACACTTAACCAGCCAATGAGAGGTCAGAACAGTATAGACCTAATCCTTACCAGCATAGCACCCAAGTTTACCATACATATAGCATTTTTTCTCTGGCCACGGCAGACCACAAATTAGTAACCTTCTCCTTAAAAGTTGTAAACTAAAGCTCTGTAAATAATCCTGAATGCAACGATTTTAAAAATACAAACCTACTTAAATTCTATACTGAGCTCTGTAAGTTTGATAGTAGGTTCACTAGACCACATGCACCTTCAGCTGCCACTTATGCAAATGAGTTTTACTGCCACCTACATAAGTGTATAGGCAGTCCTCACTACAACCAGATGTAATGGGAAATTTAAAAATAAACCACCTTGGCGGTCCATCAGTACAAATAAGCTGATTCACGAAGGAAAAAAAAATTCTAAAGTTCTATAATTGAAATTTCTGCACATTATTGACTCTTTCAAAAAGGTTATATCAACAAATGTCAAGAAGGAAGGAACTAAAAATGATCATCAGGAGTAAAACTAGTATAAAAAACAAGGATAAATCCTTTTTCAATTGAATTACAATTTTGAGAAATAGCACCCATGAGTATTGTAAGCCTATTCTAAATGGCATTGCCAATGCTCACTCTTAAGATACCATAACTAAACTGCATGCAGATTTAGTGCTATCTATAACCCAGAAAGTGTCACTGTAAGTCTGCAGACCATTAAGTTGCATACTGTCCCTAACATCTGCATGAAGGATTGAATGTTTTATCAAAAAAATGAAAACACCTCTTTCATCAGCCCAAACAATTTACATGGATAGCAAACAAATAGTTCCAATCATGCCTTCTCTGAAACCATCCTGCACTTGTTAAACTTAAGATTAGCCACAGAGTATGTCTACTGAGGTTTGGAAAACAGATGTTGTAATGTCCCTTAGAAATGGGGCCCCTACCACACACCCTTGGAAGTATATTCTCATCAGCTAAACTTCTTTTATTTGCAAGACTATGGAACATACTATATCTGACTTCAAAAGCTACAATTAACAGAACCTCATACACCTGGATCCATGACAGTCTGTTTTATGTCAAGTGTATGTCATATTTTTTTAAATTACCAAATTTCTTTCAAAAGTCACAGAAGCAGTGGATAGTGACCATTCAGTCCATACAGCATATCTGGATCTGACCTTGGACACTATAGCCTATGGCAAATAAGCAAAAAAAGAAAACTCAGGTTGGACCCTTAAATTGTTAGATGATTTGCACATTGACTGAATGCTGTGTTGTTTTACCATTTGAACATTCTGATTCGTCAGTCAAAGCCAAGCAGCAAGAAGTTACCTCTCTCTTTCTTCAAACCACACTGTCCTAACAATAAGAATCTCCTCCTTATCAGGGCTGATATTCTAAATAGATGATGATGCCTTCACAAAACTGGGCTTATCTCGCACATGAAATTATCTTAATATCAAATCTCATGTTCGCACAGACTATAGGCTTAGCAGAACTAATAGCATCAGTAAAGAGTAAGATAAACTAAACAAATATTAAATGAGACTGGTTTATTTAAATATGGTGCAGATCT
Source organism: Protopterus annectens (assembly GCF_019279795.1). Lineage (NCBI taxonomy): Eukaryota > Metazoa > Chordata > Ceratodontiformes > Protopteridae > Protopterus > Protopterus annectens. The sequence goes on from NC_056728.1 coordinate 1,596,551,893, forward strand.
TTTTGTACAGTTTAATATGTTTAAAAAAACAAAAATGCAGGACAAAAGTACCTAAGACACCAGGGAATATTCAACTATTCAGCTTATTAATAAACAAATCACGGTACCACACTGGGTCTGAAGAAGTCTGGTTACTGAACCAGACGAAAAGCTCTTAACCTTACAGTGTGGTACAGTGGTTTGTTTATTAAGTAATACAAAAAGAGAGGGTGAGAAATAACAGAACACTACATTTAAGAATGAACTAAGATAATAATCAACTTCAGTTCATCACTGCACCAAAACACAGATTACTAAAACAACTAATGGCTATACGTTGCTAAGAAGGTTAATTCTGTAGCACAAGGTTTGACTGTTTGATATTCCATTTGGCTACTACATGATTCTGCGGAAGTTACTCAACCAAGCAATGTTTCATAGTAACCCTTGAAGTAGGGGTGTTGAGCTATTTGTATTTATCCAATTATCAAATAAACTAAAAATAAAATGGACTGTATACAACTATAGGGCCTAACTCCACAAGTGTTGTAACTGAGTTATCAATAGTAAATGAGTGATAGGACAACTTCATACTTGCTATTTATTTTTACTATTATTTTCTGAATCCCTCAACCAAGCAGGCACAGCCTTCCACCCTGGTCCTGCGGTCCGGTCTGCCCAACCTGCACACTGTACTTTCAGCCCCGGGTCCTCCCACCCTGCATTTAAGTAAAAGGGGATTTCTTCCAATTAATTCCTGAGGGCATCTGAATCCCAGTTGCTAGCCTGGCACACTGAAAACAACCTCTAAGGAGTTCCCCCTACAAGACTGAGCTAATTACTTTCAGCCACGGGACCTCCCACCCTGCATTTAAGTAAAAGGAGATTTATTCTGATTAATTCCTGAGGGCATCTGAATCCCAGTAGCTATCCTGGCACACTGAAAACAACCTAAGGAGTTCCCCCTACAAGATTGAGCTAATTACTTTCAACCCTGGGTCTGCCCACCCTGCATTTAGGTAAAAGGGGATTTCTTCCGATTAATTACTGAGGGCATCTGAATCCCAGTTGCTAGTCTGGCACACTGAAAACAACCTCTAAGGAGTTCCCTCTACAAGATTGAGCTAATTACTTTCAACCCTGGGTCTGCCGACCCTGCATTTAAGTAAAAGGGGATTTCTTCTGATTAATTACTGAGGGCATCTGAATCCCAGTTGCTAGCCTGGCACACTGAAAACAACCTCTAAGGAGTTCCCCCTACAAGACTGAGCTAATGTATGTGTTTAAAGCAAGGAAATAGTTACTGAAAACTAGCTGTGCTATTTTTAAGTCTGACCTCCTTGTGTGCACTCCTGCAGCCTACTGCAGACCGGTTTACCCCCTCCCCCTTCTAATTTCTTTCTTACCCAGAACTTACTACACTCGTCAATGGATTTGGTCATTCCCTGCTAATTATTACTGTTCTCCACTAGGTGGCGGTCTCTGCCTATACACCACCCTAGCCTCTTAGCTCTCTCCTTACTGGTTTCTAGTATCACTCTAAGAGGTAGCAGAACTTCATTTTCACTAAATTATTATTTCCTACTGGTTTCTAGTATCTCCCCAAGAGCTAGCTGACATTAAATTATAAACATTCTTTTCTCTACAATACCCTCTTGAAAAGTCAACCTCCTCTACCTTGCCTGGCACCTGCAGTTAAAATCGTTCTACTATAGCTATCAAACTACACTTAGCTGATACTATTTCTGCTGCACTCACCTCTTTCTTTCCTGACCTTCCCCTTATGATGACATTCAACCTTACCTGCCCCTCACTCATTATAGCTACTCCTTATGCTGACATCACCATCTTACCTGTCTCTCACTCACTATAGCCACTCCTATCTTCTACTCCTTCAAGCCAATCAGAAGTATCCTCTAGCTACCCCCTCCCCCCACTAGGCTCCTCCCAGAAGTTACTTCTACCTCCTTTCGGCTGTGGCACCATTTTTGAATCTCTCAACCAAGCGTGCACAGCCTTTCCACCCTGGTCCTCCGGTCCAGTCTGCCCAACCTGCACACTGATAGGTCTATTTAATAATGTTGTACTATGTTGTATAGATTCTAGCTGTGTTCTTATTCTTGCTAAATTAACACTTTATCTTGCTTTTTTGCTTGCAACTCTAAATACCGTTTGCCTGGATAACACTTTTTTTTTGTCTGAATATATGCTCAAATGCTTGTATATGTGTCTGTCTAAAGCCATGTAGAGTATTTCTGTCCTCCCTACAGTGTTTCTCTATGTTTTATTCCCGCTCACCATAGTCATCGGCATAGGCATCTAATTTACTTTGAGTTGTAATCCAGCCTCTTCTGCGGTAGATAGAACTAGCATAGTGCCCCCGAACATAGTTTTCCTTGCTGAGCTAGGCTATCGCTTTAAAGAATAACCTGGAAAATAGGTTCATAATTTTGTAAATCCCTATTCGTGGCTGTGCTACTATTTCTCATTTGATGTGCGCAGTTAGGCCACCTCATGGCCTTCATAGCATTATCATCGCACACTGCAACTAAGGAGAGCTTGTACTTAGATCAATTTATATTAGAGGCTTTTACGGCATAATTTCTTGAAGAGTGCAGTATAAAAGCACTATTACAAATCGCCTGCCCCTTTAAATATGATTCCCGCGCTTCTATCTGACCAAGCTGTTACTTTACTTTCTAGCGCTGAATACCTGCAATAGCTAGTAATAGTACTACATCTCTTACGAAGCATACCTGCTACTTTTCCCTAAGGCATGTGCACAAGACACCAGGCATGTGCACAAGACACCTTGTGGCATCACAGCAATACTATTAGCTAGTTCTGCATAAATGAAGCTTGCTCACTAGAAGCGCTCCTCAGAACAGCTGATTTATGTCAGAATCATGCCACGCTTTCACTGTGACTCAGCTGTGCCCCTGGTCTCACCAGGACGTAGAACGCTAATTATCAAGCACAGCTTTTACTCTCACTCTGAGCCTGATGCCTAAACAAAAGTATTAGGCTTAAAGGACATGCATTTCTCGCGTTTTATGTGAGTAAAGCTCTAAAACGCCCCAAGGCATTCTAAAGCTCCTCGCAGAGTGCCTATTATCATCACCTTCATTACGCTGTTTCACTGGTGCTATCTGATAAATCTTCTTGTGTTTTGGGCTCCAGTAACCTAAATAAAGCTCCTTGCCAGCTAAAAGGGCACCTTAGAATGCTTATTGTTATTACGCTGCTTCACTGGCGCTATCTGATAATTCTTCTTGCATTTTGAGCTCCTATAAGTTACAAAAGCTCCCTGCCAACTAAAAGTGCACCTTAGCATGCTTATTGTTATTGAAACACAGTGAATTCATATTCTACGATTACTGCTGATAATTTGTTCTGTGTTAAGTGCGCATTGAAGACAATGTGACTTTTCAGTTGGTACCCATGCTGTTTCTGCACATTATTTCTATACTGTTGTTACACTATTTCTATGACATCTCTGCATTGCTTATTTTGTATAGTTTTGTGCTTTTCACTGCACTAGAACACTTTCATAGTCTGTATGGGACCACTATCTCCCTGCCTGCCTTTGACTATAATAAGCATTCTACAGTGTTACTACCTCTTCTCACAAATTGTGCTATAATCTCCTATATATACACAGATGTTAATGTTTGATGCTTTGGTTAATGAAATAGTAGAGAAACTGTTTTAATTGAAACTCACTTTCTAATACTACAGCTTCTAGCCTTACTTTATCCTGCTCTCCTCCACCTATCTGTCTCTACTCTCTTCTAACAATCTCCCTTCCACTTGACACTAAAGCCTCAATCTTCTCCTGTTTTCTAACCAAGTCTCTAACCACTGCACTCTACTACACCTTCCCTTCTGCCCCCTAACTTTTCTACTCTACTCTCATTCTCTCCTCCTCTCCTTTCATTTTTCCTCACCTGCAGTTTTAACTAATTTATGTATTGTCTCTCTTTCTCCTATGGTCCTTTCGGCCCCAGGTTTTCCCACCCTGCATTTTAGTAAAAAGAGATTTCTTCTGATTAATTCCTGAGGGCATCTAAATCCCAACTGCTAGCCTGGCATACTGAAAACAACCTCTAAGGAGTTCCCCCTACAAGACTGAGCTAATGTATGTGTTTAAAGCAAGGAAATAGTTACTGAAAACTAGCTGTGCTATTTTTTAAGTCTGACCTCCTTGTGTGCACTCCAGCAGCCTACTGCAGACCGGTTTACCCCCTCCCCCTTCTAATTTTTCCCCTACCAAGAACTTACAACACCCTTCAATGGATTCAGTCATTCCCCTGCTAATTATTACTGTTCTCCACTAGGTGGCAGTCTCTGCCTATACAACCCCTAGCCTCTTAGCTCTCTCCCTACTGGTTTCTAGTATCACTCTAAGAGCTAGCAGAACTTCATCTTCACTAAATTATTTTTTCCTACTGGTTTCTAGTATCTCTGTAAGAGCTAGCTGACATTAAATTATAAACATTCTTTCTCTACAATACCCTCTTGAAAAGTCAACCTCTTCTGCCTTGCCTGGCACCTGCAGTTAAAATCCTTCTACTATAGCTATCAAACTACACTTAGCTGATACTTTTTCTGCTGCACTCACCTCTTCAGCTCTTCCCACTCCATTCGCCCTGCAGGCTTACTCCGCTCTCCTACCCTGCCCCAATTCCCACCCACCCCCAGTGCTCTTAGCTTTATTCTCCCATTACCACACCACCACAGTCCAATTAGCAAATACCTTTCTTTTCCTCATTACCTCTTCCACATAAATCCCTCCCTCATACACACCTACACTCTCTTCCCACCCTTTAACTTATACCCTCCCCTACACTACTTTATTTCCCAATAGAACTTGAAAGCCCTACTTCCCCCTCTCTAAACTCCCTTAATATTTCTATTAAATAACTACACATTATTCTCAGTTATAACCGTCGATACCATTTAAAGTCAATATTTCTCACTCGTCATAATCCTTATCTCCCTATCTCTTCTCTAACATGTTTTCTTTAAGTCACCACTACTCCCAAGCCCTCTACCTCCTTCTTCTCTCCCTAATTCACTTACACCAAGCTAAATCTTATTCCTCCCATACCTGCCTAATACTTCCAACAAATACTACCTCCATACACACTCTCGCCTACCCTTATTCTGCCTTTTATTTCCACAATATCTCACCTTCACTCATTCAAACAAATCATCTGCTCCTATTCCATCCTAAAATCTTCTCCTCTAAAGCCAAGATAATGTCTCCTACTCTAATTTATAACCTTCCCAAATCTACACCTTGCAAACCTAAATGCCTAAAAGGATGTCTCCCTCTACCTACTAATGCTAGCAGATGACATCCATCCTAATCCTGGCCCTATTACATGTAACAACTTCAATAATCCCATAACCCTCTCCACCCTACATAATACCCTAAGGATCTTTACAATTAATGCTCAAAGTCTTAGTAATAAATCTCACCTATTTCACTCCCAGCTAAGCCATAACCAACCTAACATCCTAGCTATATCTGAAACCTGGCTCAAACCTTCCATCTCTAATTCAGAAATCCTGCCCCAAGGTTTTCATATTCTCAGAAATGACAGACTTAATAAAAAAGGTGGTGGCTCTGCCCTAGTCTATTCTAATCTTCTCACCTTAATTCCTCTCCAAATTCCAATCCCAAGATTCCAGAACACTGAACTAACTGCTGGACTACTAAACGTATACAAGCACAAAAATATCTGCTTCATTGCCCTCTATATCTCCCCCGGAAATAATATATCAATACTGGAAGAAATTCTCCTATGGGCTTCCACACAAATAAACTATGAAACTTACATCTTAGGAGATGTAAATATTGATTGGAACAAACTCAACTGCCCCTCCCCCTCCCTATCCATCAATATCTACAATTTCACTCAGACAATCCTCACTATCACCCGACCTATCAAAACTAATCCCCCAGGATCCACCTTAGACTGGATTCTTGTCTCTAACCCTAACAGAATAACCAACTCTGACACAATTCCTGATATCATTAGTGACCATCTCCCTGCCTTTATCCATTGCTCTACTACCTCTTCCCCTTACCAGCATCAATTTATCCAAACTCGCAACCTTAGCAACTTCAACCCCATTACCTTTCTCTAATTTATTCAAACAAATGAGCTGGCACATGCTGAACACCCTACCCCTTGATAAAGCTATAGACCATTTCAACACTGTCTACCTTGATACTTTAAACTCAGTAGCTCCACCAAGAAATAAAAGGATCAAAAATAATACAGCTCCATGGCTTATCAAAGAGACCAAAGTATGCACCAAAGGGACAAACTATGGAAACTTCACCAAAAAAAAACAACCTGCCCATCACATTACTTCTATACAAACAGCTCTGTAACCTTGCTAAACAGCTAATCAACAAAGACAAAAAAATCTACTATACTAAGCTCCAGTCTAACAACCGTAATAATCCTAAACAATTCTGGAAGTCTATAATCTCACTTCTCCATCCAGGCTCAAAAACAAATCCCTGCCCCAACCCTAGCAAAACTGACCTTGAACTAGGCTCTGAATTTAATTCTTTCTTCATCGAAACCATTTTCGCCCTCACTAAATTCATTCCCAACAACAACCCAGCTAATCCTCACCCTCCTCCGCCAATCCCATCAAACAACCATCCTCCTCTATTTGAGCTCAAATCTGTCTCTACAACTCTCATAAAAAAACTCCTATCCAAACTCAAGCCATGCTCTAATGCACCCGACAACATCCCCTCTTCCTATTTAAAACTTGCCGCAGATGGGATTGTTCTCCTAATCAGTATCATTATAAACAGATCAATAAAAGAATCCTATGTCCCCAAACACTGGTGCTCAGCCTTCATTCTCCCTCTCCACAAGGGAGGAAAAAATACCTGCATCTCAAACTTCCACCCTATTGCCTTACTCCCCTATCGCTAAAATCCTTGAAAAGTGCATCCACCTCCAACTTATGCCACTCCTGACCCAAAATAACCTCCTCACTCCCACCCAGCATAGCTTCCGCCCTGGCCACAGCACCAATACAGCCCTAATCTATTTCTTAGATACTGTTAATAAAGCCAGAGACTCAGAGCAGCTAGTTTCTACTGTTCTACTTGATCTGTCCAAGGCTTTTGACACTACCCCCCACAACCATCTTCTTTACCATCTCTCTAACCTTCACATCTCACCTAAAATGCTTTCCTGGTTCTCTAGCTACCTATCAGACAGATCTCAGGCTGTCAAATGGAAAAACACGATCTCTTGCTTCTTACCCACCCCCACTGGTGTCCCACAGGGATCCATCCTCAGTCCTATGCTATTTAACATCTTCATCAATAACTTCCACACTGCTATTCCTGACACCAAAATCATTCACTATGCGGATGACTCTATCCTAGTCTGCTCTGCCTCAAACCTCCCTGAACTGTTGTCTTTGTCTAAAACCCAAACTGCCTTCACAAAAACTGAAAACTGGATGCACCAAAACCACCTCTCTCTTAATGCTAGCAAATCCAAAATTCTTCTATTCTCACCCTCTAAGAACTACTCCTTCAATAAAAGTGACTAGAAAATCCTCAGCCAAACAAACACACCTATAGAAGTCATCCTTTCCACTAAACTTCTCGGCATAATTGTTGATGAACAGCTAAAGTTCGATATACATGTACAACAAAACATGAAAATAACCCACCAAAAGCTAGGTATGTTGTATAGGAATAACCACTCTCTCTCAAATACAACTAGGCTCACTCTGGCCTCTACTTTTCTCCTTCCTTCCTTACTATATGGTGCACCTCTCCTAACCAACCTGTTTTCCTCTACCACTTCTAAACTAGAAAGCTACTACAATAAAATCTCAAAATTTGCCTCCAAATCCAAAAACTCCACTCATCACTGCCTCACCCTACAATCCCTGAACTGGCTAGACCTACCAAACCACCTAGATTACCTACAGCTCTCCATAGCACACTCACTCATATTTTACCCTACTAAACACCCCGCTCTAACTAATATCCTTCCACCTTATATTCCCAACAGAGCCCTTAGATCGGAACATCAGAACTTAATTGCTATCCACAGACCTAAACATCCTGCCGGCCATCTGCTCCTCTCCTATGCCCTGGGCAAAAAATGGAACTCCCTCCCTTCCCCACTAAGAACCACCCCAAGCACTGAAAATTTCAAGGCCCTACTTTTCAAACACCTGTCTACTAAACGGAAATCTCCTGCAGATTTATCCCTCTACTTAACTACTTCTACCCCTAGAGCTAGATTTGCTCAACAAAACTGGTAAATACTACCTAATCCTTCTACTCCTACAGCTAAACTTGCTCAACAAAACTTGTAAATACTAGACAATCCTTCTACTCCCAGAACTATACTTGCTCAACAAAACATGTAAATATTGTGAATATTGAGCACTAATTTCTATCTGTAATACTTTCACTAAAGCACCACTGCTATTTCTCCATCTATGAATCTCTTCACTACAGGCAGTTTCTAAACAACCTTAACTCTCAGTTTAGGAATCTCAAATAATTACTGCTTTACTATGCAAATGTAATAAGCATAACTTAATGTAAAAAGCAACATTTTAATCAATTTCAATATGAATTGTACTCTCATACTGTCCTGTATCCCTCAAAATCATATTCTGTAAACTGTTTAATGCTTTCTAAAATCCTGATTGTGATAAAATCCTGTAAGTAATATATTTTTTTATGCATTTTCGGAACTTTTCTCCCCGGGCCTACACTGAAAATGGACCATGTTGACCCAGTGGACTTCCCCAGTAATCAAACTGGAGTAAATAAATAAATAAATAATACTATCAGAATTCATTAACTATACATAGGTTGTATTAACAGATTATGAAGCAGGGCTACATTAAAAACTTAGAGCCAGGACTAAAAATGAAATTTAATTGAATATCATGTTCAAGGGAAATATATAGTCAAATTCTCCTCAAAGTTTTTATTAGTGAGAAATGAAAGCATGAACAGACCAGGAAAACATAGTTAATTAAACAAAAGAGAAGGCATGCATTGGGAAGGCATAAACAACCAATCTTTAACAGGTATTTCCTAAATTGGATTCACTTGACACTGGATGGAGGAGAGGCAATCAAATTAAATATGTGAGATGAGGAGGGGCAGAGGTCAAAAGATTAATAAAGGAGTAGTAAAGAAACAAAATCCAGAAGAAAAAAGAAATGGAAAGAGAAGAACATTAAATCAATTTGCATCTCTAATGCAGGTATTTGTGATATTGATATCAGTCACTTTCAGCATGAAATGGGAAGATCCAAGTGAGTAGGGATACAGCATTCAAGGACTGCTTGCATATGTTTAAAATGAATGAGGGTCTTAAAAGAGTGATTTCACCATGTATTTGGCTTTAACGACTGTTGCTAGGGCTAGAAATATCCACTCAAAAGAAATAAAGAAATTGTTGTGCATTGTTACTTTAGGTTAGCTTTGCTTATTTTTTGGATGCTCTCTAACTGTTGAAGTGATGTATATAGTCTTAGAGTCCTAGCAGCTCAGAGAAAGAATGATAATATTTATTTATTTTCTGAATGATCGTTCTTTCTCTGAGCTCGTGTGATCTTACAGTAAGGGTATTAAGTAAAGAAATGTGCGAGGGCAAAGATTTCCTTATTAGGTGTGAGGAGGATTGCCCTCCTATGAAAGTGGTTGTTGTAATTTCTTACATGTTTATTTGCACAGAAACTTGTGCTACTCAGGCAGTTGTGTTTACAGCATTTATATACTAACTGTGTTAGTAGATGTAACTAGGTATATTCAGAGCCTGTGCATTTTAATCAGATGTTATAAACCCTTTACTTCAAGGAAACCACGTGAGGACAGAATTATTCTGATGTGAAGCTGTGTCTGCTAGCATGTGGAATATGTGATCACTCAGGCTGTTCATGTTCCATAATTCTCACTTTAGATATTTTGGCTGCTCATAATGCATTCGAATCCTTATCATTACACATGGTAAAAACATAGTTGCCTGCTGCTGTATTCTTAAAAAAATGAAGGTTTGTTTATTGTTTGCTAAACATTGTATAGATGCATGGTATACCTGTAACACATACGTTTGCTGCATGATTTAGATTTGTTATAGACCTCATCTCCTATACAACATAAAATATCATTTTTATTGTTGGCATACTGCTGTCTTGTCTTCTGCATTCCATCTGGCCAAACTGTTCATAATGTGTAATGAAGATCGAAAAGCACAGCAGTACACAAGCAGTGCATAACACTCATCAAGTAATGTCCGATAATGAATGTGTCTTAGTCCTACACTGCCCTCACCATAATCATATGCATCAGCACTTGATGTATCAAATCTCTTCTTAGTTCCTATATTGTTTAAAACAAATGCAATACCAGTTTTTTAAAAGCCAATGTGCATAAAGAAGCAGTTCGGATAAGCCAAACACACTCCCAACACTTTATCCCCAGAGGCATTCCCAGCTGCGACATCCATATTAGTATAACAAATCTGCTTCATTTTGGCAGCCCCTTCCTGCCACTTGTAATTCTAATGTAATTCTAAATGCACACAGTTATGCGCTCTCACTCTTAACATGATTACATACCATGTTTATTATCCAGCAGTACCTCTTCTGACTTCCCATGCTATTTAATGTAATGGCATTTGCACAGGGGTATCCTCACATCACCCCCATGGAATCAGCAATGCTGATTGCCCAGGGGAATCCCCTCTATCACAGTTTGGCATACCACCAAGGGTGCTAATCATAACCAGTCTCATACTAGATGATACTAAGTCATTATGGCATTGTATGCCTGAAGTAAACTGGCATAAAGCAAAGCATGCCAATATGCGCTGCAGAAGGCACAGGACGGGCAGACGATGAACAAGTATCTGGAGGTAAGATGTCCTTTCTGTAATTTATAAATCAATAATAGATTCAGTGACATTGATGTGGACAGAAGGAGATGGGTTAATGATATTCTGAAGCTACTGTGCCAGCCTGCCCAAATAATGCCATGCCACACAGCTGGCACATTGTCACGAGGGCCCATAGCACATTAATTAAAACTAGTAACACATTCAGCATGCTCATTCTCCATTTACAATGTTATATGACAGCAAATGCCAGGGTAAGCAAATTATACTTACTTATCCTATAAAATACTATTTGGGTGTGATATTTATGAATTTTAATGTGCCTGTTTTATTGTGCAAGTCAGTATTGTGGATTTTCTTCAGTGCGCACTGCAAATGTCAGTCTTTATTGATGTAATTTGAATTAATTGGCATTATCAATTACATAAACATAAATAGCTTAGGCTTTGGTACTCACAAGCTGTCCCATGCATCTGGGTCATTAGTGGTATGTAACAATGTATCTTTATTTGAAATATATAGTAGTGTTTTCATGTATGTTAATTAACCTTCTTGAAGCACATGTGCACGTGTGTGCACATACACAGGCATGCACTCACACACATAAACATTCAAATATGCAGATCTCTTGCAATGTCTTACCTGTTTAACTAAAGTATACTGTGCTGAACAAAAATTCAAATTACAAAAAAGACCCTGATGTTATGTAAATGCTATGGAAGAAGATTATATATAGATTAGTAGCCAACAGTATGCTGTAGTAACTACAAGTGAGACTACAAAGTTTCAGCCTTACAACAATGAAACTAAAACAAAGTGGTGGTAACCATTTGAAATTGTGAGACTCATTGGTGTGAGTCCACAAATAGTGAGACTGACTGGCTGAATATGTTGACCTACATATGTTAAGACTGAGGTTGCTGTTCCTCAGCATATAATATTTTGTTCTGAAGTATGGGGATCTCAAAGTTCGTATATTTAAGGAAGGGGTATGTGGGGATGGGGACACTTGCACCCACATTTGGAGGTGAAGGGGGCATGTCCCCTGCAAGAAAAACAACTTTAAAGGAGAAAATCGATGTTCGTCTTCTGCTTTCAGTCTTTTGTTCTGTCATTTCTAGTCTTGCTGTTATAACTCTTGACAATTCAATATGGATCCTCAAGTAACAGGTATTAGAATGTAATTATGTTGATATAAAAGCTTGTCTCTGAGGCAACAGCACATCACCCCATCAGCTCTTCCTTTGAAGAGCAAAAAAAAAAAAATGCACATTCCTTCTACTGGCTCACTAATGAGGTGGCCAAATCCATGACATGCCCCCACCCTCCGTCCTGTCTCAGTGATTCAGGTCCCATTTCTGTGCCCTATTCCAACCCACTTGCTACAGTTTATACCCTGCCTGCATGGAAGTCTACAGCACCCAGGTTTTGGTTGAAAAAAAAAATCTGTTTGCTACAATGTAGCAAGCAGTTGCTACAGCCTAGACCACATACAGAGCACTACAGCACTCAATTTTGACTGCAAATGCAATACTGGCTTTTAAGATTCAGTATTGCATAAAAGAAAGATTGAGGTCAGCTGATCATACTCCCATCACTTTCAGCCCTTGGCAGTCAGCCCTCTCACCCCATCCTAGCTAAGCTATTGCTCTGAGGTGAATCAATACTGATTATAAGTTCTGATACTTCACAGAGGGTAGTGTGATGTGGTTGCAGGTTCTCAAATGAACATAGTACTAGAAATCAGAAGTATAGCTAGGGTGGGATGAAGGAGAAACTGCCCTGAGGATGAAATGTTGGGGGTGTGTTTGGCTGATCCTGATTGTTCTTTAAAGCATACTGGCTTTTAAAAACTGTTATTGCATTTGTGGTGAAGCCTGAGCTCTGTAGTGCCCCCTGTGTTGTCTAAGCAGTAGCAACTGCTTGCTATAGTTTAAAACATTATCCTGAGCACTGAAACACACCATACAGAGCTTAAATTAAAGCCTGAGCACTATAGTGCTCTGCACAGAGCATAAACTGTAGCAACTGTTTTTTTTTTTTTTACTAAAACCTGAGTGCTGTAGTGTTCTGTGCATGGTGTAAACTATAGCAATTATAACATTTGTAGCAAACAGTTTTCTACAAATTAAAAGAAAAAAAAATAATTTTTTTTACAAAATAAGACAAAATTTGATGAAAGAGAATGCCGGAAGGCAGGGAGCAGAAATAGGACAGAAGGCATATGTGTGTGGCCACATGATTAGTTTGTCTGTAGAAGGAGTGAACTTTTTTTTTTTTTTTTGTATTCGCATAGGACACTTGTTGTACCAGCTATGCCTCTGCTGGCATTGCATTTCATGCTATCATCCAACTGAACAGCACCTGACAGACATTTTCATGCAGAAAGAGAAATAATGCGGACACTGGTTGACATTTATCACTGTCTGACAGGATCATGAGGGGTGCATATATTTCCCATACTGGAAAACATTAAGGGAAGTATAACTCTTTCTATACTTGCAACAAGGGCAGACAAGCGGGGGATGTGCTGGGTATATAACAGGGCTCAGGCTGCAGAGTACACAATATACTTTTGGTATTTTACTTCCACATACTGATGAGCACATCTCTTTTCTTAGCTCACCAAAGGACAGAATCACCATTGTATATGGCTTCTTTGATACTGCCTGCCTGTCTCCTGAAGTACTGGGTGCTACAAGCTGCACATGTGGCAGTAATGGCCCCATCTGGTGTCTGTGGACAATGGTACACTTATGGGATGGGATAAAATTCCATGAAGTACCAGGTAGTGCAGGATACATAGTGATTGATATACAGTGTGTATGCATGGCATCCTGGCATTGTCCATCATTCCCAGATATGATTTTCAGGACAGCTATATCTTTACTTCATCCATAGAGAAATTTTATAGGATCCTCTACTTGGCAAGTGTAGGAAGCAGACATGTATAGTCAAAGACAGTGTGCACATTTCAGCCTTTCTATATGTTCCCACTGCATTGCAGCTGATGCATGATACCTAGTGGAACTGTTTGGTGACACCCATGAGGAACCCAGACAGCATAGCTGAAAAGCAGTATAACAGAGCCACAAGTGGACATGAAGCATTACTGTGATTGTGTTTGATCTGCTGATGGTAGAGCACTGCTGCCTGGATATATCTGGGGTGGGGGGTGGGGGTTCTGCAGTACTTCTCTGCCACCATTAACAAGATGTTCATAGCATACAGCATGCTACATAGTATGATTACCTGGAAGAACACAGGACAGCCATTCATCATCAGGCCCCCTGCAACTACCCCCATGACAGTCTGTACACCAGCTACAGCAGACTAAAATAGCTAGGTCAGGGGGCAGAGTACAGTAGCCACATTATCACCTCCCCAGTGATGGGTATAGCATGTGGCACTGCAGGTGAGTATGTGACATCTAGTACAGCTCTGTGACACCATGAAGAGAGCACAGTGTCTTACAGAGCAAATATGATGTATGGGATCTACTTCAGTACATCAAATTAACACATCACTGAAATTGAAATGATTAATGAAAAGAATGGAAAAATCAAAAAAGCAAAAACGACATAACTGTGCATCTCAAATACCAGCCAGAACATATTAATGGACATCGTGGACACACACTAAAATCAGGTACTACATTAAAATACAGCATTTAGCACACAAATATACGTTTTTTAACATTTTAGAAGGAGGCAAGCCCCCCCCGCACCCCCCATGTGGGGGGTGCCACCCCACCCTCTGCAAATTATATATACCAACGCTGAGATTGCAATGCAGTGTGGAAAAGAGTACATTTTCCAACCCTCTCTGTATCGTGATTTTTATTAACAGGCATTGAGAAAGGTACATTTTTTTAAAGTTAAGCCTCACACGAAAGTCTCAGCTAGATGAATACAATACTGCTGACAGTATGTATGTAAGTTGAGTAGATGCCGAGATATTGTAAGTTGTTTATAAAATATTAAAAATATAATAGTTACTGTGTTACTGTGGCTTACTATGACTTTTAAAATTTGGTTTAAAACATAGAACCTAAATAAGACTACCACTATACAAATATAAAAATATTTTGTGCTGAAGAGTTTGCCATTCATATTTCCTTCATAACCACTATGGTTCCAGAGATATGAACATTTGTTTGAAATGTGAGAATCTAATTTTATTCTATCAAAAGGCTTACCCCAGGATTCAATAAAGCAATTTTACCATGCCAGAACAGTGTAGCAGCTTCTGCAAGGAATATGGCCGCCATGTGCTTCAGTAAACAAGGCATGAGTGTTCACGAGCCTGCCAGCACTATCCTGGCATGGACACCACTGAATAATGCTAATTACCTCATTTGCTGGTGAAAACCATGCAAATGAGGTGAATTAGCAATTCAGTAACCAGGCAGGCATCCGTGTCAGAGCAGTGTCCATTGCAGAAATGTATTCGCTTAGTAACCATGTACATTTCTGCAAAAAATCAAAATGGGGCATGACAGCTCAAGATAAAGCATTTATTCTGATCATTAGGCATGCCAATGGCCAAAAATATGGCCATTGAGATGCATAACAGTTGCAAAATTATAAAAATCAAAACTCTTTTTTGTCCAATTTTGGCCATTTAAGCATAGCTCAGTGGTGAGCAAACGAGATTGTGCAGAAATATAAAACAATGTAAAAACACAATTCTATGTGAAATATGAATTTTGCCATTATAGTGGGTAGCATGCAGAACCAAAACAATAACAAGTAGCACTGGTTGCTAAGGACATAGGCTCCGGTGTAGTGGTGTAACAAGGGACTAAGACAGTGGGGCATGCAAATGAGCAAAATTTACTGAATAGCAAAATGGGAGACCATTGTCTGGATGCACCTAACCATGTAGGACCTATAATGCAGTGGTGTAAGCAGGAGAAGCAGCTGACTTGAAAAGGGTGTGTGTCATGCTTGATGTAAGGTCAGTGGAACTCCACTGCTTCCATTTGAGCTTAGCTAAGCACAGCTAAGCAAGGGGTTATGTCTGAGGCTGTATTTACTTATTCCATGACATGAGGAGCATGTTCGCATCCAGAGCATGGCCATTTCTGCTTAACCGTGTTTATTTGTGCGGCAGGCACCTGGTCTTAAACTAAAATAAATAAATAAAATAAAATAAAAACAGGATATAGCAAAACTGTTTACATTTGGGCAGCAGGTTTGCATGGTGAAAGGGGTGAAAATGGGATGGGGAAAAAACAAACAGGAATAGTAGAATAAAAGCAATCAAGTACAAATAATATTGCTGGCAGATGGAATGCATCATAGTCAGCCAATCATACAGGCAGCATCTGCAGCACAACAATATAAACTACACAAACACCTTTCAGTCTGCTTTTTCAAACAAACTCTGCACCATTGGTGTATACACTCAGGGGAATTTTAACAGAGAAAATGTTAGAGACTGCTGTCGCTTTGATACATCAGTATGTGCTAGAAGCTGAGGGTGCTGAGGAGAATAATGCTGACAACTGCCCCAGACTGAGGAGGAGGAGAAAAGCATTCAGACCCAGGGTAACTTACCAGGAGTTACATGATCTGGAGATACTAGAGCGCTACAGGGTGGACAGGGACATACTTTAGCAACTCATCGAGCTGTGCCGGCCTCATCTCAGACCCAGACCCAACAGAGGGGGACACATCCCAGAAGATACAAAGGTATGTATAGCCTTAAGAATACTAGCTACAGGTACTTTCCAAAGGCTTACTGAGGATATCATGGGGGTCTCACTGGCGTCTGCATCTAGATTACTCCACCAGTTCCTGGATGAATGCTACCACATGCCGGTGAGCACATTTACTTCCCCAGCACCCCTGAGGAGAGGACCAGCAATATGCACCTCTTCAACTATGTAGCAGACTACCCAGAGGTACTGGGTGCCATAGACTGTACGCACATCCACATTAAAGCACTACCCGGTGAAGAGGGTAGGGTCTACGTAAACTTCAAGGGCTTTCACTCCATCAACTGCCAGGTCATGTGCAATGCCCAGGGCATTATCATTAATGTGTGTGCTGGCAGCCCTGGAAGCTATCATGACTCCCACATCTGACATTCCTCACAGCTGTAACAGGGATTTGCCAGGTGGGACATCCCATATGGCCATCTGCTGGGAGATACTGGCTATGCACTGGAACTGTAGATGATGACAACCATCAGAAATGCACACACATCACTCAAGAACGCCATAATGAGGCACATGCACAAACCAGGATCATTAAAGATCATGTGTTTGGGATGCTCAAATCATGGTTCCACTGCCTTGACATATCTGGTGGAGCCCTGCTGTACTCTCCAGCCACATGTGCACACATGTTCGTAGTATGTACTATGCTACACAATATGATCCTGTGGAAACAGCTGTGGCAGGAACAGCACGGGGAAGGGCCATATAGCCCCCCACCATTGCCAAGGTCCCCACAGGCACAGAGGGACTTGGAGGAGGAACCCCCTGAGCCAGCTCCTGTAGGCAGATGGAGACATGCCCAGTATGCCCTGGCCTTGGCAAAGAGGCAACACATAGCACACATACTGGCACTGTAGGGACCCAGGGACTGACACCTCTCTCTGACTCGCACACACAGTAAAATGGATGCCACACACATCACACTACCTGTACCTTACCATGTATAGGCAGTGTACTGCATATATCTGACATAGGCAGCCCTCAAGCACTGTCCTCACAACTGCCACAGGCACAAGGTAAGTCAGTCTTCTTAATAATAAATGAATGGAGTAGTTTGTACTGGTAGCATATCTATGGTATCACTGTATGCATGCAAAGGAATGGGGTTGCCTACTGGGATAGCAGCAGACAACTGACAGCTATGTGGGACACCAGAAAATGTTTGCCTAATACTGGCTTCCCCACACTATGCAGTAGTACACAAGGTGATAAATCCCACTGCAGTATATGTGGGCAGCCAACTAACTGTGGGGGGTCCTAGGTCATAGGCATGGATGTCAGTGTGGGGGCCCCATACTCACCCATCAACCTCACCCAGCAAGTCAGCCATAGAAAACCATAAAGAGATGTCTGACAAAGGCCCACAAATGGGGATAGTGATGAAATACTCCCCCTACAGACTTACATAGTGATAGTACAGCAGGTCTAGTAGTTGCAGTAAGGCTCTGAAGGGTAAGAAGTCTGAAACTCAAATGTATGCCATTACAATCTGACCTGTGGTCTGTAATGATATGATGCTATTCTCCAAGACAGGGCACAATACTATGCTAAATGGAACCAAAATGTAAAGCAAATAGCACAGTCTGTGCAAATGTGTACAGTTGACAGGTGTGCCCCCCAGACTCATATTACCATAGAAATGCAGTAACATGTATGTTTATAGGGAAATACCAGCAGAGCACACATTGCCAGGGCTGTCACAATCAACATGATAACTTTTTGCATGTCCACAATATGCAGGGGTCAAGGAGTAATGTATATGTTTGGTTAATACTGTCAGGATGTGGCCAGCACTTACTCTCAGCTCTTGTGTCGTAGTGGCCTAGGTACAGTACTGTGGTTAACAGGGCCATGTTCTAAGAACTGCAGTGCCAACTATTTTGCATGTCAGCTACACACTGTCCAGATGTCAATATCTGTTATAGCAGGAAATCTGGACAGGTCATCGACAAGGGGCCACACATATGAACAGTACACAGCTTGGAGTAACCTACACAGTGCCTACCATACCTCTCAGCTGTACAGACCTATTGCAGAATGTCCAGAGGTTTGCATCATATTTGTGGCCTAAATATCATGTAATAGTGGTTGTCTGGCAATTCAATGGCAAATCACGTAAGACTAACTTCAGAAAATAATGACAGATTGTAGTGTCAGACTTCATACCCTATAGAAAAATTCATGCTAATGCAAAACCTTTTATTGAATCACCTTTCTAGGTTTGTAAGGCCAATACTTAAAAATGTCCCTATATTTAGGCCTCTGTTCCCCAATTACTTATAGCTTTGTCCAGATGTCTGGTTCTCAGAAGTTGAGAGGTATGGTGCCTAGGAGGACAGCAGTTACCTGAAGGTCAGTGTACTGCCAGTTTATAAAAGGCTGCCACTTTTTTATGTCAGCACTGACAACATGTCACTGGCCAATTGCCATACCCCTGGAATGACACAGGTTGTCACAGAAGGAGCACAAATATGTTGTGTATATGTGTTCTGCTTGTCCTAACATTGCATTTGCCTTTCAACTATTTGCAAAACAAGAAAGGGTCATATCAAAACAGCAATGGTAGACAGTGAGGAAGCAGACATCATACACATAAGAGCAAACAAGCAATTACCAAACTGGTCTCCAAACTATGTTTGGCAGAACTTTATTAATACCCTGTTCCAATGTGTGGGCCTTTGTCCAAATGTCATATTTAGGCCTGTGCAAAGGTCAGTCTGTGACAGTATAACAGCTAGGCTTACATGTAGCCTCATAATAACATATAGCAACACAAACCATCTAAGGATCACAGCAAATGGAGTGGTGCAATGATGGACAACGTGCTAAATAGGTACACTCAGAGGGGTGACGTCCACAAACTTGTGTGTGATGTAATGGCATTTACCCCACTCACATCAGAATTACAAATATATAGTAGCAGCCACCATAGCCAAAGCCTGTGACTGGACTCCAGAAGGACAAAGAGACACACATAAGGGGAAGGGGAGCCACTGGCCATACAAATGGAGAATGTGCACACCAGAACAAATTGTGCAGTAACATAGGTGCCATGCAGTGTATGGAGTCAGTAAACATCACCTGCAAATATGCAACACAAACCCATGTAAGTGAAGGTCTGCAACAAAACAAAAACCCAAACAAAAGAATGGACACCTCAGAGGCAAAATCACATGAGAACTCCACAAACATACACACCACAGACTGTGTAGACTCCACACACCAGGGTCTTGCAAACACTAAGGCCTTACCCTGAACCCCAAACACCTACCCTACACAGATAGGATAAAAGCACTGTCCCTCTACCCCATTCCATACAGTATTTTCTGAGGTGACCCCTGTCTGGCATACAAAGCAATCCAGACCCTGCCTTGATGGGACTGTTGCACATCTGGAACTCAAGGCCCATTCCATCACCCTGTAGGTGCAGCATCAACCTGGGCTGTGATATCAAAACAGCTTGTCAGTGTGACAGATACATGTACCACACACACTCCCCCATCTGTGGAATAGACTCCCTGTCAACAGCAAGACAAGTGCCTCAATACCCCTAATGATGTGCTCCCTGTATAAGTGCATGGGAAACACAAAATACAGTCCTGTGATTCCATCTGCATCCCTGCTGGACAGGGGCTCTGTGTGCTGACATGTAACATGGGCTACACTCTTGTCTGCATGGGTTATAAGGGCTTCAGGGCCAATACCTTACTAATATCATAGCAACCTATCAACCTATACACAACTGTCTATCAGTGGTGCACCACATTACTCTGTACTGCTCTGCCACTGACATACATGGAAGTCACAGTGCTATGTGGAATATACCACACATATAATGGATATTTCTGCACAGTAGAATGCATTCTGTACCCACACCTGTACCTCTCAACCTCTGACAGCAAGACATCTGGACAATGTCATAAATAAAAGTGGGATAAAGGCTCAATGATAGGCACGTATTGTAAATATTGCCCTTACATACTGAGAAGGTTGGTAGAATAATGGGTTTGCATTAGCAGGAATTGTCTGAAGGTTATGAAGTCTGAAACACTAAGGTCTGTCATTATTTTGTAACATCAGTCTTCAAATATGCAACTAACTTGCCATAAAAACACAAGTTTATGTAGACTGGATGAAACGTCTAGACAAACACTTGGACAAGCTGCCAAAAAATGTACAGTTGAGAGGTATGGCCACACCAGAATATGACTTTCAGGTAAGAAGAATACCACACAAGCAGAAGATCCCCAGCCAGTATATCACCAAGTTGCTGGACTTTTTACACAGATTCATCAGTCAAACAGCTGTAGCCACACCTCTCACAGACATTTTTGGGCAAGAATGTATATAGTTGGGCTCATAATATTGGTCTGTGCATCATACATCTTGTATTCCTCTGGTAAAGCACTGTGATAATCTGAGGATGTCTGTCAATAGGTAATGACGCATTGCATTCCAATGTCAGACTTCAGATATGTCAGAAAATGCTAAAACAAACCCAGTACCTCTAGGAAAGATCTGTTTACTTTTGAGAGGTAGGGCTGTAGCACACAAAACCCCGGACCGAAGTACAACTATTTCTGGAATGGAGTCCTACTCTCACTATAGAAGGTCATACTGGTCATGATCCTACACTTAGAGAATCACAGGCCATGTCAGAACCCACATCAGACTATATAACTGTATTGTGCATATATGTCTGTGCATGCAGACAGTTATGTACACCTTCACTGTCTTTACACATACCCATCAGACAGGATTACATTCAGCTAGCTGTAGGTGGCCCATATGTGATATATATGCATCTGTTGCATGTGATACACAGACATATATATGGGCAACATATAACATAATGTCAAGCATACACACAAATAGACGTGGGGAAGAGAGAGACAGACAGTGAAAGAGAGAGACACAGGGGGACACACAGACAGTGAGTCATACACAGGGATACCCTGAATGGCATAGAGTGATGTCCTACTGTGGACAGTGACATACTGGTCATAACCAGTCACACGTGCCAGCATGAAGGTGAGCTCCATTGTGTAATAGTACTGAGTTGGGGGTTATAATATAGCATCACCTTCCTTTGTGTGTGTGTGTGTGTGTGTGTGTGTGTGTGTGTGTGTGTGTGTGTGTGTGTGTGTGTGTGTGTGTGTGTGTGTGTGTGTGTGTGTGTGTGTGTGTTTGTGTAGGTTTAAATATTAGGAGGCCATTCCCACTCAGTACACTTCCCATTGCCCTACTTCACAAGATCTGCTGCTGCTGTCATTCACATTAGAAGTACCATTGGACACCTGTCAGCCCTATAAGCTCTGTAGCATGTGTGATAACTGTGTAACACTATAGTTCAAATAACTAGATAGGTAGGGGTTCTAATTTCAGTCCTGGCAAATGTGTGTGTTTGATGCAATGTAACAATTACATTTTCTTTGCTACAACACTTTGGTGCTGGCTCTTCTGTTTGAACTTGGACTTTTATGGCCATTTGCACCTACCATACTTGTGAGGGTTTCTGTCTTTGTTTGTACAGTTGTAGGCCATTCCCACCCAGTACACTTCTTAGTGCCCTACTTTAGCTGTCCTGCTGATGTCATCCCCCTTAGAAGGACCTATGCAGAACCCCAGCCCTATAAGCTCTGTGGTGCATGCAATAACTATGCAACAGTATAGTACAAATGACTAGATAGGTATAGGTTCTATTCCCGATTCTGGAAAATGTGTGCATGTTTGTAAGATGAAGTATTTTGAGGACTTTCCCACCCAAAACACTTCCCAGTGCCCTACTTTAGCAGTCCTGTTGATGTCATTGACCTTAGAAGTACCTTTGGGCACTTGTCAGCCCCATAAGCTCTGTAGTGTGTGAGATAACTGCGTAACACTATAGTACAAATGACTAGATATGTAGCGGTTCTATTCCCAGTTCTGGCAAGTGTGTGTCTGAAAGTGTTTGTGGGATGAAGTATTTTAAGGACAGTCCCACCCACAACACTTCCCAGTGCCCTACTTAGCAGTTTTGTTGATGTCATTCACGTTAAACGTAACTTTGGGGGGGCACTTGTCAACCCTATAAGCTCTATAGCACGTGCAATAACTGTGTAACACTATAGCACAAATAACTAGATAGGTAGGGGGTTCTAATACCATTCCTGGTAAGTATGTAAGTGTGTGTGTTTCTTTGTAGGGGAAACAGTTTTAGTCCATTCCCAACAATTACACTTCCTAGTGCCATACTTCAGCAGTCCTGCTGATGTTATTACCCTCAGAAGTACTTCTGGGCAGCTCTTAGCTATATAAGCTCAGTGGTGCATGCAATAACTACATAACAGTATATTATAAATAACTAGACAGGCAAGGTTTCTATTCTCAGGTCTGGCAAATGTGTGTGTGTGTGTGTGTGTGTGTGTGTGTGTGTGTGTGTGTGTGTGTGTGTGTGTGTGTGTGTGTGTGTGTGTGTGTGTGAATAAGTTTATGTATCAGATTGTAAGTGTGTATGTTTGTAGGATTAAATATTTTTAGGGCTTTCCTGCCCACAGCACTTCCCAGTGCCCTACTTTAGCAGACCTGCTGATATCATTGCCGTTAGAAGTACCTTTGGACAACACTTAGCCCTATAAGCCCCATGGCACATGTAATAACTAAATAACAGTATAGTACAGATATCTAGAGTGGCAGGGGTTCTACACTCAGTTGTGGCAACTGTGTCTTTGTGTGAAGGTGTTTGTAAGTTTGTAGAGTAATGTATTTTGTTGTCCTTCCCACCCAGTACATTTCCCATTGCCATACTTTACAAGGTCTCTTGATTTAATTCACCTTAGACATACCTTGCAACAATGTTAAATCCTGTAAGCTCCATGGCACGTGTGATAACTGTGTAACACTGTAGTACACATAACTCAATAAGTTGGGATTCCAAACTCAATACTGGCACCTGTGATATTGTGCATGTGTGTGTGAGAATCACATCATCCCTGTGTGTGTTTGGGTGAGAATCATATCTTCTGGGGGTGTAGATTATACCATTTTGAGGCATATAGTGCCCAGTACATGTCCCATTGCCCTACTTTACAAGGCCTGCTGATGTCATTCACCTTAGATGTAACAATATACACTTGTCAGCTGTCTAAGCTCTGTGGTGTGTGCAATAACTGCATAATACTACAGTGGAAACAATTAGATAGGTAGAGGTTTTAATCTCAATACTAACAACTTTAGTAGTGTGTGTGGAAGCATATCCCCTGTGGCTGTTGTGTATGTTATACCATTTTAAGACCTGTTGACCCTCTACCCATGACATTATTTTAAAGAGCCTGTTAATGGCATCTGTCTCATATGCACCATGTAACACTATACAGCCCATACCAGTCATCTGTACAGATGTACATGGACTATCTACATGTTTGCAACCTATATGTGGTCTGTGTCCCCTAACAATGAGCATTCCTCTGATATCATTGCCAGATATGTTACAGTAACCATAGTGGCACACATGCCAGCATCAGACATCGTACCTGACACATCATACCTATACAAAGTCTGTCAATCACTTGTGCAGGATTGTAGGAGCAGTAGATGAGATCAATCACTATGTCTGATGGGTTATCCCACCATCCGTGAAGCATTCTCAAGAGTACCTGTTGTAAGAGGTCATGTGTTATGTCCCAAGCATATAATCTATGTGGAGCATGTCATGTATATGCAGCACTTTAGTGCATACAAGTGGATTTGTAGGGTTACTAATATGTCAATTGGCAACTGTGTATGTGTTTCTGTATTCCCAGCCCATGTGGCTGTCTTTAGTGTGTGTATGTGATAGCTATACCATTTTGTGTGCCTCTTCCACCCTGTGAACTCCCCATTGCCAAACTAGTGTCAGCCAATACAGATGTCATCCACCGTACAACCACAGTTACACGGTTTCCAACACCATCTCTCTGTGGTACATGCAAGGGTTGTATCACTATGTATTGTACATTAATAGATGGGTAGATTGTCTACTCTGAGAGCTGTCACTTCCATGTGCATGTGTGTTTTAATGCATGTCCCCATGCAGCGATGTGTGTGCGTGTGTGTGTGTGTGTGTGTGTGTGTGTGTGTGTGTGTGTGTGTGTGTGTGTGTGTGTGTGTGTGTGTGTGTGTGTGTGTGTGTGTGTCAGATGGCTCTAACATGTTAAGGGCCTCTGAACCCACCACTGGCAATCCTAACAACCCCTGCAATTGTCACCAACTTCACTAGTAATGGCAGACACTGCCACACTACAGTACCAATGTGCTATTTGTGTTATGTATCTAGTGGTATCGTTTGTAAGACTGTGCAGGTAGGGGCTGTGCTCAGCCCTTCATCAGCTGTCCCATGTACAGGACTATGACTCTGGGTGCACTACCAGCACGAGAGGCCAGACATGCATATGAGATAGCAGACACACATGCTGATGATTGTCAGGTTAGACTATCACAGGCTGTCCTGTGTTAGGAATACATACCCCAAACCTGTCATACACAATACCAAGCATACCGTCATCAACTGCATGATGGTTGAGTGGATGGGACAGAAATGGCAGGGGCAACAGGTGCTGATAGCTGAATCCGTTGCACTTAATGTAATGGCTAATCTTGTGAGGGACCTAGTGCCAGTACTCAAGTAACTTCCACTGTTTGTGTGAACCTGCGGTCCTACAGAACACCCAGGTAACACGTTTGAAAGCTAGGTGGCTGTGTCAAGGGTATGTATGCAAGGTCACACTGTCTGCTGCAATTGCCTCTCACAGACTGTTGCATGTAAACACTCCTGGTAAACATGTACATATATAGAGTTACCTTCGCTATGAAAAGGTCACTGTGTTTCCACTCCACCTTACTCATCATTGCTACTGTCAGCAGGCCCACAGCCTGCATTCACACAGGCACCTGAAACACAAACAGAATACAGTACATGACACTACAGTCAGTCAGCAGTGCTAACAGCAATACAAGGTACATACATCTCAATGTGTACCTATAACTATTGCCAGCAGACAGCATCTTACACAGCATGACATTGCTACACTGTACTATAGTCACCCTTTGAATTAGACCCATATGATCATGTCAGTGCATCAATGGTATGGATAACGGGGTTGTGGCACAAGTATCATCACATGCACAGGGTGTGGTGTTGGATTTCCAGAGGTCTAGGCTGGGCCATATGGCTGACATTGTGTGTGTGTGTGTGTGTGTGTGTGTGTGTGTGTGTGTGTGTGTGTGTGTGTGTGTGTGTGTGTGTGTGTGTGTCTGGAGGGGTGATGTTCAACTGGCCATGCATAGGAGCTGTGCATGTCTGGTGGTGACTGGCCTGTGATAGGGATGTGTGAGTGTTTGCCTGCTCACCATCAAGCCATGTGGATGCCCGACACAGGGCTATGTTGGACAGCTGTGGACTGTACATGGCAGGATGTAGAGTTCACCATCTCCCGGCAGGGATGCAGTAAATGGTTCTGTCAGGATTCTCACTAGCCACACCAGGCCCAAGGTCAGATGCAGCACTACTTCCCAATGGTGACTGCTGTCTGCTGCATCAGCATCCCTAACAAGACTGGCCAGGACAACATGCCTATAGCCTGCTCCTGTGTGGTGTGGACAGCACCCTCCCTTTGGTAGTGCTGGTGGTACTGCCACTACAGGACTGTTAATGTGCACTGCCATGTGAGCTCTCAGCTGATCATGTTGCTGACCTACGTCCACCTGGCCAATGCCCTACTCCCACCACATGCTCAAGCACAGACACTGCATGGTCGAGCAATGACAATGTCTCACCCCACTGTCTATTCACAACATTGGCAAGATGACATATGGCATCACAAATGCAGTGGAGGTTGTCACGCATGGCAAGAAGTGCTGCATTCATGACCCTGAGCATCTGTCTGGTATTGCGATCAGTACACGCCTTTGTCTCCATGACAGACCGTAACATGCATCTGGTTAACCTGCTGTGGCACTAGTCAACACACTAGCCTGTTCCATGACACCACCCTCAAACTGTCCATTATTGGTGGCTGCTGGGGACTGGTATGTGTGGCATACTGACTGTGTGCGAGGACATGATGAGTGAAAGTGGGATATCAAACAATGGCACAGTTTCAGGCCCCAACAACCCCACCTTTGCCTCACTGTGACCGACATAATCATGGGAGTCTGCTAAGACACTGACGTGAGGTTGTGAGGGGGAGAGACACCAACCCCCATGTTCACCTGCGAGGGGAAGACAACATATGTAAATTAATACCCTACAGTATTAGATTTGCTGATACACAAACACACATACACACACACACACACACACACACACACACACACACACACACACACACACACACACACACACACACACACACACACACACACACACACACACACACACACACACACACACACACACACACATGCAGACACATGCACACACACACACATACACACACACACACACACACACACACACACACACACACACATGCACACACACACATGCACACACACACAAGCACACACACACTCCTGGTAAAGTCTGGTGGAGCTTTGACACCTATGGGCCCTTCAGGCCAGACCTTATGGTAGTTCTGCCTGCCACAATCCATCTCTTTCACAGCTACTGTAAGGCCCACAATAAAGGGTAATGAATCCTACAGTGTTATGGGCCTAACAGCAGAATGATAATTGTGACCAAGACCAAGGTTATTGGATTGAGCTATACAGTGTCACCAAGTGCATATACAAGTACAGTAAGAGCTGACTTACTGCTATGCAGACCACACACAATGACAAGGTGTAATGACATGTGATGATAATTGATGAAGGAACAAGAGAATACACTATCACTGAAGTAGCTACACATGTTAGAAGAAGTAAAAGAAAGAATGAGAAGTTTAAAGGTACAGGATATGAAATTGGATGAAATAACAGTCAGAGAGATTGAAGCAAAGTTGAGAAAAGCCTCTAAATGGAAAACCTCAGGCCCAGATGGAGTACCTAACTTTTGACTTATAGTATTAACTTCTTTGCACAAGGATTTAGCTATGAGTAATAACTATTCATATGCACACCCCAAACACACACCGCACTGGTTAAGAGGAAAAACAATGCTCTTACTTAAGAGAGAACCTGCAAGCTACCGTAAAAGTTATAGACCGATAACTTGTCTTCCAATGACGTATAAACTATACACGGGATTTGACACCAACAGAGTTTATAGTCATTTAAAAGAAAACTCAGTTATAGCAGTAGAAGAAAAGGGCAATAAAGAATGTCATATGGAACAAAGGATAATTTGTTGTCAAACAAAGTTATAGTGGAGAACTGTAAGAAGGGGAAGAATCTAAGTATACCATGGATTGACTACAAAAAAGCATTTGACAGTATCCCACATTCACGTATAAAAGAGTGCTTAAAAATGTATAAGATACACCCTACACTGATTGACTATATTACAATAACCATGAAACAGTGGCAGACCACTTTGCAATTAAGCCATGATAAAAGACAGATTATCATCCCAGGGATAAAAATTCAAAGGGGGATATTCCAGGCTGATTCTTTGTCACTGTTGCTATTCTGCCTTGCCATTAATCCATTAAGCTGTTTACTTAACAGCTTAGGCAATGGCTACAATCTGGCTCCTAGAAAACAACAAAGCCTAATGACTTCTCATCTTCTCTTTGTTGATGATTTAAAATCGTATAGCTTATCAGATGAGGAACTGAAAGCACAGCTGCAGGTTGTCAAAACTTTCAAATGATATTGGAATGTCATTTGGTTTTGATAAATGTGCAAAAGCAACCTTTAAAAAAGGAAAACTGTAGCACCAGGAAAACATCAGTTTGGGACAAGAATGTGATATAAAAGAACTTGAGCAAGAGGGAGTGCATAAATACTTGGGAATTAATGAAGGATCAGCAATAAAACATGAACAAATGCAAATAAAACTCAGTACAGAGTACTTTAGAAGACTTAAATTAATCCTGAAAACTGCATTAACATCTAGGAACAAGATCCAAGCTATAAATCAATTTGTTCTTCCTGTCCTAACTTATAGTTTTGGAGTGATTGACTGGTCACAAAAAGTGTTGGCTAGACTGGGATATTAAAACAAGTAGAATGTTTCATGCTCATCAAATGATTTATCAAAATCAGTGTATACCGAGATTATATATTCCCCATTCTGTAGGTCGGATGGGCCTCCTTGAAATTATTACATGTATAGATCTGCAATTGTGGGACTCCAAACATATCTACTGACCTCAGAAGATCCAAATGTAGTGAAAGTTTTGAAACATGAGGAGAATAAATCTAAGATGATGTCTCTGCTTAATTTAGCAGAAGTTTATCGATGTCAAGCAGGAATGGAAGTCAAACCAGAAGTAGATAAAAACCAGGCAGCAACTGAATGTGCTAAAAAACAAAAGAAAGAATTTAAGGTGAAAGACCAGATGAGAAGCCAAGAAATATGGAAAAAACATAAATATAGTTGCAAGTATCGAAAACTTCTAGAAGAGCCTCATGTTGGTCAAGAATGAACGCAGGAATGGTTAAGGAGAGGTGAATTCACATCAAGAAATGAAAGGTTAATATTGGCAGCCCAAGATAGTGGGCTATGTACACACTGGTTTTACAAAGTCCATTGAACATGTGGGAGAAACAGATATATCTAGGTTTTGTAAAACTGACCTGGAAACAGTCACACACCTTGTTGCTGGTTGTGATGCACTAATGGCAGAGGAACTGTATGGCATAATAATGTGGCGAGACTGCTACACTGGACATTATACAAACATTATGGTATTGAAGTGACTGAAAAACACTAGAAACATGAGCCACAAAGAATCATGATGAAGTTTATATCACATGGGATCATCCAATACCAACAGTTCAAAAGATAAATGCTAGAAAACCTGATAAAGTGGTCCAAGAAAAGAAGAAAAAGTAGCATCGATCATTGAAATCACCAGACCTAGTTATTACAGTGTCTTGCATACAGTGAGACACAAAGTCATAAAATACCTTGATCTGCAGGGAGAAATGAGAGCCATGTGGATGAAAGATACCCAGACAGTTCCAATAGTAGTAGGAGCAACTGGTCTTATAAAAAAGAATTTACAAACTTATTTAGATATGTTATCAATTCATGTAACACCATACGAACTGCAGAAGGAGTCATTACTGGGTACATTACGGGTGCTGCGAAGAGCACTTTTAGTTAATATCAAAGAGTGAAACAATACTAATTTTATGATCTTTAATTGTACTTTGACTTAGGAATGGGGTCCATTCCTGTCATGGTATTACAAACCTAAAAGACTTGGAGAAATTAAAAACATCAGACTCACAGGGATTCATTTCAGACAACATTACAGGACAGTCTGCAATACATACAGGAAATATGCAAAGTACTAGGTGCACAGCCTCATAAGATGATGCCAGGCTATTGGCCCTGATGCCCATGTCCCTTCAAAGCCAGCATCTGTTTCCCCTGTTGAGCTGGGACACATGCAGGATCGCAGAGGTGTCTTATCCATTTCCCATGCAGTCATCCAGCTTCTTCTTCAAGAGGGCTATACACGGACTCTGCCAGGCATGGGGATGGAGTGTATTTTACAGACAGTCTATTGTGTGGGACACTACACTATCCCTCCAACAAGTACTATGCATGTCAGAAACCAGGTTGGGCCTTACATGTGTTGTGTGAGTGGGGTCTGTCTTATAGACATGCAGAAACACCATCAAGGCTGGTTTGGAAATGGCCTTTTATGCCAAACACAGGTCACCTATGATCAGTCTGTATGAGACTGAGTACAGGGACAGGGCTTTCAGCCTATCTGTGTAGGATAGGTGTTGGTAGACCCTGGATTTGTGTGGTCAGGAACCTCTGTCGTCTCTGCAACTGGTGCATTTGCTTGGCAAGGTACATGCCAAAGGTGCCATTGTACTTCATAATGCATCTGATAAGGGTGGAGTACAGAGATATTGTGGCCTCCTGGTTCCTGGATGACATACTCATATTTGTCAGGTGGGCCATGTAGACAGCCTTCCATCAATGGTGCTCACACAGTGAGAAACTGTCAGGTTACTACCAACCTTGGTGCACAAGTTGCCTCACACGTGATTGCATGCTCAGTACATTATTACTGTTATAATTAGTGTGGATGAGATCTGCAACAGCAGGGAAAATTATACATCTCCTGGCATTCAGTTTGAGGCAATGCTTCTTGCACCAGTCATTAATTTGGGTGAGGGCCTCTTGGAGGATGCTCATATCAGTAGGGGAATGTAAGACAATGGCCAGCTTACAAGCATCTGTAAACCTGGTCAGCCACAGACCACTGCTTTTGTCTTCTACCTCAGATACATATATCTCAAACAGAGGAGGCCCCCAGACCAGTCCTTGGGATACACCTCTCTGGAATACTCTACTACTAGAGGTGGGTTCCACTAATTTGACTGAGTGGGGACTATCATTGAGTCAGTTAGCTACCCATCTGGTAACATGCAGGTTGATGCCTAGCTGTGTAGGCTTATGTATCTTGGCAGCCTGGGTATTATTGTGAGAGAATTGGGCTAGGTGAAGGTAGGCATTAAAGACAAAAATGCAGACTCCTATCGATGCAAGCCCTTGTTGGAGACCAGGCTGTGTAAACACAACTAAAAACTTTTGCTGCCAGCACCAATAAAAAGCGAACATAGAAAGAAACTTGGTGAAACACAAAACCTTAACGCCAAGTTTATTAACAATAAAATGAGCGTTTTCACTGGAGACACTGCTACAGCTTCATCAGAGGTACAAGAAAACCCGCCAAGTCAAGTTTATATTCCCACGTCATTGCGTGCTCCAAGTGACAATGAAGGTAGGCATTGTTTACCATCTTCCGCTCATCCTTGTGTTTGTTGACGAGAGTGTGTAATGGAGCTGAGAGCTCATGCCTAAGTTCATGTTGGATGCAGCCTGGGATGGTATCAGGCCTATGGGCAGGAACTGTGCATTCACATGTGTGCCGATGGGGGGACAGGGGGCTGATGTTCACAATTCACCTATCTGCAGCAGGTTTGCTATATATATGCCGTATGTGTATGTTGTGTTATTGACCACCACTACAGAGCAGATTTGGGTGCTGCCTCTGGGATTGCAGACATATGGATAGAAGGCCTTGTGATTGGCCTTGGTGGATGTGTCCAATTTTCACTCTAAGATAGCCTTAGGGTAATTCACTTGTGACCTTATTTGCTTGTTCAGACCAAGATGATATTGTTTCCAATAAGGCACCTGCTCCTTCTTGGCCCTATCCAGCATTTATTTCCACCTATTATGATATTTGTGTATTGCTGCTGTCCACCACAGACATTTACCCTACCTTGAGAGAAATTATGTTTTCCTGTCAAGTATTGCTGAGTCCATACAATTATGTAGGCGCTCATATTGTATTATGGTGTGGGCTTGGACGCCACTGCTAGTTCCAACTGATGGGATGGTGGCTGTAAAGCTACCTCTACCTGCTTTGAGGAGATTTATAGTCATTTTTGTAAAGTTTATTTTGTTTGACCCTGACAAGGGGGGGGGGGGTGCAGAGGAGATGGTGACCTAAACGGTGATGGCTATGTGGTCAGATCTTACCAAGGAGGATGACACTGTAGGAGTGCTACAGTGGCTACCCATGTTGGTTAGGATCAGGTGCAGGATATTTCTACCTGTCATAGGAGTGTTGACTAGCTGATCCACTGCATTGCCATTGACAAAGCCAAAGAATCTATGTGCGTTCATGTTCAGGTCATGCAGACTATGGATGGGTAGTTAACATCCCCCAGGAGCAGGGTAGATGGTTGAATCTTGCCAGACTCCAGCAAGTCCAGATAGGTGTGGTGGGTGTCCAAAGTCATGGTTGGAGGTCTGTAGCTAGCTATGATTTGAGTAGGTGTTTTGTCAACTGTTAACTGCACTCGAGATATCTGAACCAACAAAATAAGCACCTGGGTGGTCTTTAATCCAGCAGTGTATAGACAAGAAGTTTTTCTCCAGTAGTTAATAAACAAAAAGTTTTTTCTCCAGCAGTTTATTAACAAAAAGTTTAACGCTTTCGTCAATCCACAGTTGACTTCTTCAGAACATTGGATCATACAAAAATACCAGTTTAAATACATAGCCCACAAGAATGATTGGTTAAAATCTGTCCAATAGAATTTAAAGCTAAGTAATACATAAATATTAAACAGCACATAAATATTAAGCAGTGGATCATAAATAAGCAAGTTTAAAACTAAAATCACCTTTGAAGCAAGTGCAAAACATAAGCTTATTGTGGGGACTAAACTAGTTCTGCTTTTTCTTTTAAAATAGGCATGATGCTTAAATGGTTGTTTAACCCCAGGGGAATGTGGGCAGCTAGCCTCAGCTGCCATAGCAGTTCTTTCTTACACAAGATGTTTTGCCACTCACCCCCTCTAAGGTATATTTCTACCATGTCCAGGATAGTAAACTTATAACCAATAAACCCTGCACAATTTAAACTATGCCTGAACAAGGCATTAGTTTCTTTTTTATTTTTGACATCATATAGATATTCAGAAATTCTGGTTTTAAACAATCTCTCCATTTTCCCAACATGGAATGAAGTGCAGAAATTACATTTAGCTATATAAACTAACTTACCCGAAAGACAATTCCCTTTCCTGAAAAGAAGGGTGTTGGTGTTTGTGGTAGCCAGGGTGATGATTTTGTTACTAAAATGTATTGACAATAAGGGCATCTTCCACAAGGTCTAGTTCCACTCATTCTTTCCCTGTTATCAGATTTAACACTTTTCCTCTCCAAGATTGTCTTTAAATTAGAACCAATCTTAGTAGAAAAGGTAGGTTGAGTAGCTAGCAGGATTGGCCTTAGGTCAACTGGTGCCCTAAGCAGAGGGCACAACGGCACCCCCCACCACATCACCCAGTGCCCCCATTCTGGTCTACCTACACCAAATAAATACTAGTAAAGTTGGCCTATGCTTAAGGCTGGCTATATTTGCTAGAGTTTCATATACTTCACAGTTGGTCCTAAAAATACTCCAGATATCTCCAATGCATCATATTGTTTGGCCAGCCTCGAGGTGTGTATGTGTATGATAATGTTTAAAACTCTACCTCCTGTGGCTTTGCAGCCCTCCATATGGTGTATAAACATATGATGGGATGAGTAACCTGGCAAGGTTAGTGTGCTCTCCACAGCTGCAAAGCAGGTGTCAGCGAATGCAGAAATGTCAGCTTTCTACATGACAAGGTACGCTTACACTGACATGGGTTTCTTGCTAAGACACCTAGCTCCTGTTAGAGCAAGACATCTGCAGAAAGGCACACATCACTGGTGGGCAAAGGCCAGCAAATAGTGACACTTTATAAACCTAACTGTAACACACTTAGTTGCTAGCAAAGACAGTTTCGCATTTACAGGACTACTCCACAGGACATGACATCTGACATTCAAATGTATGCTATTATGTTGTGACTTCAGTCTTTAATGGGTTGCCAGTGATTTGCCAGACAATATACAACTGTATGAGGCATTGACTACAAATATGAGGCAAACATATGGTCAGTCTGCAAAACTTTGTATAGTTGACAGTTATGGGGTCAGTATATAACATGCAGTTCAACACACACTTCTGCACCTGTTGTTTACTATGCACATACCCTATATAAGTCTCTTACATTTGTAGGACAAGCATATGTATCATAGTAGCATTCACAGGTGACATATGAATATTTTCAACATCCCAGGCAGCTGGTCTAGCAGTGTCACAGTCAGTATTGGACAACAGACACTCCAGTAGTAGTCATACATGAGTTGACCTTTGCTGGGGTGACTCAGGGGCCAGAGCTGTGATCCATGTCACTGCACATAGGACAAGCAGGAATGGCCATAGGTGCCAGACAACAGCGTCTGAGTCTAGAAGGTCTTGTTGTGACTTGGTGTTTAACTTCCTATTTCACATTATTGCACCCCCCCCTTCTCCATTCCAATCCAAGCTTCAGTGACTGACATACCTGTTATACTGCTGAAGGGTTTCCTCAGAACTATGCAAATATTTAGGTTTGTGTAGTCACAGTCTGTTTTTGTGTAGATGGGTTCAGACCTGTGTTGCATAGGCAGCAGCTTGCCTTTTGTAGGTAATGTTCATGAGCCGGTGATGGCCTGTGCACCAATCAGTGTCTCCCACTTGCTACTTGCATCCAGAGCAGCTGTGTTGTCTTTCCATTAGCCAATGCCATAGCAACACAGTGATATAATTAAGACCTTCATGTGGGCCTTGCCCCTTTTTCTTGTCTGTGAGGAGGACGTTATGGAGGTATGGTGGCTACAGCTTCACAGACGGTAGGTGGAAATGGTTTACTATCAAAATGTTGAAATTCACATGGTCGTCTTTCATAACGTCGAAAGTCATTACACCGAATGTTCAAAATACTGAAAAAAAAGTCTAAATTTAAATGGTCAAAAAAGACTGCTTAGCATTGCTCAGTTTTCATTAAAAAAAAATCAGGATTGTAGATTAATTCATCATTACTAACATATTATTAAGTGTATATGATTTACTTTACATGACATCCCCATGTGCTTTCATTACATTACCTTTGGGTGTGACTATACTGTATGGAACACTTGTGTATACATGGGTGATTTCACGTGTTATATGGACTCACACTTCCATTTTGGACCAGTTACACTACCCTGAGTGACAATTATCACTTACTACAATTTAACATAAGAAATTAACTTTAACAATGCTTTCCCATGTAAATATAGAGCCTGTTCTGGTACTTAAACTGTGTACGCCTGCATGCAAAGCTGGGACCCTAACCACTATGCTATCTCATCATTAAGATTTTAGCAATAGATTTTTATTTAGCTGCTATGAGGTGTTTAAGCAATGCTGAGCAGAGGGCCGTAATGTGCAAACCTGTTCAGCTACGCTGAAACATACCCTAGAATGGAAAAAAAAAGAAAATTAAAAGAACCACTTTATTTAAATGTATCAATACTCCTTGTCAGTCACAGAAAGGGCAATTGTACATGGACAACAAGGGACAGGTTTTTAATATTGCTCTTACAAACTTAAAACAGTTGATTTTAATAATAGGTTTTGCATTAGCATGACTTTTCTGATTGATGTGGAGTCTTAAACACAAATGATTATCATTATTTAATTACTCCAGTCCCTGCTATTTGCTAGGTCGGGACAGATATTTGGAGCAACACACCAAAAACATAAAGCAACATACTTCTCAACTGTACAGATTTTTGCAGAATTTCCAGCTTATTGCCTCATAGTTTTGGTCCATTTCTCATATGACTGTGGTTTTCTAGCACATCATTGCCAAATCACTCAAGGTTTAAGTCAGAAAATAATGTCAGACACTTGAGTTTCAGACTTCATACCCTTCAGAAAAATCTGTGCTAATGCAAAACATGTTATTCTATCAACTTTCCAAGTTTGTAAGAGCAATATTTAATAAGTGTCCCTATTTTTGAGCCTTTGACCCCTCCATTATTTATGGCTCTGTACAGTTTCTTGCTCTAGGAGGTTGAGAGTTATGTGAGGCAGGTATCTGAACATTCTGCGAGAACCTGTAGAGTTGAGTGGTATGCCTGTACAACATTTTCGCAATGCAGGGGGTATGTTACAGTACCTGTCACAGCCCCCTTCATTGCTTCCTATTGGAATAGCTGCTTTCAGTGTCCGCAGACAATGAAAGCACTTAGAAAGTGCCGTACATCACTTTGACAACGCACTTTGACAATGCAGGGGGTGTGTGACAGTACCTGTCACACACCCCTGCATTGCTTCCTATTGAAATAGCTGCTTTCAGTGTGTGCAGACACTAAAAGCACTTGGAAAGTGCTGTATGGCACTTTGGCAATAGGTGTGTGTGTGACAGTACCTGTCACACACCCCTTGCATTGCTTCCTATCTAAACTTCCTGCTTTCAGTGTTCATGGACACTGAAAGCACTTGGAAAGTGCTGTATGGCACTTTGACAATGAAGGGGTGTTTGACAGCACCTGTTACACACCCCCCCTACATTTATCTATTGATCTACTAGCTATTTCAGTGTCCACAGACACTGTTACACTATTTTATTTGCTTTCCGTGTCGACGGACACTGAAAAGCATTTAAAAAGTGCCATACGGCACTTTGAGAGTGCAAGGTGAGTGTTAGATGTGTGTGCATTATTTAAACACACCCCCTGCCCTCAGTAGTGTTGGTGTCCACTTAGCCTTAGCAGTAGTGCACCTTCATGAATATGCAAGGCGCTCTGCTGTTAAAACTATGCAGAAACTAGCACAGTTCCCTCCGTGCAGGAATAGCACTACTCCTGTATGGAGTTTATTGAATCCTGGGGTTAGACTCCACCCATTGGAAGTTGCAGTGTAAACTTCCTGAGTTCCATTGGAGTGAATGAGTTAAATGTAGCACCTGTTTTTGTGTGTCCACGATCTCCAATCAGAAGTTCTGGCAGGTGTTTGACATACCCAGTTGTGTTTCATTGTTTGTAGTTTTTGAAATGTAAGCTTTCACTACTTTAACTTTCTGATCGTTTTGTCTCGATCATTTCAATTTTGGTTATGAGTTAATTTGATCTACTGTACTAAAGTAGATTTGATGCATGCAGTGTCAGCTGAATTCAGATATGTATGGTCTTTTCCCTCTAAGATCCTTGTCATTTTATTATTATTAAAGCTTAAAATGCTGACATTGGATGAACTATAAGAAAGGGACTTAAGGGTCCATGCCATATAACATTTTTGAAGGACATTAACTGCATGAGTCTCACATATAACACAAAATTTGCTGTAGATATAGTGCTCAGAATGACTGTTTTTTTTCTTATGTTACATACTGTATGCAACCGGTACAGCCATAGTTCTCAAATCCTCTATTTTACTAATGTAACATGGTTTGAGTCTCCCATCCCCTAAGAAACCAGCCACTGTGCATTTGTTCTCTGTATTTCTTTTATTTTGTTGTTCATGTGTCCAATTTTGAACATCTGTTCAGACAAAAACAAAACAATTTAGACTCAAAGACTGAATATATCATAGATGTAGCAAAACTAGAAAACCAAACAATCCATGGGATGGTAGGAATAGCAGCTATCCCTCCTTTCATACATCCCTAACTATGTAGCCCTACCACAACCATAACTCTAATCCTAAAAACTTCCTCTCAGTCCACAACACTAACCATAGGACTTCCATTCCTAGCCTGAGTCCCTGACTGCTCCCTAATCCTAAATGTCCACTCTCCCCTCCCTAAACATGAAATCACCATTGGCTAACAGACACTAAGGCAGTACTCCTGCTCCATAACCCTTAGACTCCTTCTCCCTAAACTTAAAATAACCTTTAAATTCCCTATTCCTAAAGTTCCCGATTGCTCCCTAACTCTAAAAGTTGCTGCTTGCTCCCTAATCCTAATAGCTCTTTCCCACTCACTAAATCTAAAACTCACATTACATTCCCTAACCTTAAAGTCTCCTCCTGCTCCCTAAACCTAAAGTCCCTATCTCAATTGTGGCCTAAAACCCCAGCCTGCATCCCCATCCTTGCTGTTCTTGTGCTAACCTTACCCAAACTCAAATACTGTGTCTGGGTAATGTGCAGCAGTGCCACTGTCTCTCCCCATGGCTGCTACACCTCACTCAAACACAGTATTCAAGCTCTAGCATGAGCAAATGACTGTGTGAACTTTAAAATGCCAGCATCCCTGGCTGTGAGGTGGTTCTATTCCAGAACTTGGGACTGTGGTCGCTGTAGTAAAGCCATCAAAAGTGGTCAGAGATGCACTCATTTTTTGTTATGTTGTGTGTCTTTTTTTAGAAGTCTGCTAGACATTGTCAAATGCTTTTTGGTTGTATTAAAAACGTATATGTAAATTATACATGTTATGAAGTTCTATCAGTACGGTCATGTTTTAACATTCATACCTACCTTAATCCACAGCTTCTGCATTTACAGATGTATGCGACAAATGTGTTCTTCTAGGTGTACTTATTAAACTTGGAAGCAGAATGTTGATTAATTGAGCATTACTCTAATTTTGGTTATTTCAGTACACTTATGAACACCATTAGATGATGCTGTATAGCTATAGTATATGTGGGTGGAATTACGCCAAAACACGGGTAATGCTATCCCTGCAAAGCTAGTAGTATTAACAATGCAGAATGAGGAAAGTACTAGCTAATGAAAACTGGATAATTTCATTTTAAAGAGTTAAAATGAACAACTCTACAAGTTCCTCATGGATTATTATTCTGCACCATGTCTTTGAGAAAACATTGAATAACTTTACAGAATTTGAGGCTCCTAGATATTCATTTCTCTTTGAGAACAGGCACTTAATTTCAAAAAGAAGTTATATTTCTTTCATGTATCAACCGCAAAATGTCATTTTGTTCATTTGCTATTGATTGTAAGCTGTTTATAATGGATGAAGTGGCAGATACTCCATCCTTAAAGTGTGTTACAAGTAGTACTGTCTACAACATGATCATTTCAAATGAGTCTTCAAGAAATAGTACAAATGAAAAGAAAGCAAGCCTGCATATCTAAGTTCTTGTATTGCACAGATACCAACACTGTAAAAGAAAAAAATAAACATTTTCCTCTTATTGTTTTGACCATCTCTGACAATATACAGCTGGACTGGAAGTTATTTTTGGGGAAATGTTCAGTTTTCAAATATAATTCATAAATTAGTTAGTATAGTTGGAATATGCAGCATATTTTTCCTAGCTGTGCTTCCTACAAATAATTAAGATGTAAGTTAGTTAGTTACTTGGTTGCTTAATTATAGTTACTTAGTTATTTTAACAGTGCAATTCTGAATTCATAGCTTATCTCTTTTTATAAAACAGAGGCTGTTTCAATTTTTGATCTGCTTCTCATGACAGAGAAGTGCCATCATACATAAAAACTATCACTTCATAAAATAAATATTTTGTGTTAAAAATTCGTACTTGTCACAGAAACAACAAAATAATATTCTTTCACTGGCATGTGCACAGGTTTAATCTGTGGTACTGTTACTTTTGTTTCACTTCAGTTGCAGACAGTGAGACTCATTTGGGTTTGAAGGATGTACTCAGACCAATGAAGTGAACATGCTGGGAGGAAATTCATAAACTTTACCATGAGGTCTACATGATGTGTACACTTCAAGGTAATGTTTTTGAATTCATAGACAGCCGTCCCATGTTGTTTTTGCAGGAAAATGTGCAGCATCGAGGATGGCTGTCTCCATGGCCATGCTAGATACTAATAAGGCAGTGGAGAAGCATATACTAATTAACTATGTGCTTCCCCAACCACCCAGGATTGCCTCCAAAAAGAAATCCACGCACTGAGTAATTCCTAGAATTTCTTGGACATGTAGATTAGTATGACTGCTTTCTGCACCTTGCAGTAGTGAACATGGCCAAAAGACATGTTCATCCATCAAAACAGAGGTAAACTCTAAGAAGTTAAGTGGTAAGGCAGGGTTAGGAGATGCATGAGTGAGTGTATGTTAGGGGCTACATTTGTGAATGTATGTGTGAGTATATGCCTGCATGGGAGAGATCACTAAGGGCTGTAGGGGGGTAAGGTGTGCGTGTGTGTGTGTGTGTGTGTGTGTGTGTGTGTGTGTGTGTGTGTGTGTAAAATGCCCCAGTTGCTACATGGTGCTGGGTAGAGAATAAGGCTTGAACCTTGGGTACCAAGTGACAAGAGCCTGAATTCCCTACCCACCACCATTTGTAAAACATTTGCAGATTTTTGCCTCATATTTGTTCTGTTCTGTTCCTCATAAAATCTGTGGTTTCTGTATTTTTGTTACTTAGCACAGTCAGTAGTGCAGTGGTTATGTGATAGCATTGTCGCCTGACAGTTACAGGTTGTCTGGTTTGATTCTTGGCTGGGTTGCCTTCTGTGTGGAGTCTGCATGTCCTGTGTAGGTTTGCTCTGGTGTCCTCAATGGATATTTGTCCCTATTTTTGGACTGTATTCCCCCATTTTTTGAACCAAGGTTGAGAGCTATGGTGATAACTGAACTCATTGAATATGTTTGGGGGTTGTATTCCCCCATTATTGACTTTGTTCAGGTGTTTTGTGCTAAGATGTTGACAGCTATGTTGAGAACTGAATTCACTAAATGGTAGCCATTTAAGTTTCAGTCTTCCTTTCTTTCATAAAATGGCTAATTTGGCATAGTGGTATGTTGCTCTGACTGTTTTGCACAGGGTCCTGGGTTCAATACTTAGCAGTGAAATGTATGGTGATAACACAGCATTTTATTCTAACAACATTCCAACATACAAGCAATGTTTAAAATGTGTCCCTGTTTTTTGGCCCCCCCCCCTGAAATTTTGGATTTTTCCAGATTTCTTGTGCTGCAAAGTTCAGAGATGCAGCTGAGTGTCAAGTAGATTTTACAAGAAGCTGAGATCTGCAGGGGAACAAAAGGTTAGTGCTGCTTATGCTGAATCTGCTTGCATTGTTAATAACACAATAGGTAATGTACTAGCTTTTTGATGCAAGAGGCTAGGTTCTACTCCCACAGTAGGTAGATGAATTGCTGATACTGTACTGTATTGTAAAGGGGGTGGATGCTGCAGTCCTTTTTGGTGAAGATACCTAGTAACTATGGACCTGTTATCAGTTTGCCATCCATTCCTTATTGCAATATTACTAGCTTATCATTTTTTAATGCAACTTAGGCAATTTATTCCTTATGGGTGAATGGGCATGCCTTCGTTGAAGGTTGGGTGTCGGGCTGGCACCTCAGCACTGTAAAAATCTACTACCAATCACTAGCGGACCTGAGTTCCACTGTTTTGACCCCTAACTGGGAAAAGCCGAAAGAAGAAGAAGAAGAGGGCAATTTATTCATCAAGGGCAACAGGCACTTTATTTGTGGATGAACCAATTAAATATAAAGTTGGTTGCTAGCAGCAACCTCTTCATTAGTTACAGATTTCATTAATGTGGAATTATTTAGATGACTTTTACTTCTTCAGAGATTGTGCATATTTACTGATACTGGTGGACTGTAGAAGTTTGAGTAGACTTTTATGATAGAAATGTTCTGAATTGGGCAGTTTTGTCATTATTGGTGCATGCATTTTGTTTCATTGTTTACTGGAAAAATGTTCCGAATTGGGCAATTTTGGTGCATGCATTTTGTTTAATTGTTTACTGGAAAATGTTCAAAACAAATTTAAAACGCCCTCTAACAACTATACTATATTGTACAAGGAATAGAATTTAATACAATCAGGAAGGTGTATCAAAGACCACGTGTATATTTCATGTGCAAGGAGCCTATAATTTGAAAACAGCCCAAAGTTAATCTTTATCTGCCACTGGCAAAATGTATTTTCTTTGAATGTGGGTTTCAATGCTGTTTCAATGAATGTGAGTTTCAAGGGCAGAGAAGTTTTAACGCTAAGTCTGTTTTCATTGTGAGATTGCGTTGCTTTATTTAGCAGATGTCTTAGTGTTTGTGTTGCAAAATGCAAAATAAAACTTTCAAATGAAGTCCAAATCATCGTAGAAGTAAAGCAGTATGCACATTAGTGTTTATGGTAAATGGGGTGAAATATCCAAGTAATGGTTCACTTGAATGGCTGCGGGGGGAGGCTCCATTCGACTATGATTTTGTGAAGGGGAAGGGTGGCAAACTCAAAGACAGCCCGGCTGAACTATACCTCTCAACTGTCCAGATTTTCACAGAATTAATGGATTTTTGCTTCTTATTTTTGATTTGTTCCTCATAAAATGTGTGGTTTTCTGGCAAATAATTTAGGAATTAAGTCACTAAATGACAGACACTGAGTTTCTGACTTCATAACCTTCAGAAAAATGCATGCTAAAGCAAGACCTGTTATTCTTTCAATTGTCTCAGTTTATACAACAATTTATAATATTGTTTATATGTTCCCCCAGTATATTTG
This sequence comes from Protopterus annectens, assembly GCF_019279795.1. Lineage (NCBI taxonomy): Eukaryota > Metazoa > Chordata > Ceratodontiformes > Protopteridae > Protopterus > Protopterus annectens. The sequence goes on from NC_056728.1 coordinate 1,596,594,506, forward strand.
TCCTTGTCCAGATTTCCTGGATTAACAGGTTGAGAGGTACATGCAAATAAATTGCTTTATAGAATTAGGCATATCCAACCTCTCAACTGTCCCTGATTTTGGCTCAAAATGTTGCTCTTCCCCCTAATAATCCCACCGCAAAATGGCAATTTTAGAAGAAAATGTGGAGGGCTTACAATTAAGAAATAACTTTAATAATCAGAGTTATAGATTACTTTTATTTCAGAAATGCATGTAGATTATTTTATTTTGTTAGCTGCTCAAGTTAGCAGTACTAATATTAAAAAAGTGTCCCTTCTTTGACAGGTTTCCCACTGTATTGTGTGGCTATTTTATATTTTTGCATCACATTTTGGTCCATTTTTCATAAAATTGTGTTTTTTTGGCAAATTAGTCGCAAATCATTAAAGACTGAAGTTAGAAAATAATGACAGACATTTGAGTTTCAGATTTTGTACCTTTCAGAAAATTCATACTAATGCAAGACCTACTATTCTATTATCTTTCTAAGTTTATAAGAGCAATATTTAAAATTTGTCCTTATTTTTGGGCCTTTGTCCCACTTCTATGTATGGCTCTGTCCATATTTCTTGTTCTGAGGTTGAGAGGTATGACAAATGTGTCAGAGCCATCACAGTCATCCAGAGATATTTCAAATTGTGACATACTTGTTGCACCCCACTCCCCTATGTAGTGACTCTGGATGTGTCCAGGCAAGGCAAGGAGCAGTTATGCAGTGTAAATGTGCATAGTATCCCCCTATCCAAGGTAGACACAAGTGCTACTTTTATTCTGTCCTTGATTTTGCAGAATGTTCTGGTTTCTGTGATATTTTTATACTGTTGATTTATGCTTATTATTACTCAGAAAGTGCCTTTTACTCTGTGTTTAAGTAGCAATGCTTTAATGACCATCAGGTAAGCTTGTCTGAGATTCTAAGATGCAAGTAAGCTTTAATAAGCATACTGTTAAAGAATTGCCAACATTGAAAGCCGTTCTGTTGTTGCCATGCAGAGAATACTTACATAACTAGATAATGTATAAGCCTTGGGTATTGAAATGCATATGATAGTATTTGTAATAAAGGACAGGATTACATTATTTTAAGAAGCTCATTATATTTGTTGGAGACTTGCAGTCATCTTTGCAGGCTTTACCTGTAAACCAAACAGAATGCCAATCTATCATGTGTAGTCCATTACCTTTACAGTAATCCTTTAAGCAATGTATCTTGAGCTTGTTTCTTATTTGCTTTTCATTTTTTTACTTTGATCATGTTTACCCCATGAAACAAGTAGATAGTTGTCAGGCAGCAGGTCTTTTTTGGATAAGAAACATTTTTACAAGTGGGGGCATCACAAAGATGGCTACTTTCAGCATTTTACTTGGTACTTTAATAAAGCTGACTATAAATTATAATTAGAACTGCAGTGCAAGGAGAAGTGGCTTGAGTTGAGTGCTGCTTGTTTTTCTTATACTTGATTTTGACTTGCATTCCAGTAATGTATTTAAAAAGTAATTTATTTTTTCATGCCTCACACCTTTTTGTTTCCATCTAGATATTAAGTAAGCTGTCATGCAGCCAATGCACTGAAATTTTTTTTTTCTTTTACATTTCATTTTGTCTTGATTGGACTCTCATAATGACGGTTTGGCACCCAGGGCAGTGTATTTAATTAAAGTTACAGTTTTTGTGGTTTTGAGCATAGCTCCTCCCCTTTCTAGTTTGCTGCACCCCTTCCCATTGACCCCACCCATTCACCTGTATTCTGCAGCCCCCCCTTTGATTTGAAGTCACAAGCCACCACTGGTTAACTGTGATTCATAGACATGCAAATCAGCTTATAAAGAGGTCTTTTCTCATTGCAGCTAACTTGTCTATAAATTGCAAAATGCCACATCATGGAAAGAGGGCGCTTTTACCACAACCCATTTAGCCTGCAGTGAGGTTCTTTGTGAATCCTCAGGTGAGGGAGAATGAGACATTCATCATTCACACAGAAAGAGAGCAGTGTTAGACAACCTTCTTATACATAATGAGGCTCACATCCATTAATTCAGGACAGCATGAATGGAAGCATGTATTCTGCCTGTGTTCAGGATACTGCATGAGACTGAGTTTCAGTTTCACTAAGATATTTGGTCTAGTCAGCAGGACAGTGATCAGAGTATAATAAAATAAATAGAGAGAATAAAAATATACAATAAATAAAAACAAATAATTGCTATTTCTGCTAGACTTAATGCCCTGCCCTCTTTAGGAACCCATCCTCTAGCCTCCAACCTCCTGCTATTAGAAATATAAGAGCAGACCTTCTGTGACTCAGATGTCTACCATTCTTCCAGCACTCAGTTACCTGGCTACCTTATTGATTTTGTTACATATGAGAAGCTGTCTTTTTGGGTCTATATTAGAATGACAAAATTTCTCTTACACGAGTCCTGAAAGGCCGATACATAAACAGCGCACCACATGAACATTGACCATCCTTAGGTGCAAAATTCAAAATACTGAATCACCATTAATGTCCACACCATGTTTAGTGAGGTAAAACATCAGTAGAAGATTCCCTTATCCCGTATAGCTCCCTAATGTAAATGTGCAATAGTTACTGACCTTAGGGTTAGGGTGCAGGTTAAGTTAAGTGCATATATAGTAATACATTCATATTTATTTTGTTTGGGTAGGCAGTACGTAGCTGGAGGTGGAGTTGGCCAACTATGGCAATTTGATATTTTGAATTTCACGCTTAGGGACGTTCGGTGTTCTTGCGGTTCACTGTGTATGTGTTAGCCTTTCGGGATTTGTGTAAGTGAGATTTCGGTATTCTAATATAGACCTGTCTTTTCTATTTGGTTAGTAAGTAATGGTAGTAAGAAGTCAGTTTCATTTCATTATGTACTAGATGTGTTTAAGTATTTTTTGTTTTACTTGCAAGATGTCAACCCAAAACAACATCAAATCACAAAAGAGTGACTGTGACAGAGCAAGGGAAATTGTTCTGCAACCCCTCCAGTGCCATCTTAAGGCCTATTCCACTGGTTTTGCTATTTTGTATTTTGCTGTGTTTTGATTCATAATCTGTGAGTTGACCAAAAATTGTTCACTATGAATCATCATCATCATGACTTATCCATTACATACTATATATGTGCACAAATTTTTGTAGTGTTTGATTACAATCCAGCTGTAGTAGGAGAGACAGGCGATGCAATGGTGGTACAGAGATATTTCTGACAGGTCTTACTTTTGAGACCAATGCACCAGTCATAGTAATAAGTACAGCAAATTAAGAATGCAATTAACTTATTCTAACAGTATAGGACAAATCTATGGGTCATTAAAAGCAAGTGGGACATTCTTATCACTAATAGTGATGTAAAAGTGATATTGGATGATACACCTAGATTCACATTTAAACATGAGAAAAATCTCAAGACAGTGATGCTTTGTTAACAATGAGAGAAGTATACCAGTAGTGTCTGACAGACTGAGTGACCATGCATGCAGAAATTGTGCACATTGTATATTTGTATTTGTTTCAGATGTTTACTCTTAAGAAGAATGTTAGTCTAGAGAAAATAATTTTTGAAAATGAATTAGCTTTGTACACTAACAATAAGAAAAGATTCTATATGCATTAATAGCATGAACAAATGCCACCAAACATTAAATTTTGTAACATCTGATAGCAGCATAACTCCTGACCATTTGAATATAGCACTCTTATTTAGCTGTCATTATGCATTACTGCTTTGTTTAAATCCTGTGTTTGACAATATTATCACAATTCCTGATGGATCAATTTGTCCTTTTATAACTCATGTAATTTCAGAGTTATTTGCAAATTAAAGAACTCAGCATCCATGGGACCTGATTTAATTCCTGCCATAACATATTTACAACTAAAAAATGCCTACTTCCAAGTCTTCATTTAATGTTTAATAAATTATTACAAATGTGTACTATTCCTAGTTCTTGAAAAATATCTATTCTAACACCAATATATAAAAAGGTAACAAAAGTGTTAACAATTACAGACATAAAAGCCTAACTTCAATTTTGGGCAAGTGGTTTAAAAGATGTATAAATTAAATACTGGGAAATATTAATACAGACATTGCAATCCTGGACTGAGACTAACACAGTTTTGTCAAGGACAGGTTGACACTGATAAGCTTATCAATTATTTTATGATTTTTGTGTCTTTCAGTTTTTCCTGGTTAGGGGTCGCCACAGCGGAACTCCGGTCCATTAATGATTGGCAGTAGATTTTTACATACTGGCTTGCCGGGCCTAACGCACAACCTTCAATGAAGGAACACCCATTCACGCATGTCGCCACACAGAAGACGCTCTAACTGAGAATCGAATGGGCAATGTCTAACTGTGAGGCAACAACACTACCACAGCACCACCACCGCAGTAATCAATTATTTTATGATAAAATTACAAAAACCCTATATCTAGGACTCTCATGTGGAATGATTTTTAGACTTAGCCTGAGGTTTTGACTCTCTTTTCTACTGATTGATTTACCATAGACTTATTAAGGCTAAAGGCCAACAGGTTTTTGGTTAAATTAATTATGTACTTGCTAATGGATTGATCTCAATGTGTTATCATACAGGCCACAAGTTCATATTTACTCCCTATCCGTTTTGGAGTTATGCAAGGATCAGTTCTAGGTCTGACATTGTTTAATATTGTGTATGCCTCCCTTTTCAGATGTAAGCCATGTTAAATAAACAATTGCTCAGAAGAATGTTAGAGTTGCTTCATTGCACAAAACTAATCTGACATTAAACAATTAACCGCTCATATGAGACAAACTGGTGAATGTAGACACATAAAGTAAGTATACACTTTAGTTATGACAAATGCAATGTAAATGTACTTTGTAAAAGCATCACTTCATTTGTTTGCCTAGCTATTAAAACACCGACATAAGGAGAACACTCAGAGTAAGGCTCTTGGAATCCAAATAACTGACAATTTTTCCATTGGCACCCATGCACAGCTGATAAATAACAGAGCTATGTGTCAAATGAGATATGTTTAAAATCCTTATCATAAGAAATAAGACATGACCTACATTAGTGTACAAAACACATCATAGAAATTTTAGAAATTTTAAAATGCAACATTTTTGTACATATATAAAGCAAGTCAGATGAAAAACCTTGAAAGACTACAAAGCAAATTTAGTAAGATAATATTATTGTGTAAAAATTACAATAGTGAATGTAAACACCTTAATTTATTTACTATTCATTATCACTATAGTTGTGGAAAACTAATATTTGCTTACAAAATTTTTTCATGACTCTTATTTATAACTAACTTTGGATATAAAAAGAAATATAATTACAGTCTAACATGAAGAAACAAGGCCATGAATGTTGGAGCTCATGTGGACAAAATTATGTAATTCATACTGAACACAAAGACTGGTGATACCATGGAACAAACTTTCAGTCAAAATCAGTGTTTGTGAAAACTTAGAATTCTTTTAGGAAGCAGCTAGATTCCTGTGATAGGGAAAAATGTTTGATCCTGATATTTTGATGGCTGTATGATATAAATACTGGTATACAACTTATGAACGTATAATATAAATAACGTGTTCCCAGCTGTTAGAAGCATTTTCTCATATGGCTATTGCACTTTTAAGTGTTGTGGTTGCAGCTGTCAAGAGGTCACCATAATGTAGGTCCAGATTAAATCACAGCAGTAAAAATGAAAATGCCTTGTTAGCACATGGAAACATTTTGAATTATAATAGTGATATATGAAAATACAGGCTTAGCATACTTGCTTCCCCTCCTCATTAATGATGATTTTGCTATGCAGTGGACATGTACACACTGATTAGTTACTGCTTCTGTGGTCTCTGCCTGCTTTACTCCCTTACCACCCACAATTCCACAGCTCTTCCTGCAGCATTACTCTGCATGTCCAGCCTTTTTACACAACTCACTCTCCTTAAAGGCTTGTACAACAATTCTGTACTCAGCTAATAAATTAAAATCATACACACACCATGTCACTGTCATGAGTCAAGCAACAGCCCCATGCACATTATAAGAGATGTAACTAGGGTGGGGAAAAAAGGGGCAATTGCCAAAGGTGAAAAGTGTTAGGGGTTACAAGTGACAGATGCCGATGTGGTGATTGTGAAGTGCCAACATTCAAAAATGAGCTCCTGTACTGTATTTACTCAGTTCTAAAAAGCATAATGCAGGGTCTGGTAATACTAGAAAACTCTTTGTTACTTGTTACACCTGTAGCAAGTGAGATGTTATAGCTTCAAGCATTTTTTTGTGGTGCTCAGTTGTTTTGGTCTTCAAATGAGAGAACTTTTTTTAGACTTCAACTTGTAGTTGCGGGGAGGGGGGGTCAAGGAATTGCACCAGACAGGCGTCAGATAGTGCAGTTATTGATCTGGTTACACATTGCACACATCTTTAACAATTATAAGTATTAGCATATAGATTAACCATCAAAACATCTGCTAATCAAAACTTATAGTCTCATAAATTTCTAATCAACCATCATGTTACAATACCTCTTACTTCTTCCTCCTAACCACAGGACTCCTCATTAACTCACAAATTGATACATAGCACTACACAAATCATAATCTCAGGGCAACCCATTCCCTCCTTCACTAAACCAAATCACAAATTAACCTGCAAACAAGTTATTTAATCATTACTCTTCTAACCCAAATAACTCCCAACACACTTATGCCCCATCAATCTCCCACATCTCTTACAAATCATTTTAAATTATACCTCATCGAATCCAAACTAGCTCTTCCAAAACATCTCTTCAAATTTATTCCATGTATTAATAATACTGTACTAGGATGGGGGTAACATTACTAATACATGCCTCATTGGGATGGAAGATAGAGTTTTGTCAGGGTGCTTATGCAGGTAGTTAGATATATATTGGTGTTCACACTTGCTTGGGCAAGTGGTTAATAATAAATTACTATAGGCCTAGTGAGAACCAGACAGAAGCATCTAAGTCTTTGGTATCTTAGCTTAGAATTTTTTTTCATGAAGGATACTGCTTGCTAATACAGGACAATTTTAATGTAGTTTTGAATATGTAGTTGGACAGACTGCCTAAAGAGGTCTTAAAATATCTTCATAAGGCCCTGAAAAGATTAATGGCAATGATTAGTCTGGTACACTTGTGGAGATGTCTATATCCGGTATCATGTGATTACACCTTTTATTGGGTTAAGGAAGTACTAATTAGCAGCAGCTTGGATTTTATTTTAATATCGAATGGGATAAACTCACAAATGTTTAATGATGACATTCATCCAGCTCTTCTTTCTGATCATTATTTGGTTGTAGTGGAGTTGAGTCTGGGCTCGGCATTTAAGCCTGTTTTACTTTTATAAATTTGACCATATCTATCAGAATAAAGAAAACAGAAAGGAACATATTAAGCAGTAGACTAGACAAGTTTGAAGCATACAGTAGGATAAGGCTATGAACACTGAATGAATGGTGTTTTATTAAGATTTCTGCGAGAAATTCATGTCAAAACATTGATAGACTACATGGGTTGGAGGAGAAGACATTAGTGGAATGTATGAATAGTAACTAAAATTCCTAAGCAAACAGTATACTAAATTACAGGATAAGTACTAGCAGGTCCTAGCCCAAATACAGATTCTAAAGAGAATCTTGAAAGCAATATTGTTGGCAAAAGTTCAAGAAAAATGTAACAGATTTTAATCATTCTTCTGGGCTAACGGTCTTATGCCCCTGAAAATTCTTGAAAGAAGATGCAGGGAGAGTGCCAATGACTTATTGATGTTAGGCCTTCATAGGAATAATGATTTGCTTTGTCATAAGTTAACACAAGTTAATAAAGTCTTTATCTTCATCCGCCGCTCGTTTTTTTCCCTAGTTTTATTTTAAAAGACTTTCCTCAGTAAGTAATGGACAAATGGTGGGAGACATTACAGTGGAAGAAGTCATTGTTGCAATTCAGGAGTTGTGGCAGGAAAGGCTCATGGACAGGATTGCTAGTGTAGTATTAGTATTTTTACATATTGAAAGGGCAAGCTGTTTTCCAAGATAAGCTAACAAGTAAAGGTAAAATTTCTCTTGAACCCAGGTAAGGATGTCTATTCACCAGCCGGTTATAGGTCTATATCTCTGCTACAGCTGGATATAAGACATATGCCAAGATATTGCAAACAGACTTAACAAGGTGTTGCCAAGATATGCTTTGGAAAATCTCAAGAGATGCTTGAAAAGAAGAGGGAGGTGGTGGAATTTTTTCTGATTATAGTTGAACATACAAAAATTGGAGCATGGATTATCCAGCCTTTGACTGTAAAAAAAAGCTTTTGATAGTGTGAATGGAACTTTTTGTGGGCTATGATGGACACCATTTGTATTCTGTTTGAGTTTTCTCAGAGAAGTAAGCTTTTATATCAGAACACCACTACATGTGCAGCTTCTGATGGCTTACTTTCTAAGTCAATTGATCTAAAGAGGAGCACAAGGCAAGGGTACCCCCTCTCATCTTTACTATTTGCAATGGCTATGTCGATACTAGAGAACTTTCACTTATAGAAGCATAAAAAGAATGTCATCATGGTTTCCAGATCACAGTTTTTGCTTGCATCCTAGTTTTATAGATGTTTGTATGATCTGGCTGGAAAACTCTCGGGATAGTTTGGTAGGAATTTTGAACTCCTTTATTAAGTTTACCAGAGTTTCAGGAATAGAACAGAATCTTTGTAAAACAAAGCTTTTTCCACTGATGAATCAGGAATGTACCACTCAAAGAATGGTGGGAATTAACTTGTGAAACAGACACAAGGGTGGAATATTTGGTGGTGTGCATGGATTTAGACATGGCAAAAATTGTAAAGTCAAATATAAGCCATGTAATTGACTATTTGAAATTGAAATATGGTAGCTGGGAAGGGGTGTGTCATCCATTTTTAAGCAGAGTACAAATTGTCAAGATATTTGCTATGCATAAAATCTTGTTTATACTTAGACATTTACTACAGTTAGCTACCTCTCCTTCTTGTAAGGAAAGGCAGTCTGTAGAAGTAATACTCCTAAGCTAAGCTAAAAGAAATTATATGCTCCATACAGAATGGGGGGAATCAGTTTTCCTAATGTTTTACTTATGGGAAAGCTACAGTTGGATGGGAATATATATGAGCCAGGAAGCCTCACAAACCATCTGGTTTAGAGTACAACTTGCAAACACGATCCTTTTGGACACAACCATGGTAAGCAAGTCTCACATGAGGTTTGGGGGGACTGGAACACTGGTTTGAGGAGAATTTCTTCTATTCAGATAGGATACATAGGATATATGGGAATATTTTACTTATATCCATAATTTGGGCCAACTCCTCCATTGTGTTAACAAGTATTAAGACTGATATTAGTGAATGAATAGATTGGAGATTTATATTTGTTATGGATTCACTGGAGAGACTGGTTGCTTTTGCATCAGTTCTGCAGGAGTCTTTGATGCTGATTCCTTGAAAACTTATGCTTTCTTGGTGGCAAATTTGGCAGGCCCATGACCATTTGTGCAAGATGCATATTTGCAAGTCTGTTTCTATCTCATAGTTGAAGATGGTAAGTAGGACCTTGGTAGGATTTTCGCTATCATCTGCTCTGGAGGTAAGATTAAAAATATAGCAGCATTTTAACTCAGAATCTTTAGTGACAGGACTTTTATGCTTTGCACTGTATAATTTTAAATAGTGACTGAGAAAAGTATTGAGGTTATTATGTCACAGATGTTTATCTCCAATGGTAAAGTTAATTTATTTTAAATATATTCATATCTGGCAAAGTTCTCCGGGATAACTTCATCACACATTGGGCACAGGGGATGTCAGTTGTTGGAGATGCAGCTTCATGGATGCAGACTATATTCATATGATTTGGGTTTGTGGTAAGATTAGGAGAATATGGGGCAAGATTAAAGATTCATTTAAATGGACCTTAAGAATTTCACTGCTGCCATCTTTAGGACATACATTTCTGATTGCTAGCGATCCCATTACAAGAATACCACCTGACATTAACAGCCTGTGCCTGATTAAGAGTGGTAGCTGCTTCATTGTTGAATTTAATACTTGGCCATTGGAAATTTATTATAGATGATTGGGGCATGCAGTTTTTCATGATTTTCAATAAGGTTTCTCAAAGGTCACATAAGGATTTAATAAAGCAAGAGTGAGAAGAGTAGTGTTATCTTTTTATTTTTCTGTTCATTCTTTGTATCAAAATCTGTAAGAACTGAGAGGAAGTGGGGCTCTCTTATTTTGCCTTGTCTGTGAAGATGTTTTTATGAAGGCTACGGTTTGCATTTCTCCAGCATAGTATGATTGTGCATAAGTCATTCTTTTTTTTAGATTGTTCTATCCTTTCAACATGTTCAATGAAGTCATGTACCATTAACAAAATAAACTGTTCCCTTAAAACACACTCAGCAGACCTAGTAGCCTGCACAGAATTCTGGCAAAAAGAGAAACACCCAAGCATCAAACTTTTTTTCCAAACTATAAGTATATTTTTGATGCCATAACAAGTAACAGACTACTAGCTGAAGGTAAATTAATTCTATATGCTGATCACTTTTATATCATAGCCATTGCACATTTAATGCCAAATTAGGCACTAAATTAAATTTTCTACTTGTTAACATTCCAGTGGTTGGTAATGACCCATTCTTTCCAGCTGTTGTCTTCTTGCCACTACCCTCATCCATTAAAAAGTACCAGACCCTCATCCACAACAGTGTCAACATTTATCATCAGAAAAATACACTTGTTATAATTGACTTAAACAATAATGGCATAACAGAATTTATTGCAGATTTAGACCTCCTACAAAGTAATTACCCACACATCTAAATGACATATTCAAACAACACTCACTTCTAGACTTTCTAATAACCAATCAACCCACTAAAATCATAAACAGTGGAATACTGCCACCAGGCTTAAGTGACCACTTCCTCACTGGCTTCACCATTCAAAATCTCACCATAAAATCACAACCTAGGCTAATCATGTTTAGATACAAATCACAAATCAATATCTCCAAGCTTAAAAAATATTTTACTTCTCCGTAACAGGCTGGTCCAATAGATGACCATCAAAAACCCAAACCTATAAACCTGAAAGACATCTCCACAAATACTACTTTCATACAAAAATTCAAAGCATACCTGAGGAGACACAGCAAATTGCCCAAATTAGGTCATATAATATAAAGCTTCCTTAGCACATAACTGTCCAAAGCCTAACCCCAAGTCATGTCTACTTGTCTCATATATACACGCACCTCACATATTTTCCTCATTTCATTCATCTCCATTTTCCTCTTACCCAATCTCTCTCCAAAACGTTCATTTTTTTTCTTCTGCCATTTGTATATATGTAAATATACTGTGAGACTGTTTACATGCTATTGTCAAAGTCATACTTGCTAGTGATTGTCACTTTTGCTTCAAACTGTTGTTATATTTGTAAAGATTAAGGACATGTTGTTTTCACAATCAAGATTAGGCTTGAAATTGCTTTGTTGATCAGAGTCTCACCCTAGTAAACATGCAAAAATAATGAGATTGCAACAAAGAGATCGATACATTATATAAACGATGTGAAGAAGGTCATTATGCTAAACAAAATAATTAAACATTTATAATATATGCAAAATGTACAATGCAAGAGCAGCTTTTCAGATTAAAATGTAAGTATATTTTACCCAAGTTGGTCATCACAAATGGGAGAAAGGAGTGAAGAAGAGACACACATTTTAACAGAAGTATAGGGAAGGAAATGCTTCAAAAGGTATAGTATTTCAGATATACAGAAACAGTGGGTATTTTTTGCTAAAACATTTAAAATGACACTTTTCTGAGAACTAAACCTTTTTAACATTTAAGCTTGTAAATGATAATTTCTATTCCAGGGTCTCTAAAATGGAATTAGCATAGCATATGCACATATTTATTTTTTGATTGATGAGTTGTCTATGCTACACCCTCTCAAAGATAATTTTTGAAGTTGAAAAATTCTGTTATTTCAAGCATTATTGTAATACTGAAAATGCATAAAAATGTTGTTGACCTAACCTTCAAACCTATAGTGGCTTTGGGAGGGTGGCCTAACGGTTAAGATTTTTGCCTTACAAACACAAGGTCCAGGGTTTGAGTCTCACAAGGGATAATTGGCTAAGCTTAAAATGGCTCACAAGGGCAGCTAGCCTAGTTCTAATCTATGAACCTATAAACTGAACCCATTGCTATATTTGTTGAACAAAATTTGAAAAGCATGTTTGATGGTAATAACATTATTTTAAAAGACTTGTGACATTTTCTCAGTCAATGAACATCTATTACTTTTATTTCTTTTTTTTCAAAACATCTTTATTTTGTTTTTCTATTAAACATGAACAATCAAAATATTTCAAATTTACAATAGATACTGAATAAAGAAATATTTACACTATATACAATCATCCATGACAAACATTTGCTTTATCCATGAATACTTATCCATATTTATCTAATACATTTTGAAGTTTTTGCCATGCTATTGTTTTATGTGCTACATTAAATGTTCTATACCAAATAGTTTGCATTTCCTTTTTACATACAGATTTTTGCTAATGTAATAAACTTGGCAAACATAAGATCTTGTTTTTGTTTCTAGTTTAATGTAGTGATTGTTCTAGCAATCGCTAAAATTGTCTAGAGTACAGGTAGCTGATGTTTAGGAATCACACTTGGGGTAGGTACATTAAATAATATCAAAAAACTAGTAATCTGACAGTTACCTGACCATAAAGCTTTTACAAAATGTCTAAAATCACTCCAATGAAGTGTGAGAGTTTTACATTCGATGAACATATGAACCCAATTGGCATCAAGAATTTCACCATATCTCCACCATTTACTGTCTTTACTTTTAGTTATGAGTTAAATTTCCAGGTATATAACTGCCAGTGTAGTGATGATGAGGTGTTGTTAATTGATTTTAGCAACAATTTCTTATTTTCATTTGCTAAAGGTTCTTCATTAATTTTCATTGAATAATTCCAAAAAAACTGGGTCAAATGTAAGCAGTTCATCTCGTAAGATTTTATATATAGGTGATATGCTCAGTTTATGTTCAGTGTTCATCGAATTGCATAAAATGAATAGCTGTAACAACCTTGGTATAACATCAGTTTCTAGGTTTATTAATACTCTCACTTTACCTTCAATACATTGCGGTAATGATTGAAGACATAGCCAATTATCTTGGGAAACATTAAAAATGACTAGAAGGAAGTTCATTGATTGAATGTTCTTTTTATCTATAAATGGATGCCAGAATTTTAAGTCATTTTCTGTAAAGTTCAACGTTCTATTAATATTAAAGGAATCCAAACAATCTGGAGTGTATGCTATAGGAAATATAAGAAACAGTTTTGTTTTAAGTTATAATTTTTATCAATTATGAACTTCTTACATTTGAATATGTAAAATATTTGACTTATACCATATGAGAAGTGGCTAAATCTCTTATATAGAAAATGCTCACAGAATATCCAGTATATTTTGCTGATTCTGAATGATTCATTAAATTGGAATTCATTGTTTCTAGTGGCAATTATATGGATCTCATGTACTTGCTTCCAACTAAAGGTATATATAGACGTCATCCAATATAAAATTATGTTGATAATAACAGATTTGGAGTATAATTCTATATTAGGAAATCCAATTCCATTACTATTCCAGGCTCTTACATGTCATTTGTATGCTATTCTTGGTTTTTGTGGAAACCAAAGAAATGTAAGTAGCAAATAATCCATTTGTTTAAAGAATGTTTTAGGTGGGGATAAAATCAGTGATTGTGTGTAAAATAAGATTTTAGGTAAAATAACCATTTTTATTAAAGTAAGTCTGTCTTCCATAGTAAAAAAAAACATGTTGTTCAGTTTCTTAGTTAAATCACTGATTGTAGCTAATAGATTGGCAACATTTAATTTAATTTAATAGTCCCTTTCTGTGTGTTCTTTATATTAATCCCTAAATAGACTATTGTATAATTTTCCCAATTAAATGCATTTTACTTTAGTAGCTCTCTACTTATTTTCTTATCGATTAATAATGTTCTGGTTTTATTTCGGTTACATTTTAGTCCTGATATTTTCCCAAATTGATTGATAGCATTTATAATATATTGTATAGAAGTGTCTATATCACTGGAGATTAATAAAATATTATCTGCAAGTAGATGGATTTTTGGAAAGTATTCCTTATTTAAGTAAAATCCTTTTATGTTTGTTTCATTTCTAATGTATAAAGCAAAAGGTTCAACTGATAGGGCGAACAGTAATGGGGACATCGGGCATCCTTGTCTAGTCCCTTTCTGAATTCTTAATGGAGGTGAAAAGCATGAACTAATTTTAACATAGGCTTTTGATTCATTGTATATTTTCCGTATTGTTAGTAAAATCTCAGGGAAAATTATACCTGTCAAATATTATTTTTCAAATATGGCCAACTAATGGAGTTGAATGCCTTGTCTGTATCCAAACTTATAACAGTTAATTGCTTTTTGTTTTTGTTTGCAATATCTGGTAAAGATTTAATAATATTATCATATACTTTCCTATCTAAGATAAACCCTGTTTGGTCATAATGTATTAAATTAGGTAGTATATACTTTAGTCTCTTAGCCAAGATGGACATAAAAAGTTTATAATCAATGTTTAATAATGAAATAGGTCTGTAGGATGCACACAATTTAGAATCTCTGACTTGTTTCAAAATAGGAGAAATTATGGAGCACTTCCAAGAAGGGGGGAATCTTTAACTCTTGCTTAACCATAGAAAAGGTATTTAATAAGATCTTTGTTATGTAATATGGAAGAATCTTATATATTTCTGGGATTATCCCATCCAGTCCTGGGGCTTTATTGTCCTTCAGTTTTTAATTGGTTATTTTACTTCTGTTAATGCTATTTATTTATTTAGTATATTGTTTTGTTGATTTGATAATTTAGTATTTATATTCTCCTGAACAAATATATTCACTATATTATCTGTCTCTTGAGGTGAGTGTGTGTCATTAATTGAACTATAATGCATTTTAAAAGTTTCTAGTATACCACTTAGATCAGTTGTTCTTTTAACTGAGCTATTACTTCTATATTTGATTTAATTGATATGATTTTGTTTATTGATTTGCTTGGATCTGACAGCCAATTCATGTAAATGTCTAGGGTTTACAGAATAGGACTCTGATTTTAGTTTTTTCTAACTTTATAGCAATATTATGATTTAATAGTTCTAAGTATTTCTGGTTTAAGTTTGAAATTTCCATATGTATTGCTTTATTATTTGATTTCAAATTTAGTTTTAACTTGTCTATTTTGGTTTGTAGTTCTGAAATTTCTTTATCTCATTCCTTTCTTTTTTGAAAGTACCAAGCTTTAACTCTGCCATATAGGTAAACGTTTAATGTGTCCCACAATATGATGTCGGATACCTCTTCATTATTGTTGATTTCTACAAATGTATCTATTTCTTTTAAAATCCATTGTTTAAAGCCTTTTAGTTTTGTTATATATGCTGGAATTCTTTGTAAAATTATCAAATCATCATTCTTTACAGGCAAACTAAAAAAAAGGCATTATGGCCAGAAAGTGGACATGACATAATCACAAAATCACTTATTTTTGAAGGGTTTATATTAGAATGATGAAACCTCACTTAAGCGAATCTTAAAAGGCTGACACATAAACAGTGAACCACATGAGCACAGAATGTCCTTAAGTGCAAAATTCAAAATATCAAATTGCCATAGTTGTCCACACCATTTTTAGTGAGGTAAAATGTCAGTAGGTGATTCCCTTATCCTGTATAGCTCCCAAATGTAAATGTGCAATAGTTACTGACCTTAGAGTTATGGTGCGGGTTAAGGTAAGTGCATATATAGTAATACATTCATATTTATTTTGTTTGGATAGGCAGTACGTAGTGGGCGGTGGAGTTGGCCAACTATGGCAATTCGATATTATGAATTTTGTGCTTAAGGACATTCAGTGTTCTTGTGGTTCACTGTGTATGTATTGGCCTTTCAGGATTCGCGTAAATGAGGTTTCGGCATTCTAATATAGACTCTTTTTGAATAAGTGCTATATGAAACAAAAATCTTAGCAATATTTGTTTGTGTGCCAAATCTGAATGAATAGTGTGTATAGTTAAGTGAATTTTGTAGTCTTAAATTATATATGTCTCTGAAAGTCATTGAGGCGATTAAATTATTTAGTTTCTTAGTTTGTGTTATTAATTTAACCTTACTGCATCTAGAAGTGTCTTTATCTGTTAATAAGCAATTGAATCTCCTGCCAATATAATTTCTCCCTTTGCATGTAATGTAATGATATCCAGATATTTATTTACATATTTAGTTCCTAACCCAGGTATCCAATAAGAATTTACCAACATGTAGCATTTCTTATTTATTTCCAGCACCACTAGACTTAACATTCCATCTTTGTCTGAAAATGTGCTTAATATTTAAGTGCTGTGTAAGTGTTATTCCATAATATAAGGGCTTATCTTCCTTTGCACTTATAACAAGAATCAAAAAGTACTGTATAACACTTAAAGGAGAAATTCAGTAGATCTTTCTTTAATAAATGAGTCTTTTGGAAGAAAATTATATGTGCTTTATGCATTCTGAAACACTTTAACAAACCAGCTCATTTGATGTTATTATTTAAATCATTCACATTTAACGATAAGCATTTATAAAGCATCATGAAATTGGATTATGTTTAAAAAATCTATAATAGATCTCATATGTAATTGCTTAAAGTATCTCTTGAAATTATTTATCATGGATGAAGCAAAAAATTGTGTTAATGACTTCTGAAACCAATAACTATATACACATACAAACATGGAACATAATGTTCCAGGTTTGGTTAATGGTTTAACCAAACCACCCATTTTCCCCCTTTCACACACCATTTACACCACAATTAGCTTCTGCTTTAATCATATAATGTGTAAAAAATAACATACTTTTAAAGTAATCAGATCAAACATGAATTTAAGACTTGCACTATATAAACTCAATGGAATAATTTCTGACAGTGCATATAAATAAATCACATTGTACTGTAACCATGTGAGGTGATCTTCACCATATAACATCAATCTTGACATGAAACTTTAACAAAATCTCCTATATTACTTATACTTAGTTCTTTTTGTATTTATAACCATGAAACTATAATATTTATAAGTTTGTTGCTTCGTACAAGGTTAACACTCATGAGCGACAGGAAGAGAGAGAGAGAAGAGAGGAAAAAAAATTGATCTGTTGATAATGCTTAAGCAGTTTAAAACTATGATATTTGTACTAACCATTATTATATTATACTATACTAATTTATCATATCTGCGTGTATAATCTTATTAACAAGCTGAATCATTTCATTACATCTAACAGTGCAACTGCTATTGAATGTAATACATTTTATCTTGTGCTTAGACATGACCGTATTGAAGAAATGTCTGCTTTGTTATGAATATAGCAATAATAAAGCCCTGCTTGCAACTAAAGTTTATATCCACTTCTCATGCTATTTATTTAATCCACATTACTATTTCATCTTCATTCAATAGCATTCTGTCAACATCTTTACTTCTCATCTTCATGCACTATTTGTTATATAGCAGTCATACCTTAGCTTTAATTTACTGTTTTCCCTTTAACTAAACAGACAGCCACAAAAATTAACTCTCTACATTCTTTAAAATGCATTTCTATAACATCCCCATAACTTTAGAAGTTTTTAAACTTGGAATACACTTTAGATTCACTTTTTTTCCCTTCTGTTTTTAATTTCCAGCTTTATTTCTGTGTTTTGAAGCTGTGCATGTGTTGAAAAGTTGCATGACATCACCATTCTGTATTTACTTGATTCTAGCTTCTGAAACTCATTGTTGTCTTGTACATGCTCATGCATGTTTAAAACAGTCACAGAGGCAAAAAAAAGCTTTTTGGAAGGAAAAACAAAATATGAAGCTTTTTTTTCTCCTGTGAGAGAAGAAAACACTTGAGCGGCCTTTACAGCACAAAATATCAACAGCCCATATTTAAACCCAGCTAATAAAGCCATATTTCCCATTCAAAACACAATTTTGCACCCATATTGCTTTTTAAAGTTATCTATTAGGGTAAAAAATATATAACTGTTAGTCAGCCTGTATACATCAATTATGACTGTATTATAGTCAGATATGGAATTAATTAAATAATTAACAATATACTGATCCTAAAATAAGCATTTTGTTCATATCATCAATAGAGCATAATATTTTTGCTTAAACTTCACCTAAAAATAATGAGTAATTTTATACAAGAACCCTATGTACTGTGATCATAAAAGCATATTTAGAATATACTATAGCATTACCCCACCATTCATACACATGAACATATACATTTTCCTTCAGATATCCTTTAGCAGTACTATAATTGAATAACTATATGCCCTTAGTAAGCATATTAATATGTTAACTTAACCATTTAATAATACACATAAAAAAAGAAAAATAATGTTACCTTTACTTTGTTGATGTTTCCCAGATATAAATTAAGTAATGAATCTTGCAACATATTTAACATTTAACAATATTTTACTTATTTGTACTTTAGTTTTTTATTTGCTCCTTCATTGACAGTCCATCCATTTTTTGTTGCATGTCTCTTCAGACTTTGTGTGGACCAATCCATATCTTCTATATCAGTTAGTATTTTTTTCTTTTGGATAAAATCTATGGCTTCTGGTAATGAGCTGAAGATCTCCTTACCCTCTGATATAAATATTTTTATTCTGACAACGAAAAGTATTTGAGCCTTGATGTTAGCCTTTTTGAGACACTTTATTAAAGGAACACATTATTTTCTTCTAGATATGATAGAAGAGGTGTAATCATTGTCAAAATGAAAGTTTTGCCCCTATCCTAACAGGAGAGTTTGTCCAAGCAGATTTCAGTACCAAATCCTTATCCTGGGAGGACAAAAATCTGACAATGATGGATCTAGAATTAGAAGACACTGTAGTTGAAATTGGTTTTAATAATGACTGGTGAGCTCTTTCAATTCTGAATGAAAGAGATTCTGGCAAATTTAAGGTTGTACTTAGCCACTTGTTAAGAAATTGTATCATATTATTGCCTTCTTCTTTTTCAAATATTCCATAAACTCGGATATTTCTCCTGGACCTACTTTCTAGTTCTTCCAGTTTTTCTATTAGTTTTGTATTCTGCTTTAAAAGAAATTAATTGTGGCTTTCACACTCTGTCAATCTGCCATCTAAATCAGTTACAGTTTCTACAATAGAAGATATTTGTTCAGAATGTTTTCTTGTCACCTCATTTAGAATTTCCAGCTACCTTGCTACAGTCCTGCTTTATAATGTCAATTTTGTCGTCTAGTTTGTCCATTTTGAGATATAACTCTTGAATATTTGTTATTATACCTTGTAACTCCTTTTGTATCACACTCTTTTGATGTGAGTTCTTTGACTTGCTCATACTTGGATCCCCTGTAGAAAACTTTTCGACAGGAAAACAATAATAAAATATTGTCTTGCAGTACAAATTTTTGGATAGATATTAAAAGTCCTATACTTATGTATTTTTTCATATATTCTTGAGTAGTTTTTTTCAAAAATTCAATTAAAATTCCTGTCAGAAAAATATATTATAGGCAGAGCTACAGTTCTGTGCTACTAGAAGTCTGGCATATTGGCCATGCCCCATATTCCTTTTATTTCTTTTTTTTCCTCAAAATTTTTTTTTATTTTCAATTAAAATAACATTTACATAATATTTTTAAATATAATTTTAAACAACTATATACACTATTTACAATAGCCTGACTTTCAATTATATATACTGTATGTTATTAAATATAGAATTAACAGATCAGTTATCAGAGATACAATATTGATTATTGCAGAGTGTCCAACAAAGATATAACTTTCTTCCAAGGATTATTTACCAATGGCCTAGGATAGAGTCATAGTTCTTTGATTTTTATTTCCATCGATGCAGTTGTATTCAGTAAAGTGTAGAATTCTTCCCAGGTCATGAGTGTATTTGAATTCCACCTTCTGGTTACGCATTTCCTAGATATAGCAAGTATTGTCCATAACAAATACCTATTTATCTTATTCAGGTAGGGACCTTTATTTACATGTAGTATAATCAATGCTTTAGTTAAGGTAAAGGATTCATTAAATAAAGCTTGTAAAAATGATTGATTCCATTCCAATATGATTAAATTTTATTACATTCATAAAAATATTAATCCAGTCTGCTTTATTTGATTTTTCACACCTCCAGTAAAAAACATTTGTAGTAGTACTGATCTTTTTAATTTTATTTGGTGTTACAAATGCTCTATATATGTATTTCCAGTTAAATATTTTCCAGTACTGTGTTAGAGGTGTAATTAACTGATTGTAAGATGTTAGTTTTAATTTCTTCTGTTAACTGCAATGATTGACCTTTTGTTAAGAACTGACAGTATGATGGTTTGGGAATTGTTTTATATGTTATTAACTAGATTTGAAATTGAATTATTCTTTTCACAGCTATTATATATAAATTCATACAGAAAACGTACTAGATTCAGAATATCTTTAAATGAAGAATTATTAATTAATTTGCGTAAATCCTGAGTGTACATTAGAATGTTTTGTAAGGTTAACCAGTCCTGTGTTGGAATATTGTAAGCAGTTTTTATCATATGTATATCTAAAACATTTAATTTATTTACCCATTGAAACCAGCATAAGAATCCATTTTGTTCCCAGGAGGTTATTGTTTCCCTATATATTTTGTGAGGAAAGTTCTTAGTGATGGTAAATGGAGTAAAAAGGTCAAACCAAAGTTTTAGATCTATGTTTGCATTGATAAGTTTGCTAAAGGAATTGATGTAATGAATAATCAGTGTTGGTTTACAAGGTTTTGCTATATTATACTGTATACATATGCATAGTATGTACCAGGGTTTGTTTGAGTTGTCTACTATTAGAAATTTTTTTAACAGATTAAATTCGTTTGTTAGTATAGCCGTTGTTAATTCTTTCCAGTTGGCAAAATAATTTGAGTTTATCTGGTTTATTGTAGTTTTATGCACATATGCTTTTATATATGTTTCTTTTTCTGATAAGTTCAATCCTCCTTGTTTTCAGGGTCTAATGTGATGAGTTAGAGCTACTCTATTCTTTTTGGAATGCCATAACAATGTTATTAAACATGAGTTTATTTCTTTAAGAATGCATCTTTCAGGAATTAACTGTATTGCTAAAGCAACATATAGTATTTTTGGCAATAAGACCATTTTTATTAATTGCAATCTGTCTTCAAAAGTTAATATAATTTTGTTCCACTTTTCTATATATATTTTTATTGTTTCAGTAATGTTTTTGTAATTTATTAATATTGTTTCATTTATATTTTTGCATAACACTATTCCAAAATAATTTAGTGTAAAGTCTTGTTTTCCTATGATGGATTTATCTGTAACTTGGAGTTCTTTTTTCTTATTTAAAAATAGAAATTTTGATTTTGATCTATTAAAGTGTAGACCTGAAATCTTATAAAATGTATCCATTACTTCTTCTAGCTCTCCTAATGACTCTCTGGAGTTTGAAATGGTTAATAAAATATCATCATCAAAAAGCATTATTTTAGCTATGTACTGGTCATAGACTTCTATTCCTTTTATTCTTGGATTATTGCTTATTATTTCTGCAAGTATTTCTATAGCCAAAGCAAATAAAATAGGAGAAAGGGGGCATCCTTGTTTAGTACCTTTCATTATGTGAATAGATTCTGAGGTGAAAGGACCTAATTTAATGTAGGCTAAGTTATTAATATACATGTTTTTTAGTAATAAGATGAAGGGAGGAGGAAATTCAAATAATGCTAAAGTTTTAAATAGATATTCCCAGTTGAGGGAATCAAAGGCTTTTTCTATGTCTAATCCGATTACAAGTGTTTCTCTATCTTCTTTACTCACATAATCTATAAGAGTAAGTTTCCTTTAAATATTATCATGTGTGTGCCTGTTATATAAAAATCCAGTTTGATCATTATTAATTGTCTTTGAAAGTGGGATTTTCATTCTGTTAGCTAGGATTGACATGAATATTTTGTAATCATTATTCAGTAATGATATAGGTCTGTATGAGGTGCAAAGGTCTGATGGTTTATTATCTTTTAGAATTGGTGTTATGAGAAATATTTGCATGAGGGTGGTATTTTTGCTTCTGACTGGACTTCTAGAAAAGCTTAATGATAAAGGGAGATTACTGTTGAAGGGAAGAGTTTGTAAATTTCAGTAATAATGCCATCTATCCCTGGAGCTTTGTTAGATTTACTTTCTTTTATCTGGTCAGCAATGTCTTTGTAGGATATAGGTTTGTGTAGGTCTAGTTTTACGTTTTCTGGATTTTGGTATATTGATAAGGTTTGTATCTAAGTTTATTTGGTTGGTATCTAAATCTTCTTTTTTGAAGTGTTCCATATAATAGAACCAAAATACTTCAAGGATGTTGCCTATATCTGATACTTTTTCCCCTTTCTTTTCATGATATATACTACTAATGTTATTTGCTTTAGATTGTATTTTAATTCTTGTAGATAAGTTATGTAGATATCTGGGGGAGGTGGCTAATGAGTTTATTTTTAATTTTTCCAAAGGTAGACAAGTTTTTTTGTGTGTTAGAATTTCATTATATTTTTTATTTAATTCCTCTATTTCTTTTTTGACTTTTGGACAATTCTGATTTTTTTTAGATTTTGCTGTCAAGAGTCTGGTTTGAAGTCTAATAATTCAGACTCCCACTCTCTAACTTTGTTTTTTTACCAGCTAAGGGTCTTACCAAATAAATATGCTTTTAATGAGCCCCAAACCATGACTCTACTCATTTCTGTTGTATTTTTAATTTCAAGAAATAATTGTAGTTCTGAGAACATCCAGGGTCTGAATTCTCTAATTTTCATGATATATGATGGAATTCTAGTTGAGAGGGTTAAAGTTTTAAACTCTGTTTTGGAGTTTTATCATCAGAGAGTCATGATCTGAGAAGGGGCATGGAACTATTGAGAAGTTGAGGATTTGTGTTTATAAATCTTGAACTATGAATAATTTGTCTGTTCTGATTTTTGTTCCAAATCTATGGTCTTTATGGGAAAATAATAAGGATTCATCATATTTTACTTTAAAAGTGTCTATTAAATGAAATTAATCAATCCATCTTTTTAAGGATTTTGTAATAGTTGCTATGCAAAAAGACTTCTTGGTGGTTTCAGAATCTTCTAAAGTACAAATAAAGTCTCCTGCCAGTATAAAATTTCCTTTATAATTGTTGGAAATAAAATCTAGGTGTTTTTAACCGTTCCTGCTCCAATTCCTGGGAACCAATATACATTAGCTAAGATCCATATTCTTTTATTAAATTTAATTATAACAAACACTAGTAGACCTTCTTTGTCTTCATATTTATAAATAACTTTTGGAGTGATTATGTTTTTATTTCAGAGAACTGATACTCCTTTTGTCTTTGTTCTATAGGAGGATTGAGCTAAGAAAGTATAGTCCTTAAGGTTCCAAATAAAGCTATCATTAGTCTTAAAATGTGTTTCTTGGAGAAATACTACTTGTGCCTTATTTAGATTTGAATATTTTAGTAAGTTTGATCTTTTATTTGCATTATTTAAGCCATTAGTATTTAATGATAAGAATGTTAAATCCATTTCAAGTTATTGTTGGAAAAAACATTTTGCTTTTTTTTATTTTGATTATACCGCGGTGGTGCAGTGGTAGCATAGTTGCCTCACAGCAAGAGGTTCTCCCATTCGATTCTCAGCTGAAGTGCGGGGAGTGCCTTCTGTGTGGTGTCTGCATGTCCTCCCTGTGGTTGGGTGAGCATTCGAAAGACATGCGCGAATGGATGTGCCTTCGTTGCAGGCTGAACTTTGAGCTGGCACATCAGCGTTTGTGAAAATCTACTGCCAATCATTAGTGGACCAGAGTTTCGCTGTGGCGACCCCTAACCAGGAAAATCTGAAAGACCAACAACAACACAACCATATTTTCTGATAACATTGAATGTTATTTTTATGTGTGTAAACTTGGGAGTGTAATTTAATGTTCTTTCTTCTTTAAATACAAGTAGGGTAAAATTCTGTTCATGCTTTAAAAAAGTACTTCTATAAAACATTAATTCTAAAGTATCAAATACAAGTAAATATGAATTTCCCATTAAACATGGAATGAAAGTAATTCCTAATCCAACAGACAGAGATAGATCTTTTAGATTATCACTCATACCTTTAACCAACAATAGCAACTGAGCTCCATATGTTAAATGATTATATGGAGAACTTTCTTAAAAGAGATATGAAATGCTATATTATTCTATTATTATTCTATATTATTTTATATATCAGGATGGAATGTTAGTAGTGTAAACAATTATTATGTTGACATAGAAAATATCCAATATTTAGTTACCCTTAAGAGATCCCAAACATGTCAGATATGTTATTTTGGATAAAGTAGATGCAACAGAGGAGCATTCACTAAATAAGCAAACAACAACTAGATTATTACTAAAATAATTTGACTAAAACGACTCTGTAGGAGACAATGAGTGATTACCAATGAAATATGAATTTACTGTAGGTGTACTGTCTTCCTTTACTTTCCCACTCTTCAGCTCACCAACTTCAACTTACACTTATGAAAAGACATGGCTTATCAGTGGTATCCTGACTCTGAGTAGAGGCACCCTACATTCTAGTGTTCAGTGTTTTTACATATTTATAGATTTACAAAGCAGGGTCAAAGAATGAACTATGATCACCCTGACAATTCCCATCCTGCATAGGGCACATCCTGCTTACAGAATGGGTAATCACATCAGGTCTAGAATGAATGTGTAGGTACCCATATGGTAATCAAGACTTACCTTAGGGAAGTATTAATCAAATAGTGTTTAAAGCATCTTAGAGAGTTCTCGGGGCAGTTACAATACTCTTAAGCCTCTCCTCCCTTGACCAAAAACAGAGATTTTCCTTCCCTTTCTTTCCCTTGTTTTAAATCAGTACTAATAAAAGAAATTCAGCAAACATAGGTGAACAGAAATAGCATTCAGCAGTCCATCTTGTACATGACTCACAATCCATTAAACAAGTCAGTGACTAATATCACTTTAGTAAACATTATAAAGACAAATTAGAAATAATTTCCTAGCTCTTTAAATTTTCTAATAAAGTAAAACGTTGACAATAAGCTATTTTAACTAAAAGTGTAAATCATTTCAAATTTTCCTTGCATGTATACATTTCTACTATTTTAACTAAAAGTGTAAATCATTTCAAATTTTCCTTGCATGTATGCATTTCTGCCTATATTGTAGTGTCAATAGCTGTCTTCGAAATCTGTAAAATACTTCACTTCTTCAAATCATTCCTTTTTCAATTCAGGTTTTGTTTTGTCAAAATGGCAACAATATTTCAAGGGCACAATTAATATTTAGACTGATGTTTTAAATAAATATCAGTTGCCAATTGAGTTACTCTAGAATGTATGGTTAGTGCAAATATAGCATGTTGCAAAAATAATATGTATTTGTTCGTATGGTCTAGAGACTTTCATATGCAAGTGACATATATAATGTAGCATATATAGAGCAGATAGCTTATGGATTCAGGTTGTTAAAGTAAATTATGATTATTAATCAGGCAGTTTCATTTAAGTTCACAAGTAATTTGGGGACATTTCAGTTGAGTTTCCAGGAATGTGTAGTCCAATGTGAGTAACTGAGTCCACTTTTCCTCATAAACATGTGTAACAATTCATTAAACAAAGCATAGTCTAAACCCTGTCTAATAATCATTATAAAGACAAATAATAGTAATTTCCTAGCTCTTCAAACTTTCTGATATCACAAAATGTTGACAGTAAGCTATTTTAAATGGAAGACTAAAACATTTCAATAATTCCTTGTGAATATACATTTTTAATTATACTGTAGTGTCAAGAACTGTCTTTGAAATCTATGCATTACTTCATTTCTTTCAAGTCATTCATTTTGCAGTTCAGATTATATTTTGTCAAAATATCAATGGCATTTCAAGGGCACATTTAATATTTAAACTGATATTTTAAATGAATAGCTATCAGTTGCCAAGTGATTTTGTACAGAGTGTGAGGTAACTGCAAAGATAACATGTTGCAGAAAGTAATATGCATCTTTTCATGTGCTCTAGAGACTGTCAATTTCAAGTAACATATAAAATGTAACTTTACAGTGTAGACAGCTTGTGGAATCAGCATGTTAAAATAAGTAATACTTTCTAATCAATCAGCTACATTTAAGTGCATATGTAGTTTGGGAACATTTCAGTTGTGTTTCCAGGAATATGTAATCCTATGAGGATAAATCAGAAAATATTTTCAAATAGTCCTATTATGTATTTATTTTACCTTGCTTAGGTTGTTTTTCATTTTAATAACCAAACATTGCTTTTTCTTATTATTTGTTATCTGTGAGGCTAAATGCACTTCGCAGGTTCACATTGTCCTTAGAAACTGTAGCAATTGTTTACTGTTGCTATGGCAATGCTAATAGAATGTGAAAAAAGCTTCACTTCTCTTAACCAACAGTACATTTTTCCCTCCTTTATATATATATATATATATATATATATATATATATATATATATATATTTGTTAATACTAAAAGGAAATAATTCAAAGGACATATGTACATGAATGGAACGTTTCAGAGTTAATCACGAACATGTCCCCAATCCCAATAAGCATAACAGTGACTATCATTAATCTAATAAATATTGTAAAAACGATTACTTAAGTTCACTATTCCAATTAGTCTACTAGATTATTTAGACTATTATTTATCTATGTATAGATAGTGAGTTATTACATATATACAGACTATATTAGTATACTAAATAGGAGAGAATTTAGAAAGGGAGACAAGATGCAGTTAAAATAAATAATGAGAAAAGAGAGAAGAGAGAGAAAGAAAAGATAAAATTAAGAGAAAATACACATATACTATGTATGTTGATTTACAGTATAAATACTTTATGTGCTATATAACCCTCCTTCTGATAAAGAAAAGTACCCTGTTTTACATACCTGAGGTAATGTGAAAACTCTCGTGTCATCTATTTTCAAAAAATATAGATAAAGATTTCAGTAGTTAATTACCTTTGTTTTAAAATTCCAAGCAGTAAAATTGGTCCTTTAAAGTAGTGTTAAAATATTTCATATCATAGTAGATGCTTTGAGAGATTTAGCTGTAACAGTGTCAGTCTTTTGCTTCTTCTATTTGACGTCTGTCCAGACATTTGTTTATTTTGTTCTCTTGAGAAAAGTTGATATCCAATCCATATCTTCTGGTAAAGTAATCACATTATTTGTTTTAAAAAATGAAGATGCTTCCACTAAGTCAATAAAGGTCCACATCTTGTTGGCATACAGTATTTTTATCTTAGCTGGATATGAAAGTTGTGCCTTGATGTTATTTTGTTTCAGAAACGTTATCATTGGCCACACTTTTTTCCTTTGTTCCATTATTCTAGATGAATAGTCGTTATTAAATCTTATCAGGCTGTGTTTATATTTTAGAGGTGCCTTCCTCCAAGCAGATCTTAAAATCAGTTCCTTGTCCGAGTATGAAATAAATTTGATAATTATTGATCTAGGATGAGAGTTTCAGTTAGTGGCAGGTTTCCCAAGAGCTCTGTGTGCCCTATCAAAGCCAAAGGAAAGTCCTTCTTTTAAATTTAAAAAGTCAGGGATCCAGCTTGATAAAAAGGAAATAATATCCTCACCTTCTGTGTTTTCAGGTAATCCGAAAATCCTGATGTTATTTCTCCTCTCCCTATTTTCCAAGTCATCTACTTTATTAACTAACCAAGTGTTTTGTTTAAGAAACAGTTCTTTCTGTGTTTCCTCTTCCTTAAGTCTGCTTTCTTAGTTATTTAGAGAAACCTCTATTCCTGTTATCCTTGCCTGGTGTTGTTGTAGCATTTTCTTGAGGGTGTCAGCCTGTTTTTGACTGCTTGCTTTAAGATTTTCTAGGTTCTCTTTAAAATCATCCATCTTCAAAGACAACTCCTGCAGGGTAGATGCCATCTGTAGTTGTTCCTTCTTTAAGGCAGCATCTTGGTGAGAATTCCTTGAGTTGCTCAATTTAACAAGTGAATATATCTCCAAGCTTTTTGACAGGAAATTATTTGTAAAACTTCACCAAAGTTTCTAATTATGTAAATTAGTCCTTTATCTATAAGATTTTATACTTTGAAGAAAAAAAGAATATTTTTCCTGTCTTATTTAACTAGTTATATGGAGCTCTGAAATACTGCTGCTTTCAGTCACCCATTCAGGCTCCGCCCCTATTCCTTTTATTTCTGATGTTATGTTTGCAATGGCTAATTTGATTGAGCTAGTTACAGTAGTAACAAATAACAGAGCTCTGCAATGGCTTACTGAATGTGTTTCTAAATTTGAAAAATCACCTACTGTGAATGTTAAGTTGCATGATTTTATGGACATTGCTTAACTGACACCTATTTTACTTTTGATGGAGTTGCTGTGAGTGAATCAGCAGCATATATGCCAACATAAGTCTATCTTTTTGGAAGTATACATTTGTTTTAAAATCTAATTTAAAAAGTGTTTTTCTGCATGATACCTAGATAATGTTTCCTGTGATCTTTTAAATTTCTCTTCCAGTGTAGTAGTTACTTTGCAAAGAGAAAGAAAGGTGAATGTTTTCATTTCTTGAACTCTTTTTAATTCATTTTACAGTTTGTGTCTGCTTTAGTAAGTTCTTCAAGACTACAGTATATTAATAATTCCAGTACACAGCTGCACTGCATTTTGCTGTTTAAGTGGTCTAACTGTTGATATTAAACCCAAGTTTCCTTCTTCTGTACTGAGTTTATGTCAGGCTAGCCAGTCACCTCAGAGCCAAGAGCCAAATAGTTTTTTCCTCCTATCCATCATATTGTACTTGTGTTCTTAAACCCAGTGGATTTGATGTTGTTTTCCCCTTATGATAATTTGACAATATAATTTTCGTCCTCTCCCTATTTATTGGCTGTTGACAATAAGCACATAAGTATCACTTTGCAAAGTCTCTCCCCTAAACTACTCACCACACTAAAATATATTTGATAAAATTGCTTAATATCAAGTGTAATGATAACTGCATGTACTGATTTTAGTATCAAATTAGTGAATTTTATACTATAATAAGTTTAATGGTTCTTGCCGATGGCCAAAGAAGGTATCTTGGCCAGTTGTTTTGTATTGAACCTTATATATTCAGTAAGTCTACTCAAAGTTTATCCTAAAACCAAATGCCAAGCAGTAATAGTTACCCTCCCCCAGAGTCTTTCCTGTCAGTATCATAGATCAGCACTTCCCACAACTTCTCTAGCAAGCATAATTGAGAATGGTATCCCGAGATGGTGTAAGAATTGTGGCATGCTGCCTGATGATTATCTGTTACTCAAACAGTATAACATAGTGTGTGACAGATGTACATATATAATATCATTGGATGCAAAAATCTCACACACAGTAAACAGACATATATAATGTAGCATATAAAGAGCAGATAGCTTATGGATTCATGTTGTTAAAGTAAATTATGATTATTAATCAGGCAGTTTCATTTAAGTTCACAAGTAATTTGGGGACATTTCAGTTGAGTTTCCAGGAATGTGTAGCCCAATGTGAGTAACTGAGTCCAATTTTCCTCATAAACATGTGTCACAATTCATTAAACAAAGCAGAGTCTAAAATCTGTCTAATAATCATTATAAAGACAAATAATAGTAATTTCCTAGCTCTTCAAACTTTCTGATATCACAAAATATTGACAGTAAGCTATTTTAACTGGAAGACTAAAACATTCCAATACTTCCTTGTGAATATACATTTTACTTATACTGTTCTGTCAAGAACTGTCTTTGAAATCTCTGCATTACTTCACTTCTTTCAAGTCATTCATTTTACAGTTCAGATTATATTTTGTCAAAATGTCAATGCCTGTGCACGTGCTTGTGCACACGTGTGCGCGTGTGTGCATGTGTGTGTGCGTGCGTTTGTACGCCTGCATGTGTGGTGTGTGTGTGTGTGTGTGTGTGTGTGTGTGTGTGTGTGTGTGTGTGTGTGTGTGTGTGTGTGTGTGTGTAAAATTCCACAGATAGGGGGTTGGCTAGTTAAGTAACTTTGCTCAGAGTAAACTCTGAGACTTGACTATTGGCAAGCAAGTGCTTTCAACCTCCACATCAATTACTAGGACTCCTTTATTTATTTTTCTTTTTGTAAATCACTGAAGATTACAGACTGTTAACGTCAGTCAGAGTTTTAAAGTTGTGATGTTCAGTGTCAGTGGTGCAATAGCTATTATACTTGACTTTTGTGAAGAAGATTGTGGGTTCTCTTCCCATATCAGGTATATTCATTGCTGACACTATTATGCAGCATAAGGGGGGTGGGGTTCTATACTCCTGAGTGTGCTCTCCTTTGGATGACATGCCTAGCAACTATAAAATTATTGTCAATTTGCAGCACACTGACTTTTTGTTTTTTTTGCTTTTTTAATGTAACATAGGCAGTTTATTCTTCAAGGGCAGCAGGCACTGAACTTGTAGACGAAGCAAGGAAACACAAAGTTGTTTGCCAGCAGCAATCTCTTCAGTAACCTCTGTTACAGATCTTTTTAATGTAGAATTATTCAAAAGAGACTTACTTCTGCAAAGATTGTGCACATTAACTGTTATTGTTGGATTATAATGATAACAGTTTGAGCTACATTTTATGGTTGAAATATTCTGAAATGAGTAGCCTTGTAATTATTGGTTCATATGTTTTGCTTTACTGCTTACTGGAAAAATGTTGAAAAACTACAAATTTAAAACACATTCTAACAAGAGGTGCTGTATTTAACAAAGAACATAATTTAGTACAGCCAGAAAGGTGAATTAAAGAACACATGCATTTATACATGGCCCTAAATATGTGGGCAGGGCGTCTATGGTTTGAAAATAGCCCAAAGTTGCATTTAATTTACCACTGGCCAAATGCATTTTCTATGAATGTGTGTTTCAATGCAGTTTCAATGAATGTGAATTTCAAGGGCAGAGAAGTTTACTGTTACTCGTGCTTAGTCTGTTTTCATTGTGAGACTGTATTGTTTTCTTTAGCAAATAGCTATCAGTGTTTGTGCTATAACATTTGAAATACAAGTTTTAAATTGATTTTATTTTATTTTACAGTTTGTGTACCAGGATAGTACATTGGAACGAGAAGAGCCCCTTTTCAATGGAGTCCTTGGGAGAAAAGCTCCATAAAATACATTATACAATGTAAACAAATCATAGGCAATTGAGTGATGTAGTAATACAGGCAAAGAACATAGTAGTAAAATTTCAATATACAATAGGAATTTTAAATGAAAAGAAAAAAAAAATTAAGAAAAACATTAGTCAGTATTTACAAATATTCACAAATGCATTTGTTCATCAAAGGAGATTTAACAGTAGAAGCAATGGCAATTCATATATGTATCATATGCGAGTAATAGAAGCTACATTAGGAAGGTTTGTAGTCTGCACTGTTGTGGCAGGACAGGTAGCTTACATTCTTCAAAGCTGGGAATTGCTGATTGAAGGCTCAGTGTCTGTTATTCTAAAAGTGTATTAGTTCTGGTTAAAGCACTTGGGCTTCAGGCCAGTTAGTTTTCATTAAGAACGTTTCTGGTCTGCACTCTTGTGGGAGGAGAGGCTAGATTCTGCCCTTCTGAGCTGGGAATTTCTAGTTAAAGGCTTATAGTGCCTGCTTATTTGAACTGTTTCCTTCTGAAATTGATGCGCCTTGGTTGCTGTAACATAGACTGGATTCAGGCATCCTGAATCTAGTTTTATTTGTATAACTTGAGCACTAATCCAGGCCATCTCTTTTGGAGAAGGCTCCCCTGCACCCTAGTGGCAGGAATGTGCAGTTAAAACTTGTCTGATTGAAGACTGCTAGAACAGGACTCAGTTTTGAGCTTTTTTACAGGTTAATTGGGTAATTTGTTAAAATTAGTTTGCTCATTTTCTATTGTTATATAAAAAAGAATTGCACTTTATTCATCTGCTTTTACATTATTTGTGTTTCTTCCTACTTTATTACTTTATTTTGCTTTTGCTGCTTGTTCTTAAAAGTACTTAATTGAATTTATTCTGCAGCATTTATTACTACTTGTTAGAAGCCTGATTAAATTGAAAATGTTATTCTAAGCCTTTGTTTGAAGCACCTGGGCTTCAGACCAGTTGTTTTACATTAAGAAGGTTTGTAGTCTGCACTGTTGTGGCAGGACAGGTAGCTTATATCCTTCTAAGTTGGGAGTTGCTGATTGAAGGCTTAGTGTCTGTTATTCTAAATGTGTATTACTTCTGGTTTAAGCACTTGGACTTTGGGTCAGTTATTTTACATTAAGAAGGTGTGCTCTGCACTCTTGTGGGAGGAGAGGGTAGATACTAAGCCCTTCTGAGCTGGGAGTTTCTGGTTAAAGGCTTATTGTGCCTGCTTATTTGAACTGTTTCTTTCTAAAATTGGTATGCCTTTGTTTGCTGTAACATAGACTAAATTCAGACCTGCTGAATCTAGCTTTATTTGTATACCTTGAGCACTAATCCAGACCATCTTTTTTTGGAGAAGGTTCCCTTGCACCCTAGCGGCAGGAGTGTGCAGTTAGAACTTGTCTAATCGAAGACTGCTGGAATGGGGCTCAGTTTTTAGCTTTTTATTGGTTAATTGGTTAATTTGTTTAAATCAGTTTGCTCATTTGCTACTGTTATATTAGAAAAAAAAAAGATATATATATATATATATATATATATATATATATATATATATATATATATATATATATATATATATATATATATATATATATATATATATATATATATACATTTTATGCATCGCCGCTTAGCTAGGATTAAACTATTCTGGGCACCATAAAGTCTGCTCTTCAAATTTTCCCTTAGATTGAGCCAGTTTATTAGTTTTAGCACTAAAATCTGTTTCACTGAGCTCAGCACTTGTTCAGAACTCGTTGTAAGCTGTAAATAAGCTACAAATTTCTGCAGCACTCAACTTTCCTCACTTGTCTAGAGGAAAACAGCTTTTAGTACTTAATAAATATCCAGGCATGTCTAAGGGTCAGCTCCCTGTATTTTCTCCTGTCTACCTGATGAATCTGGGCATCTTGGGGCAATGCAGCAATTGCCATATGTACACAGACAACCCTCTCCTCCTACCACCCAAAACTACAACCTATGAGAGATGCACTTATAAAGCCAAACTGGAAGCAAAGCTCTCTCCACCCAAGACTGGACTAGACAGTCAAGAGGAGAGGGTAAACACTTGCACCACACCACACTCATCACATAGTCCCTCAAAATCTACACCATCAAAACACACACATAGAAACATGAAACACACACCTACATTCGCGGAGGCTCTCATTAAAAATCTGCTCAATCAACAGAGACCTCCAAAGCAGAAATGCAAGCAACCTCCAACCCCCAACACAACTCAAATAACAAATAGCCCACAAACTCAGCATGCCAATAAACCATAGCCCATAAGGCATAACAACGTACCCAACACTCTAGTCATAGGTGACTCTATAGTCAGGCACACTGATGTTCCACTCACCAGGCTAAACAAGGAGAAAGTTACTGTTAGCTGGCAGTCAGGTGCCAGGATCCACCACATAACTCACACACTCAGGTAACTCCACAACAAGTGCAAATATGACTTTGCATTGTTCATGCTGGTGTGAATCACCTGAGATGTACCTCCCTGGACTACATGAAAAGAGACATGGAGGAGGTCTCTGATCTTGTACCCCAGGCAGGTATGACCCTAGCCCTGAGTAGCATCCTGTCACCACCCCGAATGATACCACAGTACAAGGACAAAATGATTGACTTCAAAAATTGACTAAGCTTCTAGTGCCATTCTAAGGGGATCCAGTATCTGTCTGCCTGAGATGACATGATCGACAGACCACAATGCTTTGCCTGAGATGGTCAACACCTGTCGCCCTTGGGATTCCGGATACTGGCTAAGGCTCTTGCTACCCCTATAGTGCCTTTTTTTGGCAAGGGTCAAATGACAAATTCACTACCTTGACAGGTACAAGCAAGCAAAATTTGAGGGTAATGCTATTTAATACTAGAAGTCTAAACCTCAAAATGCATTCACTTGAGGCACTCCTTAAAATGGAGAACATCGACATCTGTGCAGTGACAGAGACCTGGTTCAAGGCTTCAGAGAGCACCTCTGCATTAGCAGGCTATAATTCATACCACACCTTTTGGCCACCTAACCTGGACTGAAACAATAAAGGCGGAGGCGTGTCCATATTCATTAAGGATATCCACACCTCCAGGCTAGTTGCTCAGCATAATGCATCCGAGATTATCCAAGTGCAACTAACTCTATGCAAGACTGCAATCCAAATTATAACTTGCTACAGATCCCTCACCATGCCCCAGGATTCCCACTCCTCATTTCTTGATACACTGGAAAATATTAGGGTACAACTCAACACCCTAATAATGGGTGATTTCAACTACCCCACCATTAATTGGGAAAACTACTCATGTACCAACTCTTTTGCTCAATGTTTTCTGGAATTTATAAATTCCAGTGCCTTGGATCAACTTATCCACACCCTCACCAGGGGCAGCAGTATCCTAGACCTGGTCATTACCAACATGGGCAACTGGTGTTCCATACCAGAGGTTAATTCCTCGTTGGTCAGATTCGACCACAAGCTAATCACCCTAGACATCCCACCCCACCCCCCATTAGGGAAACCACTGTAAAAAATTTTCTCCAAAGCCAACTTCACGCTTCTTAAGACAGAAGTGGCAAACATCACGACACCCATGTAGATGGACAATAGAGGTACGATTGCTGAATCCTACACAAATGCACTATATAAGCACTTACACAAGTGCATGGATCATGCTATCCCTAACAGAACCAAGATGCTATCCTCAAAAAAAGGATGGCAATCTGGTGGTCCCCTGCCATAAACAAACTTTACAACAGAAGAAAGAAACTTTTGCAAAAAAGAGTAAAATCTCATGATTTGAGACACTCTCTGGTCAGCCTCAGTAAGAATCTGAGATCCCTCATAAAATCCTCCAAAGCTAGTTACGAAAACAAAATCAACACTGATTCCAAAGACAACCACAAAGCATTTTATAGCTATGTCAGGAATATCAATGGCAACACTCAGATCTGATCTGAGTTACAGCACAATGGCACTAAATATACAGAACCAACTGATATTGCCAACATCCTTGCATATAGGTTCAGTGCTAACTTTACCCCCCTCTCATACCTAAAGGGCCCATCTCTATACCAGAAGAATGCAAAGTTCCTGTAATCATGACTGCACAGGTAAAAATCACACTCTCCAAAGCCGAGAACACAGCATCCATAGGACCTGACAACATTCCAGGCTGCATTCTAGATGACTGCAGAATGAACTGGCACCCCACCTAAGCACCATGTTTAGTCATAGCCTCACCTCAGGCTTTGTGCCCACTGAATGGCACACAGCAATGGTTATCCCACTCCACAAAGGGGGAGCCACCATGGACCCCAAGAACTACCGCTCCATTAGCCTAACGAGCCTGGTTCTCAAGGCCATCGAACATATCGTCATGGATCTTATACACAAAGACATTGGTAATCTCCAGACTTTGGACCCCACCCAGTTTGGGTTTGTAAAAGGCAGATCATGTCCCCTAAACCTGATAGACTTTGATGTAGCAGTCATCAAAGCCATAGATGAGGGTAAGGTGGTTCAGCCAGCCTATCTATATCTCGCCAAGACTTTTGACACAATCCCCTACTCTGGATTTATAGATAAACTCACTAAACTAGGTATATAACTGGGTTCCTATTACAAAATCAAAGACACATTCTGTTGAATACGTCTTGGTCGAACGTAAAAGGCTGAAAAGGCAGAATATCGAAATGGCTTTTAAACAAATTCTTTCCCTGGGAAAGAATTCGCTTGGCTGCTTCATTACTTTGCCATTTTCATCACTGTAGTGTGATCTCAGAGTTGGTATATTTAAGTAAGGGGGTGTGGGGACACAGCCCCCCACATTGGGGGGTGTGGGGGCGAAGCCCCCCACTTAATGTAATGTTTAAAGTGTTTTCTTTTTTATTTATTTTTTTTTGTTGGAACAGTGATTTTTTTCCCTTGGAAAAAAGTTGCTGTTCTGACAGTTTGACATTGTAAGCTTTCATTTACATAGAGTCGATTAATCACCATTCACTTTTTTAAGCATTCAGTGATGTAACATAGACCCTAAATCCCTATGTCACAAGATGGGTTTCCAACTGGCTCACTGACAGAACCCACACTGTGAAAGTAGCACACTCCAAATCCGACTTCAGACTAGTGACAAGTGGAGTACCACAGGGTTCAGTCCTGGGTCCTCTCCTGTTTGGTATCTACTTTTCTGAAGTACAAGCTAACACAGAAAGTCTTTGGCTAATGAAGTTCACAGATGACTGCAAAATAGGAGCCATAATCAAAACCTCAAACTATGTAGACATCCTACAAAAGGGGCTCACGGAGACAGATGCCTGGTGTCAAAGCCATGGGCTCAAGCGCAACGCCAAAAAGTGCATTGTCATCCCCTTTGGTAAAAACTCTGTACCCGTGAGCTACCACATAGGTGGCAGTCTACTTAACACTGAAAGTGTGATAAGAGTCCTTGTTATACAGATGGACAGTACTCTCTCCTTTGATAATCACATTGCCACAGTAGTCAGGAAATCTTTCTACATGGCACACCTCATCACAAAAGGTTTCTCATCCAGGAAAAAAAAGGTCATTGTTCCCCTCTACTACTCCGTCATTAGACCCATTATAGAGTACAACTCCTCTTTTGGTATGTAGCTCACAAGACATCTACAACAACTTTAAAGGCAGCAGAAATACTT
Source organism: Protopterus annectens (assembly GCF_019279795.1). NCBI lineage: Eukaryota > Metazoa > Chordata > Ceratodontiformes > Protopteridae > Protopterus > Protopterus annectens. The sequence goes on from NC_056728.1 coordinate 1,596,631,700, forward strand.
CACAAAGAAGATTACTGGCCTCAAACAGATGCCCTATGCAGACCATCCCAAAAAACTCCAGCTTTACTCCGTTGCATATTACCTACTCGGAGGGGATCTCTGCCTAACATACAACGCTATGTCAAACCCAGAGCTGTTGGACATGCTCCACTTAAAGAAATCCCAATCCCTCTGAGCTACATGCTTTAGGGACCTAAACCTTGTCACTACAATAAACAGAACTTGCTGGAGGGATAAATTCCTGTCCCAGAGACTTCCCATACTCTGGAACAAACTACCTATCTATATCAAACAAAACTCCTCATTAGCACTCTTCAAGAAAAATCTTGATGATTGGATGGGAAATAAGAAATTCACCCCGGGGATCACCTCTGTGGCTCTGCTCGACAGGAGCACAGGAAAATAATTGTCTTGGGTGGCGAAAGCCGGGGTACCTTTTTGGCTAGGCTTATATAGGCCCTAGTGCCAATAGCCTAGTACCTACCTATGAACCTATGATAATTGGGGTAGGAGGAGTTTAATGCAGAAGTAAGAAAAGAGGGAATAACAGAAAAAGTAGGATAAAGAGTTGGGGGCTGGAGAGAAAGGCAGATTAGGTGTCATATTAGGTTACAGTGAGGTATGACAGAAGGAAAGTGTAATTCTGAGGGAGTTATATGGGGTGAGAGCAGGATAACTCCCAGAGGGAATAAGATGAGAATGCAGCATTCTAAGCAAATTAAATCCAAATATATGTAATAATTGTAGAAGTAAGGAAGAGAATAGTATACACACTGACAGTTTTAACAGTGTTTTATTATTATTGGAGAGAAAGAGAGATGCATATAATAGGATACTTGAATGGCTGTATGGGCATGTGCCAGGGATTCTGATCCATTACACTGCCTTGGGTCCCATTTGATCATGATCTGGCTCTGTTTGCAGCACTCTGTCTTCCCACAGAGATGCTGCTTGAGCTATATGAAATTATGCTTTACAGCAGTATAAAGACAAATCCAAAAACAAATGCTTGATGCTGATGTCTCAACCAGAGGACACAGTAGAATCCAAAGTAATATCAAACAATTCATCAGACAATGAACAAATGTTACAAAGCACTATTTAAACAAAATACAACCAATCAAAAGTTAATAACATTTGTTCATTGTCTGATGAATGATATTGGTGTGGTCTATACTATTTTATTAAAATCCTTGAGCAGTATAAAGACAGAAGGGAGAATTTAGTAAATATTACACAAAATTTTTTTCTGTGTATACATAGCGGTGTGATGTGTATATAGGCGTGAGCAGTTTTAGATTCAGTAAACCCAGATGAACAGCACACACACATGCACAAATAGGGAAACCTCCATGCAATGCAAATATTGGCTTAAGTAGGTGAATTTTATGCAAATTAGCCAGGTGGAACCATCCAGCAAGCCGCAACACTCTGTGTCTGTGTTAGTAGTTTATGCAAAAATATTCCATGCTCAGGAGTCTACATGGAAAGAAGGGGATGTAAAAGTCCACAAATATGGACATAACTCCCCTGAAAAGGTTAGATCACATACATAGATGTACAAAACATACATTGTGGATGTCTGAAAAAGCAAGGAATATGTGAAATATGTTTTTATTAATTTTTGCAGGTTTGTGCTATGAGCCACAGTATGCAAAAAATGCTTCACAGAAAAATAATAAAAAAATGTAAAATAACACTTATAATGTAGTTTAGACAAATATACTTTAGGACCTTGCATCGGGTATGTACAATGGTGCATTTGTGCTGTTACCTAGCTTACACAGCTATGACCTGTGTAGTTTCCAGGCTAACATGAAAATTTATGCAAATGAAGGGTAAATGCCATGCATTTGTTGAATTGCTAAAGGAACAACCATGTCTGGCTAGCCACATCTTGTAGACTCCTACATGGTGTTTATTTTCCCACTAGATTTTTAATGCTCAGTACGCATGTTTGCATAGTGCACTGCTTGCTGCAAACAGTTTGGGCATAGCTTAGTGTGTTCACATGACCAGGCCACCCTTGTGATAGTCATGACATAGTCAGCTATGACTGAAAAATGGATATATTCAATTAATAATATATGCCTTTGTATAAGCTATGCTGCACGATGCAAGAAAGTAGGGACTTTTAAGCATGTCACTTATATCTTAAGCAGTTGAACTGCATCATAATTAGCCAATCCCACATGGTGGACCTACACCACAACTGTATAAAGTATGCATACACCCTACGATCTGATTTTCCCTAACTACTCTGAATCATTTAAGTAGAGACTTGGAAATTTTAACTGAGATAATCCAAGGGGCTGCTGCAGCTATTTTGCATCTGTATGTGCTAGATACTGAAGTCAATGCTGCTGACAATAGGCCTAGGCTGAGGAGGAGAAATGTGTTCAGGCCCAGGGTAACCTACCATGAGCTACATGAGCTGGAGATTGTAGAGAGCTGCAAGGTGGACAGGGACATACAACAAGAACATACTGAGCTCTGCCACCCTCAATGCAGAGCCAGAGCTAACAGAGGGGAACCCATTCCAGTGTTAACTAAGGTATGTGCAGCCCTTAATGTACTAGCTAGAGATACTTTTCAAAGACCAACTGCGGACATGTTGGGGGTGTCATAGGTATCTTCATTCAGGATGCTCCACCAGTTCCTGGATGCTAGGCTCACACATGCCAGTGAGCACATATCTTTTCCCATTTCCCCTGAGGTGAGGGCCAGCAATATGCAACACTTTTACCATGTAGACCACTACCCTGAAATACTGGGTGCCATAGATTGCACTCATGTACACATCAAGGCACAACTTGGTGAGCAGAGTAGAATATATGTTAACTACAAGGTATTACACTCCATTAATTGGCAAGTCATATGCAATGCCCAGTGGATTATAATGAATGTGTGTGCTGGCAACCCTGCCAGTTATCACGACTCCCATAGCTGGCACACATCACAGCTGTACTGGAAGTTTGCTAGGGGGGACATCCCGCAAGGTCATTTACTGGGGAATGCTGGCTATGCCCTGTAACGGTGGATGAAGACACCCATCAGAAATACACACACACCCATGGAAGAATGCTATAATAAGTCACACACTCATACTAGGAACATCATAGAATGTGTGTTTGGGCTTCTGAAGATGCAGTTCCGGTGCCCTGATATATCTTGTTGAGCCCTGCAGTATCCTCCAGCCACATGTCCACAGATATTCACAGTATGTGCTATGCTACACAATCTGATCCTGAGAAAACAGCAGCAGCAGGATCAGTGAAGGGAAGAGATACACAGCCCACCACCAGTGCCGAGATCACCACATCTATAGTCACAGGAGGACTTGGAGGCAGATTATTCTGCTGATGTCCCTGTAGACAGATCTAGGCATTCTCAGTATACCCTGGCTTTGGCTAAGAGAGAACACATAACATATTCACTGGCAACGTAAGGATCTAGGTGCTAATACTTTACTCCTACTCACATACATATATTAAAATTGAGGTCAGCCAACTCACACACCCTGTACCTATCCATGTATTGGCTATATACTGCTTGCATCAGACAGAGAAAGCCAAAAACCAAACAAAACGAAATGCTGAAAGTACAATGAATCCACAAACGAACCAGCAAGCAGGCAGGGAAAACAACCAAAGAGGAGCCAACTAACAATAAGGCAAACAAACCCAAAATACCAGGCAGACAGAAAACCGTGCTCCTCTATTTCCAAACTCCTTTATTAATGTAGCACAACTGAAATCACATTTTCGTTGATAATACAACTTCATCAGATACATACCACATCTCTCCACACATATTTAAACGTGTCTTACTTAATTGAAAGATTGAAAAATTGAATAAGCAGCTTTCTTAAAGCAAAAAAAATTTTAACCAGTAAGGTTCAAATACACATTTTAAACTCACATTTAAAAACACTTTTTTAAGACAATCTTTTACTAAATATGTTTAAAAATTAATTCTTGAAAAATTTTTTTACATATTGTATGTATATAATGTCTAGCCCAAACAGTAAAAGCATATTTAAACTAGAATTCATTGCATATAAACCATTGCATATAAAACATATAAAACATATATTAATGAGACATGCCCAAGGTCCTACGTAACAAACATTTTCAATATTTAGTTTTAAAAAATAATAAAAAATAAAAAATGTTGTTGTTTATATATTTTTGTTACTAATTTAATAATTACATAAATTTTATTGAATACATTGTTATAAAATAATATTACATATTCATTGAAACTAGTAATTACATAATAAAATGTAATATATAGGAAACCCTATATATGTATATAATCTATGAACTAATGTTTAAAACCTTACAATTGTTCAGCCTTTAATTTTAAATATGGCATGATTGAAATTGAATCATTCAACCCAGGGGGTTTGTTGGATTCCAACAAAATCTGCCAGCATGTTTCTCTGTGAGATAACAATGCTGCCCAATTTCCACCCCTGTTACAGTGAGTTACTGATTCCAAAACAAAAAACTTGAATGTTGCTGCTTCACACACAATCGTATGCCTGTATAGTGCATTCGTACTAACATTTTTTGAAATGTCGTAAAAATGTTCGTAAATACACCTCCTTAGCTGCCTCTCCGTCTTGCCTACATAAAATGCCTGGCAGGAACGGCAGACAGCCAAGTACACTATTCCCTTAGAATTACAGTTGTAGAAATTATATGAACACAGTTTTCTGTTTCTACTTTCCAGGTATACAAATTCCTGATCTATAACATGCTTACATTGCATACAATACCCACAACGGAATGTCCCTCTCCTACGCGGGTTGGGGCCGCCCAGCCTAGAATTCTGCTCTAAGGTCCTCGATGTTAAAACCCCTCCTGTACACAAATTTGCAGGACAAGTCTTTTAGATTATTTAAATCCGTGAATTCCCTGAAGCTACAAAGTTCCTTTTCAATTATATATCTGATTTGTCCTGCGTCCTCACTATGTTGTATAATAAATAACTGATTGGAACCTGATGCGTTGATAGATCTTTGGGAACTGTCATCATGTGGATCCACCTTACTCTTCCCCAAAATAGGAGCAAATCTATTTTTCCTAGCAGCCCTGACTTCATCATGGACAGAGTTGATCAAACCAATAGGGTACCCTCTGTCAACAAAAAATGACCTCAATTTGTCCCCCTCAATTTGAAAACTAGAGTCATCTGATGTCATGCGGGAAACCCTGACAAATTGTCCCTTTATTATAGATCTTTTTTGAAATTTTGGATGTGAGCTTAGATAATGAAGGTATCCATTAGAAAACGAAGGTTTTCTATAAATACAGGAACTGAACCCATCATCCTGTTTACTAAGGGAAACATCCAAATAGTTGACCTGATCAACTGATACTTGGTAAGTAAATCGCAAAAATTCTGTTGTGGAATGCAGATAAGTTATAAACTCATCTATAAGACATTCCGGTCCTATCCAAAAAATACATATGTCATCCAGGAACCTGGTGTAGTGAATCCAATACTTTGAAAATTCACTGTGCATCACAAATTTTTGTTCCCAGATTGACAAAATGATATCTGTATAAGTGGGAACACAATTGGCTCCCATAGAGACACCTGAGATTTGCTGAAAATATTCCCCACAGAAATAGATGTAATTATACTTGAGGACCAATTCCAACAGTTGTAACACCAAATGAACATCATTGTTTGTAACACCTTCACATGCCCAAAGTGCTTCCTCCATCCATTCCAACCCAGTGGAATGAGGTATCACTGAAAATAGATCCACCACATCTATGGTGACAAAAAGCAGGTTAGACCTGTATAGATCATTAGTGATACCTCGCAAAAATTCCCACGAGTCCTTGAGGAGATAGTCATGTTTACCCCACAGTTGTTTTAATTTCCAATCCAAATATTTTGAAAGGTTGTGGGTTTTAGACCCTTGTGCCGCAACAATAGGACGTAGGGGGGGATCGTCCACATTCTTGTGGATCTTAGGTACCCCAAATATAGTAGGGACCTTTGGATGGGAATTTTCCAAAAAGGAAAAAAGATCCATTTCAATAATGTCCTGGTCCAAAAGGTCCTTGAGTGCCAGGTCGATTTTTTTGTAAGAAATATGTACCTCATTTTGGGAAACAGTTGTATACTTAGTACTATCTGACAGCAAACTATACATTTTTGCCTCATATAACACTTGGTCCATAATGACCGTGCCACCCCCTTTGTCGGGTTCCATCACCCTGACACTAGGGTTTACCCCCCAAATCCGACAAAAGGGTAGCCTCGGCCACACTTAATTAGGGACATGTTTAAACTTCCCCACCTTACTCCGAATCTGTTGTTCAATTCTATTTTCCAAATTTTTTAATTGCGGATGTAAAGGGGGATTGTACGTACTGGATTTTCTAAGATTAAGCCCGTGTTGCATGGAAGTAGACCCAAGTAAATGCTGCAAATTCAGTTTGCGAACAAAAAGTTTGACATCCAAAATGGTGTTAACCAAACTACTACCCCTGCTTGGCACAAATTTAAAACCTTTGGTAAATAATGAAAACCAGGTATCAGAAATGACAAGATCACTATAGTTGTAAATATGGTAATCGTTAAGTGTGTACATAAAATATGTTCCAATGGCTGTCATTAGAATATGCCCTGGACTTACCAGTCCTCTCTCTGGTACCTCCTCCACCCTTTGGGTGGCGGCCCCCCCACCCCCTGCTGTGGTCCCATCGGATGTAAATTCATCTGCTGGTGATAGGACTGTTTGCGGAGGAGCTCTGACCTCCTGGGTAAAAAATCCTCCTGATAATGCTCATCAGGATGAGGTAAGGGAGGAAAAAAGATTCCTGCACAGGGGACTGGGCCTCCAAAGGGCTGGAAATATCACTAGAAACTAATGGATATTTGTTCCCACCCCTAAACAAAGGGGGGTTAGGATAGTGCCTACCCTCAGCATACTCTCTGATGTCCCTATTTAATTTTTTATATTTGCGATTTAATACAATATTACATTGCTGGTCAATGCGCTTTCTTAAATCATAATATTTCTGTTTTTCCGTTTCAATAGTAAACAACAAGTCAACAGTAATGGCATCATTGTATTTAAAAATATCTCTTAGCAGAGATTGAATTTCTGTATCATTTCTTTTGATGATGGCCCTAACAATGCCCAGGCCACATTCAAACAATCTTAAAAGTTCAGAGTGAAAGTCACTGCCACACCACATGATTCGGGTATTTGTGCACCCGTAGCCCCTTAGGGACTATATGTTTATTGAGACACTCATTTAGATATAGATTGTCCAACTCTAAGGTCTTATATCTATATAGGGCTTGCTCAAGAAGCCGCATGTTGTCAGAAAAAGAAGAATGGGTATTTAAATTATTCTCACCGTTTTCGTTAAATGTAAAATTAGGTTTGTGAGACACCCATTCCTTAAAAGTAGAAAAAGGAATAGCAGCAGACCCAACGTTGTTACTGCCGGTACTAGTAGCGGTCTCGTCTGTCCCGTAACACTGCTGGAGTATTCGCATAATTGAAGGATTCAACCCTGTCCTGTGCCTCAGAAACACCACCGCTACCATTAGAACTTTGTCGCAGACTGAAACCAACAGTCCTGGAAGTAAGAGCCCTTAGTATTTCATGTCGTTCCGTGATAACGGCTTGCAAACCTTGACCCAAGGGAGTAAGGAGCTGTACCAATTGGGTTAGTTGTCCCGTAAGTTGGCGGGTATGGAAAGCTTCGGACTGCACTCCATCCTCCCCACAAGCGCCAAAAGCACTTGCGGCAGTATTCCCCAAACCGGCCTCCATGCCAAAACCAAACAAAACGAAATGCTGAAAGTACAATGAATCCACAAACGAACCAGCAAGCAGGCAGGGAAAACTACCAGAGAGAAGCCAACTAACAATAAGGCAAACGAACCCAAAATACCAGGCAAACAGAAAACCGTGCTCCTCTATTTCCAAACTCCTTTATTAACGTAGCACAACTGAAATCACGTTTTCGTTGATAATACAACTTCATCAGATGCATACCACATCTCTCCACACATATTTAAACGTGTCTTACTTGATTGAAAGATTGAAAAATTGAATAAGCAGCTTTGTTAAAGCAAAAAATTTTTTAACCAGTAAGGTTCAAATACACATTTTAAACTCACATTTAAAAACACTTTTTTAAGACAATCTTTTACTAAATATGTTTAAAAATTAATTCTTGAAAAATTTTTTTACATATTGTATGTATATAATGTCTAGCCCAAACAGTAAAAGCATATTTAAACTAGAATTCATTGCATATAAACAATTGCATATAAAACATATAAAACATGTATTAATGAGACATGCCCAAGGTCCTACGTAACAAACATTTTCAATATTTAGTTTTAAAAACTAATAAAAAATAAAAAATGTTGTTGTTTATATATTTTTGTTACTAATTTAATAATGACATAAATTTTATTGAATACATTGTTATAAAATAATATTACATATTCATTGAAACTAGTAATTACTGTATAGTGCATTCGTACTAACATTTTTTGAAATGTCGTAAAAATGTTCGTAAATACGCCTCCTTAGCTGCCTCTCCGTCTTGCCTACATAAAATGCCTGGCAGGAACGGCAGACAGCCAAGTACACTATTCCCTTAGAATTACAGTTGTAAAAATTATATGAACACAGTTTTCTGTTTCTACTTTCCAGGTATACAAATTCCTGATCTATAACATGCTTACATTGCATACAACACCCACAACGGAACGTCCCTCTCCTACGCGGTTTGGTGCCGCCCAGTCTAGAATTCTGCTCTAAGGTCCTCTTGATGTTAAAACCCCTCCTGTACACAAATTTGCAGGACAAGTCTTTTAGATTATTTAAATCCGTGAATTCCCTGAAGCTACAAAGTTCTTTTTCAATTATATATCTGATTTGTCCTGCGTCCTCACTATGTTGTATAATAAATAACTGATTGGAACCTGATGCGTTGATAGATCTTTGGGAACTGTCATCATGTGGATCCACCTTACTCTTCCCCAAAATAGGAGCAAATCTATTTTTCCTAGCAGCCCTGACTTCATCATGGACAGAGTTGATCAAACCAATAGGGTACCCTCTGTCAACAAAAAATGACCTCAATTTGTCCCCCTCAATTTGAAAACTAGAGTCATCTGATGTCATGCGGGAAACCCTGACAAATTGTCCCTTTATTATAGATCTTTTTTGAAATTTTGGATGTGAGCTTAGATAATGAAGGTATCCATTAGAAAACGAAGGTTTTCTATAAATACAGGAACTGAACCCATCACCCTGTTTACTAAGGGAAACATCCAAATAGTTGACCTGATCAATTGATACTTGATAAGTAAATCGCAAAAATTCTGTTGTGGAATGCAGATAAGTTATAAACTCATCTATAAGACATTCCGGTCCTATCCAAAAAATACATATGTCATCCAGGAACCTGGTGTAGTGAATCCAATACTTTGAAAATTCACTGTGCATCACAAATTTTTGTTCCCAGATTGACAAAATGATATCTGCATAAGTGGGAGCACAATTGGCTCCCATAGAGACACCTGAGATTTGCTGAAAATATTCCCCACAGAAATAGATGTAATTATACTTGAGGACCAATTCCAACAGTTGTAACACCAAATGAACATCACAGATCTAGGCATTCTCAGTATACCCTGGCTTTGGCTAAGAGAGAACACATAACATATTCACTGGCAACGTAAGGATCTAGGTGCTAATACTTTACTCCTACTCACATACATATATTAAAATTGAGGTCAGCCAACTCACACATCCTGTACCTATCCATGTATTGGCTATATACTGCTTGCATCAGACAGAGAAAGCCCTCAACTACAGTTGTGTTAACTGCTGTGTTTGCAAAGTAAGTGCATAACCTACACAGTAGTTTAGTGGATTACTATGATATGCCATTGTAGCTATGGACCAGGTACATTATACAGGTAACTATAGTGGGTTATTTGGACAGAGCTTACATCCACATCAGACTACAGACACCCATTCCACTAACATGTCACCATTTGTAATTGGTAGGCCTCATGCATGGAATATTCATGCAGTCCTACTGCAACAGATTACTGGTACGTTATTCAAGGAACATGTTAGAAAGTGAAGTTAAATGATAGTCAGACTAATGTGTGTCCTAGCAGAACATGGACTTTTGTTCCCTCACTCCTCAAAACAACAGTGTACTCTTCTAACTGTAATAGCACTAAATCATCAATGCTATATGAGCATTCTGCACAGTTAGTATGCCACACAATATCAGGACAGTAAGTTACAATTTGAACTTGTATTGCATGTGTTAGTTAACTGAGGAATAGCAATGTACATATTTATGCAGGTGATGATGTGATGAATGATCACTTTTCTGTCAAGCAGCTTCTGTGGTTCAAAGGACTAAGGTAGATAGCTTGTGTGATTGTGTTCAGGGCTCTGATCCCAAAGCTTTTTGCATGTGAAGCAGTACTAAGTAGTGTTTTACAGACTGTGACTGTGTGTGTGCTATACTAGTATTAAACTTTTTCACATATTAATTACTCATTTGTGCACGTAACTGCATATCTAAGACCTATTTAAAAAGTCTTAGCCAATTTACACAAAGCTCAACATTACAGAAATGGGTTCAAAGGTCACACACATAATCCTGGCATGGAGTACAGCTAGGTGTGGGCTGGAGTCAGATTATGGAACAGTAAGTCTCTGACATAAGTAATGTGCCCCCATTTGTAAAATTATATATATATGTGTGTGTATATGTGTGTGCGCGCGTGCGCGGTGTGTGTGTGTGTGTGTGTGTGTGTGTGTGTGTGTGTGTGTGTGTGTGTGTGTGTGTATGTCTGTATTGTCCTACATACCCAAATCATGGAGAGTAAAGCTGCACTACGACACATATAATGTTGGACAAAGGCCAAAAGGAAGGGGTAAACATTAGATAATGCATTTACAAAGATGTAGAAGTGCATAGAATAACGTGTTGCAATTGGAGGACTATTGGGACATCTCAGGTTCAGAGTTCTGGCAGTCTTCTCTTATATCATGTGTAAATGATACCACATTTGACAGCAAACAATAATTTAGTGTGAAATACAGATAAATATGAGTCAAACCTGTGTACTTGCTGAAAACATCTGGACCATGGTAAGTCATGTCTCCCTTAGACAGCATGTATGGTACAGTATATGAATATGTACAGATATTGTAAAGCCATGTGTTTTTTATCTATGGCAGCAACACCGCCCACATTCAATATAGCCCCCTGTGTCTGCTGGATTTCATCACACATACATCACCAACCAAAGCTGTGTAATGTATTATGTTGTGTGCACACTTATTGATAGGATTACTTTACTTTTGCCACAGGCTTGCCCATCCAAATGCAAATAGACACATATGCCCAAAACAGGTACTGTTGTCACATAGCTGGGCTACAAAACAGTTTTCCGACTATTAGGCTACTAGTTGCAGATGACAGTGAGAAGCAATGTGACTATGCAGGCCTCCCAAGCTGTTCAACACAGGGCTTGTTTATGTTCTCTAGGATTAGTTCACCTGCAGTCATTTACAAAGCAGACTTGAGCCATGAATGTGTGCTAAGTACTATGATCTATAGTGTGTCAAACTAGATAGGTAGGAGTTCTAATCTCACTCAAGCCCACCTGATGTGTATATGTGTGTGTCTATATCTCCCCAAAGAGCAAGTGTGAATCACACACTGACTTCTACACTGGCATGGGTTTGCACTTTTTGGCTCTTGCAGTTGATGCAGGCCTTCACACTCTTGTCCTCCACAAGGCCTGCTGATGTCATCTACCATAATATTAACTAAAGCCACATTAAGGTCAGACTTGAGCTACAGCATGTGCATTAAATACTATGATTTGTAGTGTATAAAACTAGATAGGTATGTGCTCTAATCTCACTCCAGCCCACTTGATGTGTATATCACCCCAAAGAGCAAGTGCGAATCACACACTGGCTTCCAAACTGGCATGGGGTTGCACTTGTTGGCCCATGCAGTTAATGCAGTGTTCCAAACTCTTGTCCCCTACAAGGCCTGCTGATGTCATCTAGTATAAGATTACCTAAAACCATGTTAATGTCATACTTGAGCCGTGGCATGTGCATTAAGTACTGTGATCTGTAGCATGTAAAACTAGATAGGTATGGGTTTTAATTTCACACCCACCCACATGGTGTGTACGTATATGTACATCTCCATACAGAACAAATATGAATCCCAAACTGGCATAGGTTTATGCTGTTTTGGACCTTGCAGGTGTTGCAGACCTCCAAACTCTTGTCCTCTACAAGACCTGCTGATATTATCTACCATAAGATTACCTGAAGCCATATTAATGTCAGACTTGAGCAGTGGTGTGCGTGATATGTTGTACATGCTGTAGTCTCTAAACTTAGATAGGTAGGGTTTCTTTTCTAACTGCAGCCAATTGGGTGTGTGTGCTGTGAAGTGTTCTGTAAACATAGATAGGTAGTAGTATTATTGTCACTGCAGCCAACATGGTGTGTGTGGATGTTAGTTAGAGCATTTTATATCAGCCTATGGGATCATAGGATCGTAGGAACTTACTAGGCTAATTGCCCTAGGGCAGTTGCAATCCTAGTCAAATTTTTACCCTTATTTCCATGATTAACACCTATTACCCCTGTCCAAGAAGGACATCGGTGGAATCCCTGGGGTGAATTTATGGTCACCCATCCAATCATCCAGATTGGGTTTGAAGAGGGCCAATGATGTATTCTGTTTAACATGAAGTGGGAGTCTGTTCCAAAGGTATGTTAATCTCTGGGAGACAAATCTTTCCCTCCAGCAGGTTTAATTAATGTCACATACCAGGTTAATGTCTTTAGAGTGAGTAACCTATATAACATTTGACTTAAGGATATGCAGCATTTCCAATAAAGCAAGGTCAGAGATTGCCTTGTATGCAAGGCATACATCACCTCTGAGTAGTCTGTATGAAACAGAATAAAATGATAGCCATTTCTGATGATTCACATAGGACAGATGCTAATGACCTTGAATTTTCCTTGGGAGGAGCCTTTCTGGTGGTGCTTGGAAAGGTACATTCCGAAAGGGGTGTTGTACTCAATTATTGGGCTGATGAGGGAAGAGTACAGGGAGGTTATAACTTCTAATTTTTTTCTGGAAACAATACCCTTACCTATGACATGAGCAAGTTAGAATGCCCGTCTTACCACTGTGGATACATGATGGCCAAAGTAAGGTAGCTGTCAACCTGAGTGCTCAGGTCTCTCACCATTGAGTGCGTACATAAGGGGTTGCTATTGATGTGGCAGTTAGCAGGGACATCGCTTTCACCAAAAGGAATGGTAATACATTTTTTGCATCTAGTTTAAGGCCATGACTTTTGCACCAATCATTTGTGTGTGTAAGACCCTCTTGTAGAATGTTGACATCATTTGGAGATTATATGACCACTCCAAATTTGCAGTCATCAGCAAAATTTGTCAGACACAAACTTTTAGTTTTTGCCTGTACATCGTAGAAATAGAATCCAAACAGTACAGATCCCAGGACTGAACCCTGTAGAACACCACTGGTTACAGGTTTGCTGTTGGAGGTGGATTTCCATATCTGACAATATGAATTCTATCAGTGGGCCAGTTCACAACCCATCTAATGATACAAGGGTTGATGCCTACTTGAGTGAGTTTGTCTATGATGCCTGAGTGGGGAACAGTGTCAAATGTCTTGGCTAAGTCCAGTTAGGCTGTATGCTCAGATTTCCTCTCATGCAGGGTCTTTGAGACTGTCTTGAAGATGTCCACCAGATATAACAGACATAATCTCTCTTTGACAAATCCAAATTGATTAGTATCAAGTATTTGGAGATTACCTATGTCTTTTTTGATAAGGTCCCTGATGATTTGCTCCATGGCTTTCCAGGTAAGGCTAGTCAGGCTAATAGGTCTGTAGTTACTGTGGTCAGTAGAACACTACCTTTGTGCAAGGGAATAATGGTAGCTGTTTTATATTCAGCTGGTATGAAGCCGGTGCTTAGATTATGATTGAAAAGAGTACCCAGTGGTGTGGCTAATATATGTTGGAGCCCATGTAGGATGCAGCCTGGGATGTTATCAGGTCCCATAGATGCTGTGTTTATAGTTCTCTTTAGAGATAAATGGTAGGGGACAGGTGGTAGGGATGTCATGGGTATGTATGGGAGACAGGGGATTGAAGTTTTCAAACAACCTGTCAGCCAACAGGTTAGCTATATCCACAAGCTCAGTATATGTGTTATGATTAACTACCAGTTTGGCACAAATTTGGGCCTTTTCTTTTAGGTTATGGATGTAACTATAGAATGCGCTGTGGTTAACCTTTGTTGAGAAAGCTAACTGGAACCCACAGTTTGCTTTGGAGGACTTCACAAGACCTTATTGTCTTGTTTAAGCTGTGGAGGGAGTGTTTCCAGTTTAGGAGAGCTACCTCTCTCTTAGTCCTAAACAGCGGTTTCTTCCTCTTATTGTAAAGCCTGTTAATGACAATTTTCCACCAGGCAGGTTTGATCTTCCTTAAAGAGCTTGTTTTGGTGCTATCTGGTATGATTGAGTCAATGCAGATATACAGGTGTTTGTATAAAGCATTGGTGTAGAGCTCTACATAGTTGCCAGTTCAATCTGAGGAAGGAGGTGCAATGAAGCTATTTATACCATCCCGTAAGAGGTTATACTTTGCTTTGCAGAATATTTTTAGTTTAGTTGCTGCATGGAGAAGAAGCAGGTGTGACAGTTACTTCGAATGAAACTGATTTGTGGACAGATCTCAACTGGGAGGACCTCACAGTAGGGGTGTTACAGTTGTCCCCCATATTAGTAAGCAACAGATCCAGGGTGTTGGCTCCCCTTGTGGGGATGTTAACCAGCTGGTCCAGGTCATTGCAGTTAATGAAGTTAAGGAACCTTTGGGCAAGTGAGTTTGAGTATGAGTATTCTACTCAGTCAATGGATGGGTAGTTAAGATCACCCAAAGCTATGGTTTTTGGATGTATCTTGATAGAATCAAGTACATACAAATAAGCAGAATGAGTGTCCTGATTCATGGAGGGGGTCATGTAGCTGGCAATGACTTGAAGATATGCCCTACAAACAGTTAATTGCATAAGTGTCTCCAGGGAGTCATACTGCTTAACCATATTTATCTTTTATGAACAGTGATACCACCATGTTCTTTACTTTCCATGCCCTCAGTTTGAGGTCTGATTGCGTGGAAAGAGGTCTGACCCAGTATGGCTAAGGTGTTTTCCACAGCCTTGAACCAAATCTCTGTGACTTCACAAATGTCTGCATCTTCCAAGGTCAGGACAGCTTCCAGTGAGTGCAGTTTCATGTTGAGACTCGTAGCATTTAGCTGTATAACCTTGAGTTTGTTTTTAGATGGGGTTCTTACACTGGGAATTTTGTCCTTGAGGCACAGCCCAAAAAGGACACTGTGGGGGTATCAACAGTCTTGGCCAGTAGCCAAAATCCTAGGAGTGACAGATGAAGATGAAGACCATCTCTGGCAAAGCTTTGATGTCTGTTGATCATGTCATCCCAGGCTGACATATACTGTATCCACTTAGAATGACACCAGACACTAAACTAATTATGGAGGTCAATCATTTTCTTTTTGTATTGAGGCATCATCCTAGATGAAAGTAACAAGCTGCTTAAGGCTAAGGGCATACCTGCCGGAGACACATAGTCCAAGAGTTTAGTCATGTCACTCTCCATATAGTCCAGAGAGGTAATCTCGTCATTCACAAAAACATGGACTATGATGGAGTCATAACAGTACCTGTTGTTGAGAGACTCAAGTGCATGTGTGATAAATACAGCTGACCATGAACTTTTCCTTATCCAGTTTGGTGAGAGGGACATCAGTGTGTCTCACGATGGAATCACCTATGGCAAATATGTTTGATTTTGTGTTTTGCCCTAGGTGTTTAACCAAGGAGACACTGGTACATAAGCTATTATGTGTAATGTATTCTGCAGACGAAGTATTAGGTGTAGCATGCTTGTGTTTGTGTTTTGGAGGTCTCTGGTGTTTAGGTATGTTTCTAGTAATGACCTCCACATATGTAGGTATGTGTGATGTGGGTTTGGGTGGAGTAGGTGAGTTGTGCATGCTGGCAACACGCTCATTGTCATATGGATTGACTGGTGTGTGAGAGAGCATGGATTCATGGTTCTTAATAAAGTTGCATCTTTCATACATTGTGTTTGTGTGGACTAGGAGTAGAGGGTTGGGGACACTGTCAACATCTCTTCAACAGGCACTGCTAATGTCATTAGCAATAGATGATTGCTTGTGTATAGTTAACAACAGGTCATGGTTAGGGAGTGGCCTGATAGACAATTAAATGTCAGATGTTATTACCTTTATAGTGTCATTCTAAGGTAAAAAATTACTTGACAGTGTGGGATAACATGGTGTATTGAGGACACGGCTTTGTCAGGCATATGGCACTTTCCTGAGCCATAATCCTGTTATTAGGCAGAGTTGCAACAGCAGACTTACAAATGTGACAATGTACAACTCCAGCAAAGTAATGGTCATGCTGCTATGCCCTTGGGGTTCACAGTCTGAAACACATTCTCTGTGGGCACACTTTGCAGTGAAGATGTGGATGTCTGTGCATGCACAGAAAACCTGTTCAAGTATGCAGTAAGTACTTTGGCCTTGCAAGGCTGCAATGCCTGTCAAACAAATAGGCAAATGGATGTTAAGTGAAATAATGTGGGACTACAGTTTGGTGTTCTGGGAACCTAAATTTACAGTATGACATACCTAAGACATGCTGGACGGACATAAACATCTCCCAACGGTGGCCACATCCCTGCAGTAGGCCTCACATCCATGTTACGCAGATCACCTCCATTACCCTGTTGAAGGGCATGCTGCATGAATTGCTTTGAAACTGTTACCTAACATGGACCACTGCTGCTGTGGGCCTTGCTAGATGAACCTTGGAAATCTATGTCACCTTACATTTAACATTATGTTGTGATGCAGCAGCTGTGCTCCTAATCACCATCAGGTCACTACCCTAGTCAAATCCTATGAACCTCAGAACCCAAGGCATAATGCATGCAAAACTAAATTGATTGGTCTGTTTGCTATTCAAGGCTTCTACCTGGAAAAAGGCTACAACAAGCCTACAGGCCCTTGTATCATCTGGGACAAGTGTGTGGCTGAACAAACATGCTGTGGCCTGCTTCTTATCATGGAAGTGGTGCTAACATTTTGCTTCTGGTGAGAGGAAAAGAAAGAGCATTGTATCCCAGCAGATTGCAGCCGTGGAGAGATCAGCAGTAGTAGTAGCCAGAGAGTAACCACTCCTGTGACTCCCCTCTTTTCAGCATTCTTCACAAGGTAATTCTTTGTTTTCAGTAAGAATGGCTTGACTTGTGTCTGACTTCAGAATAACTGCCTAAATAGTAGAACCTTAACTTGTCAGGGTGTACGTATCAGTTTCCTCTCCAGTGTTTGGCAATCCTCTGTACAGACTCAGACAACTTGAGTAACATTTCTCCTTGGAAAGTATGATAGAACTTACTCCAGTACTGAATTGTACACATGACAACTAGCCTGCAGTGATAAGCACTGTCCCCATTGTTGCAAAACAGATACTCGTGACATTGGTTGATATTCTCAATACAACTGTTTAATCAATAAAAAAGGGTCTGTCACCATGGATATGACCTTTCCCACTGTGATCATTACCACCTTGGTGGATATGGGCATCCTGAGTCAATGTAGAAATCACCTCATGTTTACTGACAACCAGTTCATTCTCAAACAAACTGGTATGGTATGTGAGAGATCTATTTACACAATGTCACTGTAGGCGAAGCTCTCACATGACAGTAGTCCTAATGACAATAAGGTAGTCAGTAGTATTCACGCCGCACCCATCACACACAATTCAAAGCAGACATATGCTGAGTCACTGAAATGTAAGCTTCATAAATCACAAAGACCTCATAGAGACAGTGCAGATTACAAATACCCTCAGCAGCCCCAAATGCACTCTGTAAAAACAACACGTCAACACATAGAGCTACATCTCATGGAGGCTCAACCTATAAGCCTATAAGGCAAACCAACACACAATCCAACATTCTAGTCATTGCAAATTCCATTGTGAGACACACTGATGTCCCCCTTACCAAGCTGAGTAAGGAGAAAAGCACGAACAGTTGCTTATCAGGGGCTAGGATCTGCCACATATGGAAGCAGTCATGTCATTGGACAACAAGTAACACAAACTCAATATGTCAGAGTTGCAACTATATCTGCAGCCTTGAATACATGCTGTCTTGCACACCAGTCAGTATATATGACAATGAGCAGGTTGTCACCCTGCACACCTCATCTCCCACTTCACCCAAACCCACACATGCCTACATATGTGGAGGTCCTCACCAGAAACATACATAAACACCAGAGACCTCCCAAACATAAACATAAGCATGCTACACATAATATATTCACTGAAGAATACAGCACAGATAATAGTTCTTGCACCAGTGTTTCACCTGTCAAGCCTTTAAGGGAAAACATTAAAAGCAACATATTAGTCATAGCAGCATTTTACCTTCACCTAGAATGATGCCTCACTACAAACAAAAAATTATTGACCTCAATAATTATCTTAGTTTCTGGTGTCATTATAAGGGGATAAAATCTGTCAGCCTGGGATGACATGATCGACAGACCTCGATGCTTTGCAAGAGACGGTCTTCATCTGTCACCCCTGGGATTTTGGCTACTGGCCAAGGCTCTTGCCACATCCATAGCCCTTTTTAGCCAGTCTCTCAAGGACAAAAGTCCAGATGTGAAAACCCCATATAAAAAAAACTCAACATTATGCTGATAAATGATAAGTGTCTTCACATGAAACTGCATTCATTGGAAGCAGTCCTCATCTTGGAAGACTTACACACTTGTGCAGTCACAGTGACCTGGTTCACGTCTGTAGAGAGCACCCCAACCATATCATGTTATACCTCCTTCCACACATTCAAACCACAAACTGAAGGTGTGAAAACTAAAGGAGGCAGTGTATTGATATTCATTACAGATAAATACACCTCCAGATTGGTTAAACAGCAGAGTTCCTTGGTGATACTTCAGGTACAATTAACTGTTGGTAAGACACCTATTCAAGTCATTGCCAGAAACAGGGCCCCGTCTGTGAATCAGGACACCCACTCTGCCTATTTGGATCTACTTGAGTCTATCAAGATACATCCGAACACCCTGGCTTTGGGCGACTTGACCCAGCCATTCATTGACCAGGTAAATTACTAGTGCTGTAACTTACTTTCACAAAGGTCCATCGATTTTGTTAATTCCAAAGCACTGGAACTGCTAGTTGACACCCCCACAAGGGGTGCCATCATCCTGGGTCTGGTGCTTCCCAATATCAGGGGCCACTCCAGCACTACAACTGTGAGGTCTTCCCTAATGATATCTTAACACAAATCAGCTTCATTCAAAGTAACTATCACACTGCCCCCAACAACAGGGAAAATAAAACACTTCTCCAAAGCACATTATTACCTCTTACAGGATGGTATAAATAGCTGTACTACACCTCCCCCTCAGATGGAACTGGCAATTATGTCACGTTCAACACCAATGCTTTATACAAACGGCTGTTTTACTGCATTGACTCAACTGTACCTGATAGGACCAAAACAAGCTCCACAAGAAAGAGCAAACATGCCTGGTAAACAACTGCCATTAACAGGCTTTACAATAAGAGGAAGAATTTTCTAAGTGTAAGAGGGAGGGAGCCCTAAACTGGAAACAGTCCCTCCTTAGCTTAAACAAGCCAATAAGACTTCTTGTGAGATCTTCAAAAGCAAACTATGAATCCATATTAGAGTTTTCAAGTAAGGACAATCATAAGGCATTCTTTAGTTACATCCATTACCTAAAAGGACAGGTACAGATTTGTGCCAAATTGTTAGTTAATGATACCACATATACTGAGCCTGTGGCCATAGCTAATCTGTTAACTGACAGGTTCTGTGAAAATATCACTCCCCTGTCCCTGTCAAACATACCCCATGACATCCATACCACCTGTCCCTTACCATGTATCTGTAAAGAGCAAGTCGTAAATGCCCTCTCTAAGGCCAAAAACACAGCATCTATGGGACCCAATAACATCCCAGGCTGCATCCTACATGGGCTACAACAAGAATTAGCAACAACATTAGGTGTTCTTTTCAATCCTAGTCTAAGCACAGGCTTCATCCCAGATGAATGGAAAACAGCTATCATTATTCTCCTGCACAAAGGTGATTCTTCCACTGACCCTGAGAACTAGAGACCTCTTAGCCTGACTAGCCTTATCTGCAAAGCCATGGAGCGAATCATCGTGGACCTTATCAACAAAGATATATGTAAGCTCCAAAGATTTGCCACTACTCAGTTTGGATTTGTCAAAGAGAGATACTCCCTGTGAAACATTGTGGACTTCTTCAAGACAGTTACCAAGGCCGTGGATGAGGAGAAATCTGTGCATACAGCCTACCTAGACCTATCCAATGGATTTGACACTATCCCGCATCATTGACAAACTTACCCAGCTGGGTATCAACTCTGATATTGTTAGACGGGTCACTAACTGGCTCACTGATAGTACCCATATAATCAAAATAGGGGAATCCACCACCAACAGCAAACCAGTGGTGTTCTACAGGGATCTGTCCTGACACCTCTACTGTTTGGAACCTAGTTCTCCATAGTTGTTGTTGTTGTGTCTTTTGGCTTTTCCCGATTAGGAGTTGCCACAGCGGAACATTGGTCTGCTAATAATTGGTAGTTAACTTTTACGTGCCGAGTTACCAGCCCTGATGCACAACCTTCAACGAAGGTACGCCCATTCACGCATGTCTGCACGCAGAAGACACACTAGCTGAGAATCAAACCAGACAGTGTCTTACTGTGAGGCGACACCACTACAGCAGCACCACTAGTTCTCCAAAGTACAAGCTAAAACTAAAGGTCTGTGGCTGACAAAGTTTGTTGATGACTGCAAACTGGGAGGGGTCACAGAATCTCCAAATTATGTCAACATCCTACAAGAGGGTCTTACACATACAGATGGTTGATGCCAAAGCCATGGCCTTAACCTTAATTCCAAAAAATATATTATCATCTCTCTCAGTACGTGCGATGTTCCTGATAACTACCACATCAATAACAAAACATTAAGTATGCACTCACTGGTGCGAGACCTGAGCACACAAGTTAACAGTAAGCTTTCGTTAGATCAGCATGTCCCCACAGTTGTAAGCAGGGTATTCTACATTGCTCATCTCATAAGTAAGGTCATTGCATCCAGAAAATGAAAGAAGTTATAACCTCTTTGTACTCTCCCCCATTATGTCAATTATGGAATACAACATCCCTTTTGGTATGCACCTTTCCAAGCACCTGCAACAACTGGAGAGACCACAAAGGTTCCTCACAAGGATAATCCAAGTTCTTCAGCATCTGTCCTGTGTGGATCATCTGAGATTACTGTCACTTCATTCTGTTTCATATGGACTACTTATAGGTGATCTTTGCCTAGCATATAAGGCAATCCTTGACCCTGCTTCATTTGTAATGCTGTATATCCACAAATCAAATGGTACACAGGTTACTCACTCTAAAGACATTAACCTGGTATGTGACAGTATTAGACAATGCTGGAGGGTCAGATTTGTCTCTCTGAGGTTACCACACCTTTGGTATGGACTCCCACTTCATGTCAAATAGAGCACCTCATTGGCCCTCTTCAAAGGCAATGTGGACAATTGGATGTGTAACCATAAATCTACACTGGTGGTTCCACCTTTGTTCATCTTGGACCATGGCAATTGTTGCTGATCTTGAAAATAAGGGTAGAACTTGGCTAGGCTTGTAAGGGCCCTAGGGCCATTAGCCTAGAAACCTCCTATGATATGACTAAGTCATAGTCTATGTGGGAGTACATGACCTGTGACATTTATTTTATTTTATTTTACATTTGTTGACCGGGCTAGTCTAACTGGATACATGTCCATTTTTAGTAGAGGCTTGGGAAGATGAGCTCCGATGAAACAATAACAAAAATTACAAAGTAACAAAATCATAATACAAAATTGATGAAAACAAGTACAATGATTTTACATTAGTGAGACTAATCCAAGAGGTTAGAAGTTGATTACATATAGCAACAAGTGCAGGTATAAGTTGTGTCATTCAAATGCAGTTGTAATACATAGTATACAGAGGAGAAGGCAGCTGATAATATATATAAATTATATATACGTAAATATGCATGTATAAGTAGTATCATTCACATGCAGTTTTAATATATGTATATAGAGGGTGAAGGCAGCTAATTATGTACACTTTCTATGTACCAATGGTATTTACATTAGCAAGATACAAGAAGATGTAAGTAGTAGGATCTAAAAGTAGAATGTTAGTTGTACTTAAGAAAAGGGGTAGATTACTGAGATGAGGAGGGTAGGCTGAACCTATTAGCAGGGCTAGTTGATCAGTTAGGTTCAGTGCAGGAGCACAGCCAGTGTGATCTGAGGAAAGGTTTCAGTTTGGTTTTGAAAAGTGATAAAGAGGGTAGTGAGGAAAGTTCACTGGAGAGAAGGTTCCAGGATTTTCCAACAGTGTTGGAGAATAGAGAGTTTCCAGCCCTGTTGTTTGATTTACAAATATTGACAATAAGTTTGTGGGATGAACGCAAGGTTTTAAAATTTTTGCACGGGGTAATAAGGGTAGATAGTATAGGGGTATTTGTTGGATGGAGAAGGATTTTATGGACAATGGTCATTTGGTGGAATTTAATCTGATTTTGTAATTCCAGCCATCTTAGCTGTTTTAGATTAGAACAGTGGTGGGTTCTAAAGGGGTTACCTGTAGCAAATCTGGATATGTTATTGTGAGCGGTTTCCATTTTATTAAGGTTGTTTTTCGATAGATTTGTATAAATAGGTGAGGACAGTAGAGATTAGATGGGTATGAGCAATAGTTTTTCTACCTGCTGGAGAGAGGAAGTGTTTTATCCTATAGAGACAGCCTAGTTATCTATTAACAGTTTTTATAGTGTTGTAAATATGTGTGTTGAAGGTAAGGTTGTTATCTATGGTGATACCTAGTAGTTTGGTGGTAGTATCTGGGGATATGAGAGTACCATTTGTGGATGTGATTGTGAAATCTTTCAGGGGAGATTTATGAGTTGGGGTAAAAAGGAAGAGCTTAGTTTTTTTGGGGTTCAGAAGGAGACAGCGTTGTGTGAACCAAAGTTCAACTGTGTTAAACACCTTTTGGGTAAGGGAGTTAAGTTCAGATATAGATGTGGCTGAGCATATCAGTGTGGAATCATCTGCATATTGTATGCATGTTGGTTGATGGATTTCTAGGTGAAGGTCATTGATAAATATAGAAAAGAGGAGAGGTCCTAGTATGGACCCTTGAGGGACACCAAGGTTAATGGGGAGGTTGGTTGATAAAGTGTTGTGCCAGAGTACTGCCTGCTGTCTGCTATCTAAATAGGACTGGAACCATTTTATTGCTAGTGGCACTAGTGACAGGGATTTGAGGATATTTGTAAGCATCTGGTGATTAACCATATCGAAAGCCTTAGACAGATCTATAAACAGCACAAAGGAAAGCAAATTGAGGTTACGGTTTTTGTTAATGCAGTCAGTAAAGGACAGGAGGGGACTAGTAGTGCTGTGTGAAGGTCTGAAGTCATGTTAGCAGTTGGAAAGCAAATTATTTTGGATTAGGTGGTCTAGCAATTGCTTGTGGATGTATTTTTCCATGAGCTTAGCTAAGGGAGAAAGTAGAGCTATGGGACAGTAATTGGAAAATTCAGTACAGTTTCCACCCTTGTGAAGGGGAATAACATGGGAGACCTTCCAGATGTTGGGGATATTTCCTTCAGTGATGGTTCTATTAATGAGAATGAAAATGTGATAGGCAATGGATTTGGCTGTTATTTGTAGGTATTCAGCAGGATATTCGGTCTACTGAAGGACAGCATGGTTTTAGTTTTTGAAGAAGGGTAAGAATATATGTAGTTGGGACTTGTTGGAAGAGAAAAGGAGGGGGTGGGATAGTGTTAGATTTGGATAAAGTTAAACTCTGAGTTGATAACTGACTAACAAGAGTTTGAATTGTTTCAGTAAAAATGGAATTAAAGGCATTGGCTGTTTGTATGGGATTATCCTGGTCAGTGCCTTGTGGGTTTGGTGTGTTGGATTGACCTGGATGTAGTAATTGGTTAATATTGCCCAGAACTTTTGTGGTTTATTCTGGTGCTCATGCTGGAATTGTTGGTAGTAGATTGTTTGTCAGACAGTATAGCTTGTTTAGTTTTATTTCTTAGTTGTCTGAAGTTTTGTTGGTCTACATGGTTTTTGGTTAAGCGGTATTTAGCCCAATGCTTGTTTGTGAGATGAGTTTGTTGCCTGGTTTCTTTTGAGAGCCAAGGGGCAGATTTAGTTCTCATTCTTACAGAGCGGGTTGGTGCATGGTGGTCTAGTATGGCTAGGAAGTTAGAATTAAAGTACTTAACAGCTTCATCCATATGGACATACCTCCCTAGACTATACTTAGAGAAATTTATTTGAGCTCTCAAAAGACTTCTGTGCAGTCACTGACACATGACTTAAAGGCACAAACAGCACACCAACAGTGCAAGGTTATTATGCCTTCCATACATTTAGATCAGCTAATTCAAAGGCAGTGGATGAAGGGCGAGGTGTCTCTGTGTACTTCAAAACTAAAGATACTTCAAGGCTGGTCAAACAGGACAATGCACTTGAGCTGCTCCAGGTTCACTTCACAATAGGCAAAATCCAGTGCTACTTCCAAGCAAGTTATAGGCTCCCGTCCATGACCCAGGACACCCATACCATGTATGTAAACTTATTAGAGTCACTAACCATCCAACCCAATACCTTATTCATGGGTGACTTCCATTATCCAACTCTTACCTGGGAATCCTATACAAACATACTGGCACAAATATTCCTGGCTTTTGTAAACACAAACTCCCTGGACCAGATAGCCAATACACCAAATGGGTCTATATCATGTTGTCAAACTTTTAAAAGTTTGAACGTCATACGGTTGACATCATATGATCGAACTTTTAAAAGTTTGAATGTTTCAATGGAGATCTCCATACAGTGCAGAATGGGAGGATTTCCCTTTCTGCACTATAGTGAGATCTCGGAGTTGGTATATTTAAAGAGTGGGGTGTGGGGGTGCAGTGGGGCTTACCTCCCTCCTCAAACCATTCAGGTAGGTTTTTTCTTTAGTTCAATTTTTTATATTACATTTTTGAACTTTTAAAAGTTCAATCATATGGTGTTGACCATATGACGTTTGAACTTTTAAAAGTTCAATTATATAATATAGATGCCACCAAACAGTGGTGCCACCATACTGGACCGGGTCCTCACCAATATGGGTGAGTGATGCTCAAGTCCATACTATTATGTCTTCCCTGGTAAGGTCAAACTTAAATTGGTCTCTTTTGAGGCATGGACCCCTAGCTAGACATGGAATATTCAGGAACTAGTCTAAGGCTAACCTCCAGGTATTAGGTGATAAACTGGCCAAATCTCAAGCCCCCATAAACACTAAGAGTACTGCAGCCTATGAAGCAGTTTTCACAGAAACCCTGTATGAGCATGTTACCAGCAGCACCCACCATGGAGGAGTACCGACCTTACTGAAAATCAAACCACACTGGTGGAATCTCAGAATCAATAGGCTGTATAACAGAAAGAAGAAACCCATGGTAAAACATAAGAGGTGCAGCACACAGCAGGATAAAAGCATTCTCATCAAAGTGAACAAAACAGAGAACAAATGAAGTCTACCATAGCCAGATTTGAGGTAAGTTCAGGCTCCTTGGTCAAGGACAACTACAAAACATACTTTAGGTATGTCCGCAACATCAAGGCAAGACACAATTGTGTCCACATCTCATTGTAAATGAAACACCTTAATGGGGCAGAAGAAACAGCAAACCTCCTGACTGATAACCTGAGCCCCAACTTTACCCTTCTCTCCCCCTCAACCATCCCTCAGCAAATACAACCAAATATAAATAAATCCACTATCACGAGGGAACAGGTCCTTAATGCTCTCTCTCTAAGAACAAGTACACTGCATCAGTGGGCCCAGACAATATCCCAGCATGCCTTCTAAATAGCAAGAAACATGACCTATTGTGGCCTCTGGGATTAAAATTTCACTGTAGCCACCAAACATGCTTCATGCCTCATGAATGGAGAATAGCAGCAGTCACCCCTTTGCACAAAGGTGGGCCAACTCTAGTCCCTGGGGAGTACAGACCCAGAAGTCTCACTAGTCTCATATGTAAAGCCATGAAAAGAATTATCTTGGAAATAATCAATAAAGATTTAGTACACCTATGGACACTGAACTAAACCCAGTTTGGTTTCATTAAGGGCAAAGCATGCCCACCCAACCTGGTGCAGCTATTTGAGAAAGTAACTAAAGCAATGGATGAGGGAAAAATAGTTCACACTGCCTACACTGGCCTGACAAGGCATGTGACACTGTACCTCCTTCAGGCATTGTTGACAAATTTAAGAGTTTAGGTACAAACTAATATGTCAGCTGGTGGATAGCCAAGTGGCTCACAGACAGGAACCAGGAAGTTAGCATAGAGGAGTCTACCTCTACAATCAAGCCAGTCACAAGTGGACTTTCTCATGAATCATTCCTCGAAGCACTGCTCTTAGACATTTACTTGTCTGAAGCCAATGCCACTGTCACTGTGACTACATTTGCAGATGATTGCAAATTAGGAGCTGTCATTGAATCAAACACTGGCACAAATGCTTTCCAGGAGGGGTTGACACAGGCATACAACTGGTGTCAGAGTCAAGGAGTAACATTAAATGCCAAGAAATGTGCAGTAATATACTTTGGGAAATCATCCACCCCTGGTAACTATCATATTGACAGCACACCTCTAACAGTTGACCCAGTAGTCAGGGATTTAGGGACACATATAGATAATGATCTAGCCTTTGACTATCATGTGTCTACAGTACTAGGGAAATCATTCTATGTTGCGCAAGGTATTAACAAAGGTATGGCATGTAAGTCCAGGGAAGTCATTGTTTCAGTGTATTCTGCATTCATTAGACATATCATTGAGTGCAATGCCACCTTTGGTATGTACCTAGCCAAGCATATCCAGCAATTGGAACATCCACCCAGGTTCCTCACTAAACCAATATAGGGAATACATAAAATGTCCTATGCAAACTCCATCAAGGCCCTAACCCTTTATTCTGTGTCCTACAGCCTTTGGAGGGGAGATGTATCCCTGCCATACAGTGCATTATCAGACCCCACTGTGGATCACCTGCATAGCCATGAAACAACTAGCACCAGAATTACCTGCTCTACAGACCTACACTTTGTCTGTGTTATACATAGGATGTGCTGGATAGACAGTTATATATCCCATAGACTATACCCTATATGGAACAGGCTCCCCAACCATGTGATATGAAGCAGAGTTTCACCTTAATGCAAATCAAGTGTAAGTTACACAATTAGATGCGGAACAGGAAAATCATCCCTGGTTTGGGACCTATGTCTCTAATAGACAAAGGAAAACTGTAAATGGTTCATCTCCTAGGCCCCTGCTTGTAAGTGTTTCATCTCCCAAAACCATGCTTACACTTATGAAGTGTATCAGACCTTGTCAGAAATAAACATTTCCATGAGACACATTTCATTGTATGATTCCACAGCCCTTACAATAGCATCCATTGTAGTGTACACAAATAATGCTATACACATTCTAAATGGCAAAGTACAATATGTGTAAATGACCAATACAAGTAGCAAGTCTACAGAAAAAAATGGATGAAACTAATTCATATTAATGTAGATACTCAACTTGTGCATCAGGCACATAGATTTATTTCCCTGCATCCTTGAGAAAGATGATAGGGATGTGGCACCATTATCATCACTTGCACAGGGTGTTGTGTGGGGGGTGCAGGAGGCCTAGGCTGACCCAATAGGTTGGAAAGGATGTGTGGAAGTCAGGAAGGGAAGCAAGCAAGATGGACCATGGAAGTGTTGAGTGTGTGTCTGTAGGTGCCTTCAATGTTACAGTGTTGTGTAAGTGTCTGCATGACCACAGCCAAGCTCACTCCTAGCCCAACATTTCTGCATGTTGGACAGCTGTGAGCTGTGCATGGTAGAGCTGACAGTTCATCATCTCCACCCCTGAACATGAGAACTGGCTCTGTCAAGAGTTACACTGGAACCTCCACACCCTAGATCAGATGCTGTGCTACTGCCTGAGGGTGACTAATGTCTGCTGGAAACGTGTCCTCCAAGGGAACACCTATGACCACAAGCCCTTAGCCTGCTATATCTTGGTGTTGATAACACACTCCCCTCTGGAAGTACTGCAACTATGGGAGTGTGATTGTGCATGGCCACGTTGATTCTCAGCAGATGTAGTTGCCGACCTACGCCCACGAGGTTGACCTCAACTCTAATGAGACATTCCATCACAGACAACATGTGTTCCAAGACATTTAGTGTGCAATCTCTCTCAGACCTACCTCTTTCCACTGTGCCAGTCATCCATTCCAGGGTATCAACAACACGGTGAAGGCAGTCACGGATGTCAGACTGCTGCATCCATAACCCTGAGCATTCATTAGAAGTTCCTTTCTGAATGTGCCTGTGCCTCCATGATGGCCCTAAACATACTCCACATAATCAGAAACTATTTATAACCCGATGGTGTTTGGACAGAAAAGCTTTTATTTTTGAGTTTTTTAAAAACAATAACTAAGCACTTTCGCCCACACAAAAGGGCATCATCAGAGTCAAGTTACTACTACACACATGTCAGTTTATATAAACGTAACTTCCTTCCCACACCCATCAGTATTCCAATAAAATTCATTTGACACATAATATAACAATAAAACAGTTAACTGAGTTAATAGCAATTAAGTGCATTGTCAAGCCAATTGGACCAAATTAGGTGTGAAAAATGGAGAACTATGTATTGGATGATATTTTTTTAAGGAGAGAGTGGAATGTTGGGGAAGGGACATAGGTATCTTTGGGAAGGTAAGTTGGGAAGGTGAGGAAGCATTTGAAAATAAACAAGACAGCAGACAGGGTTGGTGTGGGCACAAGAGGAGACAAACACCTTGGTTGGGGAGGGTGTTGTGGGATCCCAGTCCCACAGACATCAGACATGGTAGCTATGTAACTAAAGTTCTCAACCACGGGACTGTCAGCACTGCACCTTCATTGCTCCTGTGGAGTCAGTGGCCAGTGCTGGCTCCTGGAGCCAGACTGCCCCCACCAGGATGGACAGTATGCTCTCCATCCAATGTAGGCATGCAGCAACAGTTTGGCACACAAGCCTACACACCATGCCTTGTGATCTTGGGTGACGAACGCATCCCCTGCACCTCTACTCCCAAGGGGGGCACACTTCCAGCCTGTGGGGCAGAACTACCTGATGCAGCAGGTTATGCAGGGGCAGCAGAGGGGGTGCCACAAGGCTGTGGCCCACACGTGCTGTGCCCTGGTGCCTTGGCCAGAGAAGCCAAGGTAGCTGGATCACTGGAAACTGGCCTACCTTGTCATGATGTGGTAAATGAAATATGAACATAAAGGAAAAATAAACATAACCCAAACAAATGTAATTAGTGACATAAGAGAAAACAATAATGAGTAATGGATACAAACTAAAAATAATATAATGAGGAATACAACAATAAATAATGCAAATTATGTTTTTGAACAACAACGCAATATTAAATTATACATAAGGCCAACATAAGAGGTAATAACAAATAATATGATCATTTCAAATGATAATAATAAATATATTGATTAAATAAATAAAGGAAGAGAAGGGGTGGGTTGAGAGAAGAAAGAAGAACATTAGTAAATTCACAGATAATATAACTAAGACTACAACTACCTACTTCTAGATATGTTAGATTTCACTTGTGAGACCACTGAATCTATGCCATTTATTATTTGAAATACTACCCTGTTCCTTACACACACACTATAGCACAGATTATAATGGATCCATCAATCATTCAGTGTTGCTTATATTGTATATTTAACATTCCACGTACATACCCATCAATGTCTTAGCATGGGACATTATGGGCCAAAGCATACATAATGGTGGTACAAAGGCACAATGACAGGGAACATACTTACATAGTGTGCTCATACAATAGTAGTAAGGTATTCTGATAACAGATTTGCCATTACATTGCATTTTGAGTGATGTCATATATATGCAAATCAGAGGATCAGACATATGGGGCAATATTTAGTACATTCTGCAAAAATCATTTAAGAGGTATGTTCATGTACACTGATTACACTTGACAACTGGATAGTCAGGGCACAGGTCTATGGGTGCGCGCTTCCCATGCAAACATGGTTATGTTTTCTTTATGACATGCCAATACAATATTGAATACTGCTGAATTTCCCAGTTGGCTGGTGTGGGATTAGAACTCACACATGGTGACTACAGTAATATTGGCTGTTTTATTTGAAAAAAATAAATTATTAGAGCACAGTCTCCTTTTAGGGTCTATATCATATGAACGAATCGCACAAATTGCGAACGCTCATAATATCAAACGTACCAGACCTCGAAGTACTTTTTCTGAGATCACGGTACAGTGAAGAATGGGATATTTCCCCTTTCCTCACTGTAGTGTGATCTTGGAGTTGGAATATATATTTAGCAGGGGTTGTGGGGGGCACAGCCCCCCATAATAGGAAGTTTGAGGTCCTATACATTCAATATTATGAGCGTTTGCAATTTGTGCAATTCGCTCATATGATATAGACCCTCCTTTTACTTTATTGATTCATGTTGTTTCAAATCTTGCATTTACACACATGGTTAGCTGTGTAGGAGTTCCTTTAACTTACACCTTTACCCTATTCATTTATTGACTGCAACCTACAGCATATGTCAGACAAAATGAGAAGAATACAACATTGACTATTAATCTGGGTATTGCACAGCATTTATTTCCGATATACTAAACCAGTATTGCCTACTTCACATTTCTCAGTTGCTGGTGTTGGATTACAACCCACAACCAGTGACTACAGCAATACTGAACATTTTTTTTGAAAAAATTAATTATCAGAGCACCGTCTCCTTTTATACTTTTCTGATTCATGTTGTTTCAGATCTTGCATTTTCACAGATGGATAGCTGTCTATGACTTCTGTTAACTTACATGTTCACCCTATTCTTTTATTGAGTGCAATCTACAGAATATTTCAGACAATGAGCAGACCAGAACAGTGACTCTTAATCTGGATAGACCACAACACTAACTAATGGTTGGAAGCTATGCTACACAGTACTGCATGCTTACTTACTTTAACTTGCTTTACCAGTTCAGATATGAACTGAAACATTAATAAAACTCTATGAGGTACCAGGTATTTCATACATGACTGTTAAGACTGCAATATCTGTATTTACTTTATTTTATTATTAAGTTATGCATTAATTTATTACTTTATTGATTTTCTTACATAACACAATCGCTTGCCTCATCCTGGAAAAATACTTTGCATGGGACTGGACATTGCAAGCCCTCTCTTCTGCAGTTGTGGTAAGAGAAGGAAATCATTAAGGATAGCAGTTTTTTACAGACTCAGCTTGTATATTTATAAATTACTAGAAAACATACTTATAAATCTGTGGGGTGCACCCATCCCATGCTTCTTGGATCCAGGTATCAAGTTTCCCCTCTTCCTTCAATACAGGTCATCATAATGGTGACAACACTGCTCACCAGTGCAGGAGATACCAGTTGCACTGGTCAGGTCCCTGGTCAAACTATCCCAGGCCTCAGACTTATACTCTTAGCCCTGGTAGTCACCCTGCAGCAGCCGGGGTCCGTAGCATTCTACCAGGAGTCCACTGAAAACCCTGGACTCTTGCACATCCCACTTTTGTGTCCTAAATCATACACCTTCTCCCATGACAGCAGCCATACCACCAGTCAAGGTCATGCTCCAAGGAATAATGTGAAATTCCTGCCTATTGGCCATTAACTAGGCTGCATTCCCTCCCTTGCATGTCATACTGTAACTTTCAAAAATGTGCTGCATTGCTTAGTATCATGCAAACTCGTACAACCCATGATTATGTGAAGCTTAGCAACATGCAAACAGGAAAGGAATGTTGACCATGTTTAAGCAATGCTTAGCAATGTGCACCTTTTCTAAATGTAATAATTATTTAATTTAAAGTCAGCTGATATTTTAGTCACCTGACACAGTTTCACAGCAGTATATGTAAATGCTGTTCCTGCCCAGGACTCAAACCCGGGACCTACTAACTGTAGGTCATGACTCAATCTATCTAGCCACTGGGATAGTGAATGGAACTCATAATATCTTCAGATATACTGCAGAGGTGCCTGTAAATGCAGTGCTGTGTTGCTGTGTGGGTTTGTGCATTGCTAAACACCTGTCCATTAGGAACATATGTGACAAACTTGGAGTAAATTTGTGATTTCCCATCCATTGGTCAAGTTACATATGAATATGGTCAGGGATAAGCTTTGCTTCACATGGGTGGGAAGCCTGCTCCAGAGAAGGGGTAATCTCTGAGACACACACATGCACCTCTAACATGTCCTGTTTTTGTTGCAGGCAATGTTTACCTCAGGTCTGCCTCAGAGCACTTGGGACATTATTATGTAATTTGCAAATAAACACATAGTAACAACCAAGGCAGCAGTGACATTTTTTTTTACTTATGAATGGACTGTAAAAGTGAGGAAAAATTACCATGAGATGCATCACAAAATGTTTTGCTGGCCTTGATGAAGGAAATGTGAAAGGTATAAAAGCTTGATTTGAAACTTCAGCTGGATTCAGTCCAGTATATTCCTGATTTCTGGCCAAAATAGCGCTCTATAGAAAGAATAACATTATTTTCTGGAATGATGGCCAGTAGCATATCTTGTGATAGCATATTATAATTTGTTTTGCCCTGGTATGTGAATATTTGTGATATGTGAAGAATACAGTAATGAAGGCATTAGAAAGCAGAAACCATGACAGATGTGCATCAGGTGACAGTGACAGAGTTACATAGAGCTATCTTAATTATTTCTTTTTTATTGTTTTTAGTGATCATTGAGACACAATATTTATCAAACTTCAAAGGCTTATTTAGTGTGACACCTGTGATTTTGATGGAATTAATGTTTGAAACAGCAGAAGGACTAAGAAAGAGTATTATTTCATATTCTGGTGGACAGGAAGTGCTCATCTTATAGCTTCTGCAAAGGAATAAAATGGATTTTTTTCTGTGCATGTGGTGCACGCGCGTGCACATGTGTGTGTGTGTGTGTGTGTGTGTGTGTGTGTGTGTGTGTGTGTGTGTGTGTGTGTGTGTGTGTGTGTAAAGATGAAGAAATACAAAATTAATAATGTTTCACCATTAATATAGGTATTTTACAAATCTAGATGAGCATTGGAAGTGATGTCATCTGCCAGTAAAACATCAGACTTGCTGGAATTTGAACTGATTGAATCTCAGTTCCATGCTCTGCCATATTGCTAACAGTGACAAAAAGTAGGTGAGGAATAAGAACAGGCTGTTCTAGAACCTTATGTTGGAGTTGCAGGTGGTGAAGCACACCAGCTCAAAGTTGCTTTTGCTTTTCTCTTTTGTAGTTGTAAATGTAACCTATTGGTTTAAATTTGTGATTACGTTTTTCATTAATTTTTGCTTGCAATTAATGATAATCTCCAATAAGTTTGTTCAAGATTTTGTGTTTTGATAAGGAATGACAGGAGTTATCAAAGATTGGTAACAGGGGACAGTACAGACCCTTCCTCCTTTTGTCACATACTTCATCTTTGATGGATACCAAGAGGTCTACCTGGATGACATTTTATCTTATATTAGGTTACTGGATGACATCTTTAGCATTTTACTGATTCTTTGATGAAACTGAATGACTTTTTAATGTCCATCAACAATAACACACCTTTCTTAAATTCACCCACAACTTTTACAAGGACAAGATGGCATTCCTTGATGTCCTAGTTTCAAAATATTATTCAAACAGTTGCTTTAGCTCCAACATTTTTTGTAAGAAAACTATTTCTAATTCTTATCTTCACTACGATAGTTGGCATCTTAAATTTCAAAAAAGAGCAGTTGTTAATGGATAACTAGTCTGACTCGCTTGGATGATATCGGATGCTGCAGTATTTTTAGTGGAGATTGAAAAACTTTTGGATATGTTTATTCACAGAGGTTATCCACCAGACCTCTTGGTATCCAACAAAGATAAGTATGTGACAAAAGGAGTAAGGGTCTGTACCGTCCCGTTTCCAATCTTTGATTACTCCTGTCATTCATATCTTCAGAAGGGCCATTGACCTCTGGTGATCATAATTCAGATAGGTCATATGAACAAGCCTAGATTGTTACTTTTTTCTTTAAACACCTACCATATTGTTGATGTGATTAATCAATTTTGGCCTATTGCTACTTCCATCAACCATGGTAATGTGAAACAGGCAACACAGTATCAACTGCTGAAAACTAGTTTAATGATAACCAACCAAAAAAAATATATATATACACAATAAAAAGTACTAAGCGCTTTCACCCGTACATATTCTGGGCATCATCAGAGTACTAAAGAATTCAATCACTGACTTCCATATATGTATATACCAACATACTGATTGGTAAATTGGTAATGTGTTGTTAAAAATTACATCACAATGCCTAATTAGCAACTCATTAAAATGAAATCTCATAAAAAACACACACAAGGGAGTTGCTAGAATGTAATTCCTACAATAGCAAAGAATAAATATATTGTACTGAAAAAAACACTGTGTATATTACTATGTAAAAATTGTTAGGAAATTTATATATACGTAAATAAATGATTAAAAAATAATTAAAAATCATACATTCTAAATACCAAGACTTGTAGATACTACATGTGTACAACCTTTTGTTAAAATGCTTAAAAATAGTTTGCTATACAAAAACTTGGTTTGAGTTAAATACAAAAATAAATAAATAAATTAATTGACAAATATATTAAATATTGCTAATCAAAAATAGATTTTGCAATACGACTATTGATTGTAAATTGATAACTTAATAGAATAAATGTTAAAATGTAGAGTATGCAAATAATATTTAAAAATGCAATAAATGTAATAATAAAATAGGAATAAATGTATAAACTAAATACTTGTTTATAAATTGGTGAACTGTGTAAACTAGAATTATTGTAGTCCCAGTCAAATAAAATGTGACTTATGTTTTAATATACTGGCTATGGATATATGTTCATTAATACCTGGTAGGGTGCTGGCATTTAATCTCAGTTGCCATAGGCATTCTTTTGCCTCTAATAAAGTCTTGTTGTCACCTCCTTTATTGGTGTTGAGTGTAATTCTATCTGTCACAAAGAATAAAAATCGCTTGAAGTTTTGACATTTTTGACTGTGTGTAAATAGGGAACTCGTGCTTTTTTCCTTTTTTATATCCCTAATATGTTCAACTATATGTTCCCTTAACTTCCTAATAGTTTTTCCTACATAATATGCTGAGCAAGATGAACAAGTTGCCAGGTATACAACCATTCTGGTATTGCAGTTACAGTATCCAGGACATCTAATTGTTTTCCCATAATTATGTATAGCAGCATATGGTCTATCATTAATAAATTTACAGGTCCTACATGCACCACATTTGCTCATCCTGGACATTTTGTACATATCATTATTGATACATGTCTCAAAAAGCTCTTTCAGATTCATACCTCGCTATAAGTAACCTTAGGGCAACTACCTATGATGTCCGTAAATTCAGCCTTGTTCATAAAGACACTAGTCCAAGTCTCTCGCAAAATATTAACTATCTTAAATGATGTTTCATTATAGGGTATTATAAAAGTGTCCTTTCTAATCATGTCATTACTCTTGACTGTAACATTGTCAAATCCAAACTTAATTAATAGGTTTGTATAGATGGTTTCTTTTTATATATATCTTGTTTCTGACATTGCTAATAAGTTCATGTGGATACCCCCTGTCTGTAAACATATTAGAAAGTTTTTCAATCTCCGAACAAAAGGTTGTGTCATCACTTATAATTCGTGAGAGCCTAACCATCTGTCCTTTAATTAAATTCTTTTTCTGATAGTACGGATGGCAACTGTCAAAATGCAAAAATGAATTAGAATATGTTTTCTTTCTAAATATATTTGATTCTATCACTCCATTGTTGTTGTAAAATAATATATCCAGGTATTCACAATTGTTCTTGTAAATTTTACTAGTAAAATCTAAAAAAGTTGATGTTGTTGTGAGAAAATTACTAAAATCCAATATATAATCCAATAATAATATATCCGCACTGAGTAAGCATATGTAATATTATTGTATACTACAGTGTTATTTTTGCCATAATAAACCCGAGGATATCCTCACACTTTATTATCTGGTTGGCTATGATGTGTCAGCGGACTTGCAATGAAATTTGTAATAATTACTAGGCTGGTAGATTGTTTAATGGTTTCTTAAACAACAAATTTCTTGTAGTCTTATTTTTGATTAGACTACAGTAACAGTTTGAAACTCTTGCTATTTTAATTTTTATCTTGGAAAGTATATAATAATTAATTGATGTTTCTTTTTATACGTTTCTTCTTTAAAAAAACCTGGAAGTGACATCTTTGAATGACATCATCCTATTTTAAAAGTTTGAATTTTTGGCGCTAAACTTGTATAAACTCTGAAGAAGCTACTGTATCACAGTAGCGAAAACGCTTGATGTGCTTTTCTAATAAACTTGCGTTCAGTGGATTTGTTTTTGCCTTTGGTCTCCTGCTAGTCTGGGTCACTTGTGGTTTCCACAGTGTTTTTTGAGTTGATTTTTTTGTGTTTTGGTAGTTTATATATAAAAGTAAACCATCTATACAAACCTATTAATTAAGTTTGGATTTGACAATGTTACAGTCAAGAGTAATGACATGATTAGAAAGGACACTTTTAGAATACCCTATAATGAAACATCATTTAAGATAGTTAATATTTTGCGAGAGACCTGGACTAATGTCTTTATGAACAAGGCTGAATTTACGGACATCATAGGTAGTTGCCATAAGGTTACTTATAGCAGAGGTATGAATCTGAAAGAGCTTTTTGAGACATGTATCAATAATGATATGTACAAAATGTCCAGGATGAGCAAATGTGGTGCATGTAGGACCTGTAAATTTATTAATGATGGACCATATCCTGCTATACATAATTATGGGAAAACAATTAGATGTCCTGGATACTGTAACTGCAATACCAAAATGGTTGTATACCTGGCAACTTGTTCATCTTGCTCAGCATATTATGTAGGAAAAACTATTAGGAAGTTAAGGGAACATATAGTTGAACATATTAGGCATATAAAAAAGGAAAAAAGCACAAGTTCCCTATTTACACCCAGTCAAAAATGTCAAAACTTCAAGAGATTTTTATTCTTTGTGATAGATAGAATTACACTCAACACCAATAGAGGAGGTGACGACAAGACTTTATTAGAGGCAAAAGAATGCCTATGGCAACTGAGATTAAATGCCAGCACCCTACCAGGTATTAATGAACATATACCCATAGCCAGTATATTAAAACATAAGTCACATTTTATTTGACTGGGACTACAATAATTCTAGTTTACACAGTTCACCAATTTATAAACAAGTATTTAGTTTATACATTTATTCCTATTTTATTATTACATTTATTGTATTTTTAAATATTATTTGCATACTCTACATTTTAACATTTATTCTATTAAGTTATCAATTTACAATCAATAGTTGTATTGCAAAATGTATTTTTGATTAGCAATATTTAATATATTTGTCAATTTATTTATTTATTTATTTATTTTTGTATTTAACTAACTCAAACCAAGTTTTTGTATAACAAACTATTTTTAAGCATTTTAACAAAAGGTTGTACACATGTAGTATCTACAAGTCTTGGTATTTAGAATGTATGATTTTTAATTATTTTTTTAATCATTTATTTACGTATATATAAATTTCCTAACAATTTTTGCATAGTAATATACACAGTGTTTTTTTCAGTACAATATATTTATTCTTTGCTATTGTAGGAATTACATTCTAGCAACTCCCTTGTGTGTGTTTTTTATGAGATTTCATTTTAATGAGTTGCTAATTAGGCGTTGTGATGTAATTTTTAACAACACATTAGCAATTTACCAATCAGTATGTTGGTATATATATATATATATATATATATATATATATATATATATATATATATATATATATAGATATAGATATGGAAGTCAGTGATTGAATTCTTTAGTACTCTGATGATGCCCAGAATATGTACGGGTGAAAGCACTTAGTACTTTTTATTGTGTATATATATATATATATATTTTTTTTTGGCTGGTTATCATTAAACAAGTTTTCAGCAGTTGATACTGTTTTGCCTGTTTCAGTTTTCCAATTTGGATTGTAAACCATGGTAATGTACTGTTTGCTTCCAAACCTAAGATAGTATTTAGGAAAGTTTTAAAAGTTTAGAAATTTTAGAAAGTTTAGAAATGTTTTAAAAGTTTACTCTTAAGGAATTTGGATAAACTTTGTACCAATAGACCAAAAGGTATATACAAATGTAACCACTGTAACTACTGTCAACATATACTCTGTTGTGAGTCTTTTTTTCCCCAAAGACAAGAAATTTGAGGTGAAAAAATATTTTAATTGTTCATCCAGGGGAGTGGTTATTGGTGCACTTTGCCAACAGTGCAACGCATTTTACATTGGCAAGACTGGTCGAGCTTTGAAAGAGGGAATATATGAACATCTCAACAAAATCAAGAAACGGAAGAAAATTAATGCACTATACAGGCATATTTTTGCCTATCTTGGTCACCTTTTTAAATTTATAGTGATTGATTTCTTGGAACTAAATCCAAGGGACTTTTACTCTGATGAACATCTTCTCAAAAATGAGCTCATATAGATTCTTGTGTGTGACACCCTTACTCCCTTGGTTTGAATGAATGTTGTTCTATTACACCTATATTAATGCTAAAAAGTCTTGAGGGCTGATTATGCCATGTTACCCATACATTTCTCACTGTAACACTGATTTTTTTTTCCATTTCTATTCTCAACATTATTTTTATTTTTATTTTTATTGTTACACTCGTTCATTTTTTCATGCAATTTTAATAGATATTCACATCAATCCTTGTTGAAGTTTTATAATCAATGTGTTTACTAAACTAAAGTTGAGTCATGTGAATGTTTGATCACAAGTTGATAAAATGATGTATTATGATTATTTAAGGTTGGAGATAACCATGTCAAGCAGTTCTGAAGAAGTCTTTGCTAAAGGTGAAAGTGCTTGACTGCATTTGGTCTGTTTTTGCTGTCAATAAATTGGATTTGTGGTTTGGACTTTGGTTTGTGTGGTTCCTGAGCCTCTACCTTCACTACTTATAGATCCCGGTAACTTTATCAAATGGTATTTATGTTGACAACTGTTTAATTAACACAATTTGGTTAAGTAAACAGATGGCTAAGAGGTGTGTGAGAGTGACAATCCCCAGATAGGAGAATATACATACCCTCTTGCCCATGTATTAAGAGATGTTGGAGTTAGAACATATCTTTAGTAAGGGGTGGGGAGTGCACTACCCCTAGTGAGGTGCAATGCTTTCTTTGTGTTTTTTTGTAAGTTTTGCATGAGCCAAGTATAATTCTCGGCACATGTGTAGTAGCATGTCGATGTATATAATATCAATCAATTTATTCCATTATGCACATCAACATAAATGGTATTCGATCAATTGAAGTAGAGACATATATATATAGATAGATACCATGCATAAACACACATGCACATACACACACACACACACACACACACACACACACACACACACACACACACACACACACTCATTTAGATAAATACACACATCCTAAGTGATCCCACATTTGCTATATCTTTTTTTCCTTACTCAGAATAAGTTGTTGTCCAGGCAGCTTTTCCATTTGTTAATTGTATATGTACTGGCATAATTTATTTTCCTTACTACATTCCATATCCATTTTTATTTTGTATTGCTTTATCTAGTACACTGTTTTCACCTTAAATTATACCTCTGTCTGCGACTGAGTCTATGAATCACTTTCTCCACCCTCAGAACTATTTCTTCCTTCCTTTATGGTAGAATGGCAACTAACAGTTTCTAATTACAGCTTCGACTGGATATAGCAGCGGTATGTCTGACCTTAACAGGAAAAAGATAGGGACAATTGGTGTGTTACATCCTTCTACACATAGCTCATCCATCCATTCATCCATTGCATGGCATTCATCAAGAAGAAGTTCCAAACAATCAGTACTCACGTCCATGGGTTTCTTCTTTGTAGTTCAACATGATCCTTTCTCAAGCTCAGTATGAACTAATTCTAATTCTGCTAATTTCTTTAATTACACTCTTTGTCATACGTTATACTCTTCTTCATTCCCCCACTGGAGGCAGTGCTGTTTAATCTTGGCCGTGCTTCCATAGCAGAGTTATACCATGAACCAATCCACAGAGTATAAACACAGATTGATAAGGCCTATTCCTTGAAATGACCCTTATCTCTAATCCATAATGGGCAAGTGTCTCCTGCTACATTTTTAAGATGTGTCTTCACTGTAGCATGTCTTCACTGTAGCATGCCTTACTTATTAG
Organism: Protopterus annectens; assembly: GCF_019279795.1. Taxonomy (NCBI): domain Eukaryota; kingdom Metazoa; phylum Chordata; order Ceratodontiformes; family Protopteridae; genus Protopterus; species Protopterus annectens. The sequence goes on from NC_056728.1 coordinate 1,596,672,665, forward strand.
GATCTCCCAGTTTTGTGCTTCTGACTTTTCTTTAGCCCTGTCCACCACTTTATCCAGCTCCTACCAGGCTGTTTATGCCTCCTCCAGTAAGTATTCTTCAAAATGCACAGTATTTCCTCTTCCTTATCTTTATCAATATCCCTGCCCTCCCAATTTTTTTCTGAGCTGTTATTGCTGTTCATAACTTAAATATGTCTCACTCTGTGTTTCAAAGATGTCCTTCATAATTGTGATAAAACCAGTGTTCACCATGGGATCCTTCAGAGTGTTTTGCAACCAAATCCATTTTTTCTTTTTCTTTTTTTTTTTTGGTAGGTAAAAGATCCTGTGGCATTTATTGAAAAAAAAAACAGAAGAATTTCTCTAGTGCCTTGGCCACATTTAATTTTGTCAGTATAAATACTACCTCAGGTCTCTCTTGCAAGGGGACTACTATCTTGAGACTAACCTGGTCAACAAAGGAGAAATAAAATCAACAAATAAGTAAATACAAAAAAAACATAAACTCAACACATGATGAATCAGTATACAAATAATTTCTGCATTTACTTTTTTAAAACACAATGACTATGTTATACCTTATTGTATATTTTATTTATATAGTCAGTTGTATCTTTAATGGGTGCAGCCAACTGTCAAATCAATGACTGGAGATGATAATATGCAAAATGTGTCAACTTTTTTATGAGAGAATTTATCATGGAAATAATAGGATGACCTGAGTGATTTTTTTAATTTCTACACTATTTGTGTCTTTTTTTTTTTTGATAAACATGTAGGAAGCATTTAGAAGCCTTCAGTTTAGTCTTCCCAAAATACATGAACTAATGCACTTTTGGAATTTATGATAGGTTAGGTTAACCCTGAAACACAAACTTTCTTAGCAGATACTTCATGAATGAGTATCTTCCCATAATGATTTAAAAATAAAAAGTCGGGATTTAGAATCCATGTAACTGAAACACTGGTTTGTCCTTAATGAGTCATTTGCATATATCCCATGGGAGTCCACTACAAAAGGTTTAAAGCATTACACAGTGAGGACTCTTGTTTGGCTGAGTCTTTCTTGCACTTTTTACTGAATAGTTTGTCTGTTTGACCTTTTTACTCTTTGGCTTAGATGCAACCAGAATAAGAGGACATCAACAGCAACAAACTGAAGACTGGAGTATCATTAAGATGATGAACTCAAGAACCAAATAAGTAATGTTTCCAACCTCTATGAATCTTGGTCTGGCTATGCCTTGATACTATGTGCCTTTTGGATGCCATACAAGTAAAGTGACTTCATGCTGCTAGGATTTCCAATGAAACCACAAAAAGGTTGCGTGAGATGGAGTCGAAAGGGTATGACCAGAGACTAAAGGAACTGAGTTCTTCACTCGCTTAACTAGAGGCCAGTACAGATAAGGATATGACATGGGCATATAGATCATATCAGGAAGATTTGAACGAGCCATTATAAAGAGAAAAGTTGAAGTTAGGGTAAAGAATGAATAGATACCATATTGAAAAAGCTTAACATTTCCTGTATCCCTCAAATAAATCTTCACGGAGAGGATTGTGGGGGTTGGTATCTGTGTAGGAAAATAAATCCATAGCAGCATTTAAGGGTGAAGAAATAGTAAATAATAGATTAGGAAAATATGGAGAATGAATGTTAAATAAATTTAAAGAACAGGCTAGATATGTTTATTTTTCTCTTTCTGACATCAAGTAAATGTCGTGTCACATAATGTAGAGAGTATAATATATCATCTTGATACATGTTAGTCAGGAAAAGCAAGCATCCAGGAAAATGAGGTACCTAATACTGATGTTAGCAAAATATATGCACTTAATCTAATCATAATAACATGTCTAGTATTGAGATCAGATGACATCAGAAACTTTGGCCATATACTGGAATTGTAAGGTTTTGTTTTCATTAAGTATTATGCCAACATGCTCATTAACATTTACCTCATGGTGCTGTCTCTGTTGGCAAAACACTTTGTTGGTTTAGTTAATTATATAGTAATCTGTTTAATCCATATATTGTATTTGAACAAGCAAGCAAGACAACCAAAAATGAAATTCTACTTCTACTTAATGTAAGAGGTCCCAGGAAATTACTTAGTGTATTATTCTCCCCACTTTAAAATGTTTGACAGATACTTCACATTGGATTTAGATTGTATATTTACTACTATTATATATATATATATATATATATATATATATATATATATATATATGTGCATTTATACACACATACACACACACACACACACACACACACACACACACACACACACACACACACACACGGTTTACTATCACGTTATTGAAGTGGACACAGTTGAATCCACTTTCTGCAAAGTCTGAAGCTTGAATGTTGATAATGTCAAACTCTGATATTTCCATAGAGCATAGAGCATTTTTTTTTTGTTTTGGGTTTTGAGTGGGTTTTTTTTTTTTTTTTTTGACATTTGCCGTTTTTAGACTTCAAACTTTCAAGTTCAAAGTTTGAAGCTTTGAAGTTGTCAGCATTCGACAATCTGATATAGACCCATGCAGTCACAGAGATTTGGTTCAAGGCTATGGAAAGCACCCCAGACATACTGGGTTACACCTCCTTCCACACATTCAGGCAGCAAACTGAAGGCATGAAAACTAAAGGAGGCAGTGTATCAATATTCATTAAAGATAAATACACCTCCAGATTGGTTAAACAGTATGATTCCTTGGAGATACTTCAGGTGCAATTAACTGTTGGTAAGACACCCATTCAAGTCATTGCCAGATACAGGACCTCCTCCATGAATCAGGACACCCACTCTGCATATTTGGATCTACTTGAGTCTATCAAGATACATCCAAACACCATGTGTTTGGGTGAATTTAACCACCCATCCATTGACTGGGTAAATTACTTGTCCTCATACTTACTTGCCCTAAGATTTCTCAACTTCGTTAACTCCAATGCTCTGGACCAGCTGGTTGACACCCCCACAAGGGGTGCCAACATCCTAGATCTAGTTCTTACCAATATGAGAGACCACTGTAGCACCCGCACTGTAAGGTCTTCTCTGAAGAGATCTGACCACAAATCAGTCTCATTTGAAATAACTACCACACCTGACTCCCCCCAACCAGCAACAACTAAACTAAAACACTTCTCCACAGAAGATTATAACCCCTTATGGGATGGTATAAATAGCTTCACTGCATCTCCCCCATCAGATGGAACTGGCAACTATGCCGAGTCCTACACCAATGCTTTATACAAACACCTGTATAACTGCATTCACTTTGCCATACTTGCTAGGACCAAAGCAAACTCCTCAAGGAAGAGTAAATCTGCCTGGTGGACAACTGCCATTAACAGGCTTTACAATTATAAGAAGAAGCTGCTGTCTAAGAGTAAGAGGGACCGAACCCTAACCTGGAAACACTCCATGCTCAGCTTAAACAAGCAAATAAGACTTCTTGTGAAGTCCTCCAAAGCAAACTATGAATCCCCAAATTAGCTTCCTCAATTAAGGACAACCATACAGCATTCTTTACTTACATCCATAACTTAAAAAGAAAGGCCTAGATTTGTGCCAAACTGGTAGTTAATGATACCACACATTCTGAACCTGTGGACATAGCTAACCTGTTGGCCGACAGGTTCTGTGGAAACTTCACTCCCCTGTCCCTGTCACATGTACCTCATGACATCCCTACATCCCTACCACTTGTCCCTTACCTTGTATCTTTAAAGAGCAGGTTGTAAACACCCTGTCTAAGGCCAAGCACACAGCATCTATGGGACCTATGCTGCATCCTACATGGGCTCCAACACAAATTAGCAACGCCACTGGGTACTCTCTTCAATCATAGTCTAAACACTGGCTTCATCCCAGCTGAATGGAAAATGGCCACTGTTATTCCCTTCCACAAAAGTGGTGCTTCCACTGACCCCAGGAACTATAGACCTATTAACCTGACTAACCTTATCTGTAGGGCCATGGAGTTAATCATCATGACCTTGCCAGTCAGCAGTACACTATCTAGATGATTTTTTTGATAATGGGAAGGGTCAGGATGGTGTTTGGATGGGATGTTCATTTTCAAGCAGCTTTGGGGGTTGGGGGTAACCTAAGCTGAGAGTAAGTCAAAGAGACCAAGTCAAGTCCTAACTTTTTAGTAGTAGACACCACTGATAATTCCTTCAAGCTTCCTCCTCCCAAACTTCAACAAGTCCAGTAGTTACTTTGAAGATTTTTACATTCCAGCAATGTACGGGTAGGAGACATCATGCAGTTACATTGTTTGCTGACCTTTGCCTGTAGGGTGGTTTTTCCAGGCAGAACCTTCTTAAGGTCCATATCTGACTTGTTGAAATGTAACAGACACAAGCACCACCTGGTCCAGCTGACCAGATGGGTTAAAGAGGACCTTTGGTTCTGGTTTACATTCATGAGCCAGATTAATGGAGTTTCTTTTTGGCAGTCCCCTTGAACCACAGCCACAAACCTTGAGCTTTTTACTGATGCAGCTGTGGTGTACGGTATGAAGGTTATTTCATGAGTAGCTGGTTTGCTGAAAGGTGGCTGGAAAGTTGTTCCGTGGAGAGGAGAGACATCATGTTTTTAGAAATTTTTCTCATTTCGGTAGTAATGTTAGTATGGAAGGGTAGATTATATGACAAGAGGATAATTTTTCATTCAGATAATATCGCAGTGGTTCACGCTCTCAAAAACATTCTTCCAGGTCCAAGTGGGTCCACTCAGTCATCAGGATTTTAGATTTGCTGAGTCTGCAGATTAATTTGTCATTTTTGTGTGTTCTTGTTCCAGGTCATCTTAATCCTATAGCTGACAGTCTTCCCCAATTTCAGTTTACAGGTTTCACCTCCAAGCCTTCAGATTCAAAGCATACCCCAGTTTTGGCAGGAGTCTGGTTAATTGGAGAAGACTAGCATTATTGGTTTTGGAAAATTCTTGTCCAACAACACCGAGAAAGCTTACTTGTCATCCTTCCAGGTTTTCAAGGCATTCTACATATCCTTAATCCCTTGTCCCAGGCTATGGGGAGTACAGTTGCTGCTGCAATTTTTAGTGGCTAGGTCCACAGCGGGGGATTCACCAAGAATGCTCAGAGTACACCTTGCAGCTTTTGGATGGGCGGAATGTTTCTTTGAGCCTTCAGGCAGTGTCAGGACATTGTGTTATGGGGAGGATACTTAAATACCTAGAGAACATGCAGGGACCTTTCTAGCAGTCCAGAAAACCTATTGTGAGACAACTGCTTCCCCTTATTATTCAAGGTCTTTACAGGACCATTGATAAACTTTACTTGTCTGTCTCTATAGCTGCTTTGTTCACTTCATTTTATGTGGGTGCTTTCCATGCCGGTGAACTTTTCCTTTACCTTTGTTGTGAGGATCTTGTCATCCACAGGGAGTTTGTCATGATTTGGTTAAAGAAATCCAAGACTGATCAAATTAATAAAGGTCAGTAGGTGCTCCTGGACAAGACAAGTGGGCTAGTCACTTGCCCCATGCAGTAGAACAGTTTGGTATTTAATATTACCCCCTTAGAGAAAAGGTCAGACTTGGTTTTCATGCTGGCCTTGGGCAGGCCTTTTAACCTATCAGACATTATTGCATTTCTTAGGTAGGCCTCGGCAGGAAAGGAATTTACCCACAAGGTTACGCCTCCAATTCCATTTGGATAGGTCGTACCTCAGACTTGGCAAAGGAAGAGCACTCCTATGCAGGTCATTCAAAGAATGGGAAGGTGGGTCTCTGATGCCTTTTTGTCATACATCAGACATTAATTTTTATTTCAGTTGCAGGGAAGAAGGTGATTTGACTCTTATTTCATTCAAAGAGCATCCATCTGAGCCTTGGCTCACCCAACTGGTTACTAAAGTTTCTTTGATTTTAACTAGTGGACAGCTCATTCTTTTGGTTTCCCTGGTTTTATTTGGTTTGAATTTTGGGAAATCTAGCATAAGACTACCATGGAAGAAGCCTTGTCCAGCACTGTGATAATTCACCTCGGGGGGGGGGGGTCTGTGTTAGGCCCCTAAAAAGATATTGTTGGCCACTTGCTACAGCTATATCCTAAGGTAGCTTTCTTTTGGTCTGTCATCTTCCCTAGACTTTACTAGAAAGGTACTAGAAGGCCTAGTTCTCCTGAGAAAGCCAGGGCTTTATCAACCACAGAGTCAAGTGGGCTGCTAGTGAAATTGGTTTTCAGGTGATTGAGCACAGTGATATTGTCAGATTGGAACCTGATTTTATGATCTGGACAATGTTCATTTAAATAACATGGGTTTTGAATTGCTTAATTTGGATATGGATGTTGCAATTTAAAAATCTTTCAAAGTTTAACTTGTTTTCTTTCATAACCCAAAATTTACTTGTGAAGCCGTTGATTGGGGGGAATGGCATGGCATAACAGAGTGATGGTGGCCTTGAGGCTTCAGCCCCCCTTGTGTTCCCCCCATTCTTGTTCAGCAGCCTTGGCTCTCCTCAAGTTAGATTCAGACCTGACCAGTGGCCACATCAAGGAGTATGTGGCTTGTAAGTATCAGTTAAATGGGTTTGTCACCAGGTCCAAGGTAGCTAGGAATACATACCCAGTTTTCTCTGAAGTGGCAGCTGAAACAGGTGATGTACGCCAAGTGGCTTGAGGTGACGGCTTGATGGCATTTCTTGATATGTTGCATATGAATTATTTATGTCATCACTATTGGTTGTCCTTGACTGTTATATAATAAAATGTTGCAAAGTCAATGTGGTGTGTTTTATGACTCAGCTCATTGGACAACATTCAGAATCTGTGTCTTGAATTCAAAAGTTTAGAACAAAATAGGTTTGTTTTGGATTTTGTGTTATTTATTACAGAATACAATATGTATAGACTTGTTTAAATTATTTGTTATTTTTGGCAGATTTTAATGGGAAACTGTAGGGAAATATACAAATTACGGCATAAAGAAACAAAAATTATTAAGGAAAAAAAATTGTTTTGCTTAAAATTTGTGGTTTAGGAGATTCTGTACAGTTCATGTGTAGTTACTAGGCATGCAGTCCAAAAGCCCATTGAGGAGCTTAGCCAAGTTTCCCAAGTACCCCACAGCATTAAATGGTTAAGTAAGTTGTTCATAGCACTTAATATGCAGGTGCAGAATGAGGGATTCAAGCCCTGGACTATCAGAAGCAGCACACTAACCTCCAGGCCTTAATAATCTGCTCTGCCAGACTGCCAATGGGGTAGGAGCAGGGATTTAAGTAGGAATAGAGGGTATATGTTTTGTATTTTGAGAGAAAACATCGTTGTCTTATTTTATTTGAGGTTTTATTTTCATTTTCAGAACAATTTTTCTTTCACTTCTTATTGAAGTTGTCAAATCATATCATTTTGTGTAGTTTAGGTTTTTAATAAAAGTTCACACTTGTTGCAGAGAGTGCTACTACCACCTCAAGCAGAGGGATCAAAGTTTAATACCCCATCCAAAGTATGGCACAGTCAGAGGTGCAGCAGCCTTCCTTCTGCTGTATTAGTACAGGAACATAAATCCAAGCAGCTAGCAGTGGGATAGCACTCTTAACTTTCTAATATTTGCAGCATCAAGGTTAACTGTACAATCTGCTCAACCACTGAACTCAGTTTACATAATTAACAAAGCAGAAACTAGTTTTGGATAATCCCTTTCCTAAGTGCTCCAGATGTCTACCTACCTATTGTTTAAAATGCAGTCCCACAATTGTGCAAGTGTTTGGGGTACGCTGTTACTAAGTCAGTGGTTCTTTTTGTAAGTTATAGTCTAATTCAGTGAAACTTCCATCAGCAGTTTTGACAAGTTCATTTATTTAAAGGATTTCTTAAGTAAGATTCTTTGACAAAAGGTAGAAGATAATTATTTTGATATCAACTTCAAGGTAAAACTATTTTATTGGTCCATAGGTTAATAGGTTGGTACTAAGCTATCAGCCCTAGGGCCTATACAAGCCTAGCCATAACAATTCCCTGGATATTTCTTCTCACACTATTCCCTGGACCCCTGTCTAGCAGGGCGACTGACGTGATCCCCGGGGTGAATTTCCTTTCTCCCATCCAACCGTCAAGGTTCCTTTTGAAGAGGGCCAAAGAGGCACTCTGCTTGACATGTATGGGCAATCTATTCCAGAGTCTAGGGAGTTTCTAGTCAGGAACCTATCCCTTCAGCATGTTTTGCTTATTGTGATGATAAGGTATAGATTCCTGGAGCGTGTGGCTCTGAGGGATTGGGATTTCTTTAAGTGTAGCATGTCCAACAGCTCTGGGTTTGACATGGCCTTGTATATTAAGCAGAGATCGCCTCTGAGTAGACGATATGTGACAGAGTATAGCTGAAGTTTTTTAAGGAGGTCAGCATAGGGCATCTGCTTTAGGCCTGTGATTCTTTTAATGAGGTATTTCTGTGGCCTTTCCAGTTGTTGCAGATGTCTTGAGAGGTACATGCCAAATGGGGCATTGTATTCTATAATAGGTCTAATGAGGGATGAGTACAGTGGGACAATGACCTCCTTTTTTTCTGGATGAAAAGCCCTTAGTGATGAGGTGTGCCACATAGAAGGATTTCCTGACTGTTGTGGTGATGTGGTTATCGAAGGTGAGGCCACTGTCCACCTGTGTCCCTAAGACTCATCACACTTTTGGTGTTTAGTGTACTGTCACCTATATGGCAATTCACGGGTACATCTTTTTTCCCAAAGGAGATAACTATGCATTTCTTGGCATTGAGTTTGAGCCCATGGCTCTGGCACCAAGCATCTGTTTCTGTAAGGCCCTTTTGTACAGTATCCACATCATTTGGGGATTCAATAATGGCTCCCAGTTTGTAGTCATCTGTGAACTTTGTTATCCAGAGTCCCTTAATGTTGGCCTGTACTTCAGAGAAGTAGATGCCAAACAAGAGCGGTCTCAGGACCGAACCCTGAGGTACTCCACTTGTCACTTGTCTGGAGCTGGATTTGGAGTCGGCTACTTTTACAGTGTGGGTTCTATCAGTAAGCCAGTTAGCAACCCATTGGGTAATGTAGGGATTAATGCCCAGCTTAGTAAGTTTATCTATGATTCCAGAGTGGGGGATGGTGTCAAAGGCCTTGGCAAAGTCTAGATAGGCTGTGTGAACCACCTTACCCTTGTCCATGGCTCTGGAGACTGATTCAAAAAAGTCAATCAGGTTCAGGAGACAAGATCGGCCCTTCACGAACCCAAACTGGGTGGGGTCCAGTATTTGAAGGTTGCCAATGTCTTTGTTTATAAGTTCCATGATATTGCGCTCCATGGCCTTGCAGATAAGGCTCGTCAGACTGATGGGATGGTAGTTTCCAGGATCCAAGGTGGATCCCCCCTTGTGGAGTGGGATAACTGTAGCTCTACACCACTCAGTGGGCACGAATCCTGAGGTGAGTCTATGATTAAACATGACACTTAGGTGAGGTGCCAGTTCATATTGTAGTTCATGTAGTACACAGCCCGGGATGTCATCTGGTCCTATGGATGCTGTATTCTTAGCTTTGGAGAGTGCATTTTTTACTTGTGTGACCGTTATTAACGGAATTTGGCAATCTTCTGGTATTGAGATGGTATTGGTATTGTCAAATCATATCATTTTGTGTAGTTTAGGTTTTTAATAAAAGTTGCACACTTGTTGCAGAGAGTGCTACTACCACCTCAAGCAGAGGGATCAAAGTTTAATACCCCATCCAAAGTATGGCACAGTCAGAGGTGCAGCAGCCTCCCTTCTGCTATACTAGTACAGGAACATAAATCCAAGCAGCTAGCAGTGGGATAGCACTCTTAACTTTCTAATATTTGCAGCATCAAGGTTAACTGCACAATCTGCTCAACCACTGAATTCAGTTTACATAATTAACAAAGCAGAAACTAGTTTTGGATAATCCCTTTCCTAAGTGTTCCAGATGTCTACCTACCTATTGTTTAAAATGCAGTCCCACAATTGTGCAAGTGTTTGGGGTACGCTGTTATTAAGTCAGTGGTTCTTTTTGTAAGTTATAGTCTAATTCAATGAAACTTCCATCAGCAGTTTTGACAAGTTCATTTATTTAAAGGATTTCTTAAGTAAGATTCTTTGACAAAAGGTAGAAGATAATTATTTTGATATCAACTTCAAGGTAAAACTATTTTATAGGTCCATAGGTTAATAGGTTGGTACTAAGCTATCAGCCCTAGGGCCTATACAAGCCTAGCCATAACAATTCCCTGGATATTTCTTCTCACACTATTTACTTCCCTGGATCCCTGTCTAGCAGGGCGACTGACGTGATCCCCGGGGTGAATTTCCTTTCTCCCATCCAACCGTCAAGGTTCCTTTTGAAGAGGGCCAAAGAGGCACTCTGCTTGACATGTATGGGCAATCTATTCCAGAGTCTGGGGAGTTTCTGGTCAGGAACCTATCCCTTCAGCATGTTTTGCTTATTGTGATGATAAGGTTTAGATTCCTGGAGCGTTTGGCTCTGAGGGATTGGGATTTCTTTAAGTGTAGCATGTCCAACAGCTCTGGGTTTGACATGGCCTTGTATATTAAGCAGAGATCGCCTCTGAGTAGACGATATGTGACAGAGTATAGCTGAAGTTTTTTAAGGAGGTCAGCGTAGGGCATCTGCTTTAGGCCTGTGATTCTTTTAATGAGGCATTTCTGTGGCCTTTCCAGTTGTTGCAGATGTCTTGAGAGGTACATACCAAATGGGGCATTGTATTCTATAATAGGTCTAATGAGGGATGAGTACAGTGGGACAATGACCTCCTTTTTTTCTGGATGAAAAGCCCTTAGTGATGAGGTGTGCCACATAGAAGGATTTCCTGACTGTTGTGGTGATGTGGTTATCGAAGGTGAGGCCACTGTCCACCTGTGTCCCTAAGACTCATCACACTTTTGGTGTTTAGTGTACTGTCACCTATATGGCAATTCACGGGTACATCTTTTTTCCCAAAGGAGATAACTATGCATTTCTTGGCATTGAGTTTGAGCCCATGGCTCTGGCACCAAGCATCTGTTTCTGTAAGGCCCTTTTGTACAGTATCCACATGATTTGGGGATTCAATAATGCCTCCCAGTTTGCAGTCATCTGTGAACTTTGTTATCCAGAGTCCCTTAATGTTGGCCTGTACTTCAGAGAAGTAGATGCCAAACAAGAGCGGTCTCAGGACCGAACCCTGAGGTACTCCACTTGTCACTTGTCTGGAACTGGATTTGGAGTCGGCTACTTTTACAGTGTGGGTTCTATCAGTAAGCCAGTTAGCAACCCATTGGGTAATGTAGGGATTAATGCCCAGCTTAGTAAGTTTATCTATGATTCCAGAGTGGGGGACGGTGTCAAAAGCCTTGGCAAAGTCTAGATAGGCTGTGTGAACCACCTTACCCTTGTCCATGGCTCTGGAGACTGATTCAAAAAAGTCAATCAGGTTCAGGAGTCAAGATCAGCCCTTCACGAACCCAAACTGGGTGGGGTCCAGTATTTGAAGGTTGCCAATGTCTTTGTTTATAAGTTCCATGATAATGCGCTCCATGGCCTTGCAGATAAGGCTCGTCAGACTGATGGGATGGTAGTTTCCAGTATCCAAGGTGGATCCCCCCTTGTGGAGTGGGATAACCGTAGCTCTACGCCATCCTGAGGTGAGTCTATGATTAAACATGACACTTAGGTGAGGTGCCAGTTCATATTGTATTTCATGTAGTACACAGCCCGGGATGTCATCTGGTCCTATGGATGCTGTATTCTTAGCTTTGGAGAGTGCATTTTTTACTTGTGTGGCTGTTATTAACGGAATTTGGCAATCTTCTGGTATTGATATGGGCCCTTAAAGGGGTGAGAGCGGGGTGAAGTTGGCACTGAATCAATCTGCCAGGATATTGGCAATATCCTTGGGATCAGTATATTTAATGCCATTCTATTTTAGCTCAGAGCAAATCTGAGCATTGCCATTTAGATTCTTGACATAGTTATAGAATGCCTTGTGGTTGTCTTTGGAATCTTTGGCAATTTTATTTTCGTAACTAGCTTTGGAGGATTTTATGAGGAATCTCAGTTTCTTACTGAGGCTGGTAAGGGAGTTTTTTGCATCCTGGGATTTTCCTCTTTTTTGCAACAGTTTCTTACTTTTGTTGTAAAGTTTGTTTATGGCAGGGGACCACCAGATTGGCTTCCTTTTTTTGGATGAGAGCATCTTGGTTCAATTTGGGATGGCACGATTCATGCACGAGTGGATGTGCTCATGCAGTGCCTTAGTGTAGGATTCAGCAGTTGAAATTTCAGTTCCCGTCTGCATAGGTGTCATGAAGTTTGTCACTCCTGACTTGAGTAGCATGAAGTTGGCTTTGGAGAAGTGTTTTATGGAGGTTTCCTTACTAGGGGGTGGGGATGGGATGTGGATGTTAAGGGTGATTAGCTTATGGTCAGACCTGACTAACGAGGGGGTGACCATAGGTGTGGAGCATCGATTTCCCATGTTGGTAATGACCAGGTCTAGGATATTGGAGCCCCTGGTGGGACTATGGATTAGTTGATCCAGGGCATTGGAATTTATGAATTCCAAGAACCGTTGTGCAAAGGTGTTGGTACACGAGTAGTTTTCCCAGTTAATGGCAGGGTAGTTAAAATCACCCAGTATTAGGGTGTTTGCTTCTATCTTAATATTTTCCAGTATGTTTAAAAAGGTGTAGTGAGAATCTCGGGGCATGGTGGGGGATCTGTAGCAAGCTACAATTTGGATTGCAGTCTTACCTAGTGTTATTTGCACCTGGAGAATTTCAGATGCATTGTGTTGGGCAATTAGCCTGGTGGTGTGAATATCCTTGGTGAATATTGACACTCCTCCACCTTTAGAGTTTTGGTCCTGGTTTGGTGGCCAAAAAGTGTGGTAAGAGTTGTAGCCTGGTATTGCAGGGGTGCTCTCTGGAGCCTTGAACCAGGTCTCAGTTACTGCACAGATATCGATGTTCTCCATTTTTAGGAGTGCCTCGAGAGAGTGCATTCTGAGGTTTAGACTTCTAGCATTGAATAGCATTACTTTCAGATTTTGCATGCTTGTACCTGTTATGGTGGTGGTTTTTGAAAAGTTTAGAACATATAAGTGCTCTATAAACAATAAATATGTGGCATTTAACAATTTTAATGAGCAAACGTATATTTCACAAACACTTTAGTAAGTCATCATTCATCCCTAAATCAAAAGGTCTGCTATATGAAGCCACATAGAAAACCATACATGCAGCTGCCCCCTACTGCCCTAAAAATATGCAACGACTACTTCGGCTATTATACATTATTTAATAATTCAAGATGTCTGATTTTATTCTTAGTTTCCTTGTTCCCTTGATACTTTTCTTACATTTTCCAATTGTTTTTGAGTTTTCTTTCATAAAATATTTCAAGAGTGCATTCCCCAATATATTGGTAATAATGAGATTATTGTTTATTTTTTGATTTTTTAGTGTGTTACAAGGATTTCTGATTGGTACAGCCTAGTGCATTAGATGGTATAGTTTCCTTATTTTGAGTTTTTAGTCTTCTTGTATGTGTCTTGATTAACGGTACTAGATGACAAAATCTTTTGCTCATTACATGTAAGAATACTGTACTGAATGTTCACATTCTCACATAAAATTCAATGATGTAAATCAGTCTTGCTATTCATTAAATCTACAGCTAGCTTAAAATTTATATCTAGCAATACCATCACTCAGTTCTTGGAAAACAAGTAAGGAGTTAATTTTATTTTAATAATTTTAAAGATAATAGTGATGCACTATATATGAAGTGTTTATGTAGATGTCAGTTATTTTCATTTTATGAAAATGTATCAAGAACAGAAAAAACACTGAACTCTGTTGCCATAATAAAATAGGCATACATTTTTATTACCTTTATTTTGAGTGTGGTACAGATCAGATGAACTTGTATGAGAAATAGGGAGGACCAGTTAAACTATGCCAAGAGAGCTAAACAAGTATTGTTATTGGAGCAATGAGACTGTAAGCAAGCATACAAATGTCATGAAAATGACACATTTCAAGCAACATGAGACAAAGTCTGACAGATGTGTTTATAAGTCTTCCCTGTCTTAGTTTATGGAAAGGTAGAAATAGTCAAGCAAATATTTTTTCATTAATTCAAAAAAGAAAGGGGGATCACACAGCATAACTTGTAGATAATGGTAAAATAATTGACAACTTCATCTTAACTGAACTTCTGCAAAGTGAAAAAAGCTACTGGGTAACTTAACTTTTAAAGCAATATGCAAATTTAAATTCTTGTGGAGCAGAGTGTCATCTTGAGACTATAACTTACTATTTTGGCCAAGTGAAAAAAAAGGCATGCAAATTGATGATTTTGCTGAAACAGTCCTATTCTAGACAGAACATTTCACAAACCTCTACAATGTCAGTTATACAATATTGGTTGCCAATGGCTTTTACTAATTAAATAAACAAAAATTTCAGTCTCCTATTACTGAAAAATAAAAGTGGAGTTAAATGTCTTGCAAGCCTTAGGAGAATCTATTGAAGTATCTGAATGTAGAATACTTGCCTTGGAAAATATATAAAATGGGGAAGGGAATTGTAAACATACAAAATAATAGAGTAGGAAGAGTCATATTGTAACAGGAAGGTGAGAAATGCTATGGAAGCACTAGATAAAGTGTGTTGTCAGCAATTAAAGGAAAACCAAGTAACGAATATAAAAGAGTAAAAATATAACAGTATACATGCCATCCTTGAAGGATTTCCAGGACTATAAAACAAAGAGTTCCAGCAGGATATTTGGAGAAAAGGAATGAAAGAAGCCCCCAGAAGAATGCCTAAATATAGAGTCATGTAGCAATACAGAAGTGGAGCAATAATTTATAGGCATAATTATTACACTGCTTACATATAGGCATAATCTGTAGTTTTTCAGTCAACCTGAAAACAAAAGGAACAGTTAGATAGAATTCAGGGTGACAAAGTAAAAAAAAAAAAAACAAATTAAAACAAAACAAAGCATGCAGAAGGTTATATGTCTTTAGTTATTTCTCAGAAGATAATATAGCTAAAAAACAAAGTTTAACAAAAATCAAGAAGAAAAACAAGTTCAGACAGAAAGCAGTAGCACTGCTGTTTGATAGTATGAGACATTCTCATTCAGAAGTATTGTGTTCTACCCAAAATCAAACTATTACTGACATGTCTTGATTTTCTGTGCCCCTTGTGCTTTAAACCTTTCTGCTAGGAATGAAACTTCTATTTACTTACTGAAGAAAGGTGAGGAGACCATACCTCTCAACTGTCCAGATTTCTGCAGAATGTCCAGATTTTTGCCTCATATTTTTGGTCTGTTCCTCATAAAATTTGTGGTTTTCTGGCAAATCATTGAGTATTGAAGTCACAAAATAATGACATACATTTGAGTTTCACAATTGTTTCACATTTTATCCTTCAGAAAATACTTCCTAACCAAAAAAAACTGTTATTCTACCAACTGTCTATATTTATAAGAGCAATGTTTGAGATATGTCCTTATTTTCTGACCATTTGTCCCCTCATTATTTTAGGCTTTGTCCAGGTTTCTTGTGCTAAGAGGTTTGAGAGGTATGGAGGGGCCTTTATTGAAAATCCCAGCATCAAAAGTGGCAGACATTGAAGAAAATATAACTGTAATTAAAGACCATGTCAGGGACTATACACTTATTGCATTATTGTTAACTATGTTTATTTGAAACAAGACAGTGAAAATATTAATTTAAAGGCTTTACGTAAGCAATAAGTAAAACAATAAAATAAAATATCAGAACTACAGACTGTGAGGAAACAATGATGCCTAAGGCAAATTATTTAATTTAAGAAAGTAATTCAATAATAATGCTTTACTTTGGAGCAAGGCCTATCTATAAATTGGATTAGATTGGGGAGCAGATTCTAAAAGACCTGCTCTCAACCTGCACTCAGTGTAAGTCACTCACACTGAGATCAGGTTTTTGGAAATGGGCTCTATACTGACATATTAAATCTACAGCCTGTATTGCTATCATCCTTTCTCCTTAAACCACTTATATTCTCTTTTCCTTTCCTTACCACTTCTTAATCTTTTCCTCACACTTTCTTCTTATTTTTATTGTATCCTCCTATTCCTAGTCAACATCTTGTGGATCAGTACCTTGCTTTTTCTGTCCACGCTTTCTTAATTTTCTCTCACAACACATTCTACCAAGCCACATACCATAAAATGGCACCTTATAGTCACTCCTCATGACAATAATTGAGGACTGGCATTGTCTTTTTAGGCAATACCAAACCTCAAAAGCTTCCAACATAAGAAAATAGAATCCAGGTAACATAAAAGAAGTGCTGTTCAATGCTAGGAGCCTTAACAAAAAACTCCAATCCCTACAAGCACTCCTTACCCTGGAAAGCATCGCACATTCATTGCCACAGACATCTGTTTCAGAATCATGGAGAGTATCCTATCAGTGCAGGTTTTTAAAGCCTGCTACACGTTCAAGTCCACCACACAAGAAGAAGGCAGTAAACATGGTGGTGTCAACATATATGTAAAAAAAAAGCACTTCGCCTCCAAACTAGTGACAAGAAGATAATGATCAAGAACTCCTTGACCATGTTACCTTGAACAAAACTCCTTATCACATGGCATAATGGCTAACTATGCAACCCATCTGTGCCCCTCTCACCCTATAACTCCTTCCCAACTAGTATGGAGTCTCTATGCATTAAGACAAACACCACGTTCTTGTGGAACTTCAGCTACCCCTCCATTCTCTGGGTGACAAATACATCTTCTAATATGTCGGACCAGAGTATTTTGGACTTCATCAATGCAAACTCTCTGGATCAGTTAGTCTACAGCCCATCCAGGAGGAATAAAATCCTGGACATGGTCATCAACAATATGGGACAGCTCTGATCCCTACAAATTGTAAGTCCTTCCCTCTTCAAGTTAGACTTCAGATTAGTCATGTTCACCTGAAGACTGAAGCC
>NC_056728.1:1596694686-1596807186 GCF_019279795.1 Protopterus annectens
TTTTGTTTTCAGAGGCATCTAATGTCAGTTATTACTGCAACTTGTATCTGTTGCTGTGAGTATAAAGCTAGTGAGTCTGATATGATCAGCAGTGTGGTAAACCAACAGTATCTGAAATAAATGAAATACTTCATTTTAAGAAGATGGGCTCAGGGCAACCACCTGAATCATCCATTCCAATCCAGCATTGTTACTTAGAGTTAATTGTGAGCAAGTTTTGCTTTGGCTCTACTAATAATCTACTTGGGTCCTTCTTTTTCTGCTTCTTCTCTACCAGTATGCCAACATTTTTATAAAAATGCAATATTCCTTGTGAAGTATCAATACTACCTCTCAACTGTCCAGATTTTTGCCTTTTATGCTTTGTTTATTACTCATAAAATTTGTGGTTTTCTGGGAAATCACTGAGGACTGAAATCATTAAATAATGACACGCATTTGAGTTTTAGACTTCCTTCAGAAAATGCATGCTAACAGAAAAGTTGTTATTCTAGCAATTTCTGATGTTTATAAGAGCAATATTTAAAATCTGCCCCAATTTTTGGTCCTTTGTACCCCCATTATTTTAGGGTTTGTCCAGATTTCTTAAGATAAGAAGAAACAGTATAATTTGATACTGGACACCAAGGCACAGGGTAACGAAGGCATAGAAGTTATATCATGCAATAAAAAGCATTGTATCAGCATGCAAGTTATTGACCCAGTTATAGGGAAAAAAGATTAAACAAAAACAAAACAGAAAGGTTGATATTCATAGCCATTACAATTAATCACAAAAGGTATTTGTGTGAATTGCAAGCAAGCACAGTTCAGACATGATTCAGAGAGAGTATCTATGTCAAAGCAAAGCAGTTAGGAAATGTTTGAGAAAATCTTATGGAAGTGAATAATGAGATGCAAATGAGGAATCTGTCAAAAATGTGTGACCTTCTTATATCAATGAGACACTCCTTCTCTTTCTACCATTATGCGAGTCATAGTCACGTTTTGATATGTATCCACCCTGTGCACAGTTGGATTATAAAAAGCAAAGTCTGTATCTTTTCTATCCATTTTGCAATCTGTGAAGATGCCTGATTTCACTGCAAGCTTTGCTCTTTCCCATTGTGAGCTGCTCATTTCAGTCACATAGGAATCAATGTTTGACATTCTAAGAAAAGAAATTGTAGGCAAAAGATAACTCACCTCAACACAGCTGAAAAGGATGTTTTTAGTGGAAAGTGCTTTGGTAAATTTGTATGGCCACAGACAGAAAATGTGGGAATGATTGGCCTTCCTATACCAGTGCCTACAAAGGCATGTATAATCCTAACTATACTTGCATTGGAGTCCTTTCAGAGACAAACTGAGGATATGGTGGCTGTCTGACAGGTTTCTATCCTGAGAATAATGCAGGTTTTCCTCAATATACTCTTGGTACATGTGGTTGAGCATATCTACTTCCCCGTGTCACCACAGGACTGAGCCAGTACCATTTATACTTTCTACAGAATGGTTTGCTATCTTGAAGTGATTGGAGTGACCACAAGTAAAAAAAAAATAAATAAAAGTAGAATCACATCTTATTTAGAGAAAACAAAACTAGAACATACAGAAAAAAATTGCAAGCTGCCATGCCAAGTTGATTTTATTGACAAGGACTGAGACAGGTACAGTAAAGGAACTTCTAGTGTATAAAGGGATATTTTGTCACAAACTTCTTTGCCCTCCCTTTTTCCCTCAAAATTCCAGTGCTTTAATTTCACTTATAAGAAAGAGGAAGGACTTTCTCACATAAATTACAGCATGGGTGGAATATAAAAGAAATGAATTAGGCAACCAAAGACTGAAAATGGGGACATTTATTTATTTATTTTTAATAAAACATACAATGAAGATTAAACAAATCAGTTCAATGGAAAGAGCATAATCAAAATACAATAAATAAATACATAAAATAAAAATAAAACAAGAAAAAGATGAGTTATACAGAAAGGACACCCCCATTATTAACAAAGGAAAAGTGACACAGTCTGGTAAAACATTTCTAAAAAACAGTCAAAATGCATTTTATAGCCTTGCAAACTGTATATGAAAAAGGAAAACAGCATTAGAGAAATGGTGGAAAACAAAAAAATGTTATGCTAACACTTAATGAAACAAAACAAACACCACTTCATTATGAATACACTACAATGGAATACTTTATTTTGCTGAGCATGTTATTTAATATGCAGAAAGAATTAAAACACACATCTTTATGCACTTCTTAACTCACTGGTTCTGGATGCCTGGTTAGACATTATGTACAGGGTGAGGCACCCTGCAAAGCTCCCCACTACTGTTGAAATGCTATGAATTATTTTAAACCTGTAATATTTTATTTTTAAGAATGTTTTGCTTTTTTTCCCTCTGTGTATGCACTCTGCAGTGCACAGCAATGCCAAGCTGTGCTCACATATAGACAGCTGACACCTGCTGCACATCTAAAAATAGAAACTGTATGTAATTAATTATCATCATTACATTTTTTTAATTGCCGTTTCCGCAACATGGCACGGAGTGCAGCAGAGCCGAATGGCGCTTATACATACATAGTTGACAGACATCTAAAAATAGAAACCAGATGAAATTAATTATTTATTTCGGGGTCTGTTTAAGCATGTTTGAGTGGCGTGGTGCACTGCTCAGTAATACTAACAGGTAGCCCAGTAGTATATGTGAAGGTATAGTAGTTTTCATGGTATCCAAGTAGCTAAATGGGTGCAGTTACAGCCTAATACTTTGTTGGTCCTGGGTTCGAGTCAGTAGCTGCCATAAGATGTCTGTAATTTAGTATATATATGTTTAATTTTAAAACAAATTTGTTAAGTATGGCACTGTTGAGTTGTGCTGCACACTACTTAAACATGCTAACAGCTACTACAATTTTGTGGTACTAAGCTTCGCTGAAACCTTGGTTGTGCAAGTTTTCTCACTGCTTAGCTCTGCTAAGCTGGTTTGCATGCTGCGAAGCAATGCAGCACATTTTTGAATGTTGCTCAATGATGTGTAAGGGTGGGAATACAGCCTATATTAGGCACAATAGGCAGGAATTCTGCACCATTCATTAGAGTCTGATTATTTGCAGATATGCAAGGCAGTGTTAGAGAGGGTGCATGTTTTCGGGCATAGAGGTGGGGTGTGCAGGAGTCCAGGGTCTTTGTTCGACTCCTGGTAAAGAATTATGAACCCATAGAGGTGGGGTGTGCAGGAGTCCAGGGTCTTTGTTCGACTCCTGGTAAAGAATTATGAACCCAGGCTAATGCAGGGCAGTTTCCAGGGCTCGGAATGTAAGGTGAAGGGCTGGGACCGATTGGCTAGGGAACTTATCAGTGCTACTAGTATCCCCCACACTGACGAGCAGCGTCATCACCATTATGATGACAAGAAGAGGAGAAAGTGTGGAACCTTTGGACACCTGGGTCCAAGAGGCAAGAGCTGGGCATGCCGAACAAATATGTAAATATGTTTTCCACTGTTTTATCAAAATGCGAGCTGCATGTCTGCAAAACTATTATGCATAATGGCATGTTTCTCTCCCAACAGATGCAGCTGAGAGGACTTGCGATGTTGCATCCCATGCCAGGCACCTTGCCAGGTTTCACTGTGAGTGCGGTATGTACAGATTTATTATTTATTTATTTATTTATTTATTTATTTCAGTTTGATGACCGGGGAAGTCCAATGGTGCCTAAAAAGAAAACATTTTCAGTGGAAGCCTGGAGAGAAAAGCTCCAGTAACAATGACAAACATATTAGCATATACATTTACAAAGCAAAGAAGTCATACAGCTTTATGCAGCATTCTACAGTAAAACATTTCTACATTCTACAATAATAATAAAATCTAGCAACTGTATAGCCTAAGAGTCATTAACAGTGAATTACAACTGAAATGTTGCATTCCACAGCAATAGTAAAAATCTAGCAACAGAGGAGTCTAAAGGTTATTAACAGTGAATTACATTTGAGGTTGACAAATGGTTGGAAATAAACTATTTACAAAATCGGGAGGTTAAGGAGGAGTAGGAGGGCAAATGATGTGAGTGCAGCGATGATGCACAGAGTTAGAAGGTGGGTTTTGATATAGGAGGGTCCCATGTGGGGAAAGAGCAAGTACATTCCCACATAGAAGATAGGTAGGAATGGAGGAAGGATTTAAAGTTAGAGTGGTTATGAATATTTCTAAGGGAGGGTGGAAGAGAGTTCCATAGTTTAGCTAAGGACCAGAATAGCAAAGAGTGTCCAGGTGGCCATAAAGGTTTTTAGATTTTGAGCAGGTTCTGATTTTCTGACCTAAATGAGTGATTATGAATATATGGGGTTAAGAAGGTGGAGAGAGAGGGACAGGAGGATGGGTTAAATATGAGCTGATGGGGTGAGTTTAAGGAGGTTCAGATAGTTGGGAAGCTTGAGCCATTGGAGTTCATGGAGTGTGATGTAGTGATGGGATGAGTTCCTAGAGTTGGTGGCAAATTTCCAGATTTGATTGTAGCAGGCTTCTAATTTAGTTTGAAGGCTGAGCTGAAGATTCAGGAACAGAGGAGCACCATACATTAGAGAAGTAAGAAGGTATGTGGAGGTGAGGGTCTTTATGGTGGAGGGGTTGAGATAATGATTATGCCTATATAGGAGTCCAAATTGTGTGAATGAGTTTTTTGATGTTAGTTTGGATGTGAATATCAAATTTTAGATGTTCATCAATAATGACACCGAGCAGTTTGGTGTGCAGGACAATTTCATTGGGGGTGTTATTCTGGCTAATGATCTTGAAGGAGTTTTTATCAATGGAGGAGTGTTTAGATGGGGAACAAATCATTAATTTGGTTTTAATGGTATTAAGGGTTAGGTGGTTGTTTTGCAGCCAGGTTTTAGTATTTGAAAAGCTGACTGGGTTATCTGCAGAAGGTCAGAAGGGGTGTCAGCTGAGCAGATGATTGCTGAATCATCTGCATACTGGATTCGTGTAGAATTGGAGATGGAATGGTGAAAGTTGTTGATGAATATATTGAAAAGTAAAGGACCAAGAACAGCACCTTGGGGTGCCCCAGTAGTGGTGTATAGAAAAGAAGAGGTGGAATGTTTCCATTTAACAGCTTGTTGTCTTTTGGAGAGGTAGCTGATAAACCAAGCTATGGTGGAATTGGGAGAGACTGAGGGAGGAGAATTGTGATATGAGTATAGGGTGGGAGACAGCATCAAAGGCTTTGGAAAGGTCTAGGAACCGGGTTGATATGATTTTGCCAGAGTCACAAGCATGGTTAATCGACTTGAGCAAGGAGAAGAGTGCAGTGATGGTACTGTGTCCAGGAAGGAATCCATGTTGTGTGGGGGTTATGAGGTTGTTTTGTGTTAGATAAGGCATCAGTTGTGAGTAAATACATTTCTCCAGGACTTTTGAGAGTGGGGAAAGAATGGCAATAGGACAGAAATTAGTGATATCAGTGTTTCTACCACCTTTATGGAGTGGGATAATGAATGTTTGTCTCCAAAATGAGGGAACATAAGATTCTTGGATGGACCTATTTTTTATGATGGAGATAAGGAAGGCTATGCTGATAGCAGATAGTTTGAAGAAGGATGAAGGTAAATTATCTGGTGCATTGGAGCATGGTTTCAGTCAGAAGAGGACTTTTTTATTATGTACATAGGCACAAGGTTGAGGCTGAAGTAAGGGATATGTGTATTGAGATCAGAGGGGAAGGTATGGGGAGGGGGATATTGGAGGGGAGCTGGGGAAGCTGGCAGTAAGTCTGGCTATGCACCAACAAAGGTGTTAAATAGAGAGGCTGTTTCTTGGTCAGAGCAGTTAGGGTTTGGGCATGGGTTGTCTTTACTGCCGGGGTGAAGGAGGGAGGAGATAGTATTCCAGAATTTTCTAGGGTTGTTAGTATGTTCAGATTGAAGCTTAGAGTAATATGTTCTGTAGTCTCTGGTTAATAGTTTTTTTATGGAGTTACGGAGTTGCTTAAATTTTAGTAGGGTATTAGGTTGCTTATTTCTTTGGTATTGTTTCTACTTTTTGTCTCTTAGGAGCATGATCTGTTTAGTTTCCTTAGATAGCCAAGGATAAGTTATAGCTTTAACTCTTTGGGTCCTGAGAGGAGCAATGTTATTGAGTAGGTACAGAAAGTTTCATTAAAGTAGTTGATGGCATTGTCAAGGGGCAGAGTTCTTAAAGGTGTCTAGTCAGTTAGTTTTAAGCAGTCTGAAAATGTTTGTGGGTTGAAGTTGGACAGGTTTCTGGTTTGAATGTAGTGATGTTTTTATGAAGGAAGGAGGGGTACCAGTCAGTAAATGCTGTTAGATGGTCACTGAGGGGGTCAAAAGGATTCCTTAATTTGAGATTAGATTTGGATGAGACACTAAGATCCAGTCAATGATGGAGCTGGAGGTTCCATCTTTGTTTGGCCTGGTGGCGGAGTTTATTAGCTGAGTGAAGTTAAAGAGGTTGATTGTTTGGGTAGGGGATTGAAAGTTAATCATGACCCAGTTAATGTTTATGTCACGTAGGATGAAGGTTTCATTTTTAATGTTAGAGGAGAACCAGGAGAGAATGTTTTCTAGTATTGGGATGTTATTACCTGGAGGGATGTAAAGAGAAGCTATGCATATGTACTTGTGTTTGCTCGATTTTTTGAAAGAGCTATGGTTAATTCAGAGTTGGCAAATTTTGGAATGGGAGTATTGTATGGGGTAAATGAGTAGGTGGAAGAGTAGATTATGGCTATACCACCTCCTTTTTTGTTGGCCTGTAGTTACGAATCCTACGGTAGCCAGGAGGCAGGCTTTCATTGTTATCACTACATTATCATATTATGCTAACTGTAGCACAATAAGTAAGAAAGGGTAAAGCATTTACTGCAAAATAGCATACAGAATAAAACTGTAGTGCAATAAATGGGCAAGTAGAATTGTAGTGTAATAAATGGTCAATTAGAGCTGTAGTGCAATAAATGAACAATAGCAACTATATTGCAATAAACAATATCAATAAAAGTAAGCAGAATGGTGCACAGCAGGATTGTGTTATCATAACCATTGCAGTAGAGCTGTATGCATTGCCTGTCTATGTTAAGGTTGCTGCAGTCAAGAGCAGCACACCTCTCCAGGCTATCAGTTGCATTATGCTCTCTGTTCCTTCTACTCCAGGTAATAAAGGTATATGGGTGAGGTAGCCTACTCTATGGGCATATATTGTGTGTGGATGTCACAGACGTTTATCAGCAATATCAATAAAGTGTTAAGCAGCATTTTTGATTCCTAAAGAAATCTGTCTAAATATTTCCAGTATGTCTGTATTCCTTACATGTCTGTACTAAGTTGCTGCAGTCAATTGTTCCATTATTTGCAGATGTCCCTTGCAGTCATAGCTATTGGGTTCTATTCCCATGCCTGCCAACTAAGGCATGATGCTGTCTAGTTTATATACTGTACACAAACATGCCTGTCAAGTGGCATGATTTCTTGTAATGTAATTAAAACTGCCTAATCATTCTGTCACAGGATTACCAGAAAAATTATTATCTGGCATGCAATGTATTACCAAATCCACTTATAGAATACCTTGGTCATTATATAAGTCCACATTATGTGAAACTGTTCTGTGTAGTTGTGTACATGCATTTGTTATTGCTTGGCCCATACTGACCCATGCTAACAGCTTGAGAGGTATGTACGTGCTGCATCAGCTATAGGAGAATTGTAGTCACTGTACTCAAAACTGACACAATGCAACTGTAGAGTATTTCATATCAGTGTTTTCAGGGATATAGCCTGCATCATCAGTAATGGAGTATTTCTCTCTCTCCTCACCCATTGTCTTCATTTATTTATTATTGTTATTTATTATTATGATTTATTATTAACATATTTTGTTAAACTAACTACATTTTGATAAAATGTGATTTATTATTCATAGGTTCATAGGTTCATAGGTAGGTACTAGGCTATTGGCCCTGGGGGCCTATACAAGCCAAGCCAAAAAAGTACCCTGGCTTTTGCCACCCAAGAAAATTATTTTCCTGTGCCACTGTCGAGCAGAGCCACAGAGGTGATCCTTGGGGTGAATTTCCTATTTCTCATCCAATCATCAACATTTTTCTTGAAGAGTGCTAATGAGGAGCTTTGTTTGATATAGATAGGTAGTTTATTCCAGAGTATGGGGAGTCTCTGGGACAGGAATTTATCCCTCCGGCATGTTCTGTTTATTGTGGTGACAAGGTTTAGGTCCCCAGAGCGTGTAGCTCGGAGGAATTGGGATTTCTTTAAGTGAAGCATGTCCAACAGCTCTGGGTTTGACATAGCTTTGTATGTTAGGCAGAGGTCACCTCTGAGTAGGCAATATGTGACGGAGTAAACCTGGAGTTTTTTGAGATGGTTTGCATAGGACATCTGTTTGAGGCCAATAATCCTCTTTGTGAGGTATTTCTGAGGCCTTTACAGTTGTTATAGATGTCTTGTGAGGTACATACCAAAAGGGGCATTGTACTCTATAATGGGTCTAATGAGTGATGAGTAAAGGGAAACAATGACCTCTTTTTTTCTGGATGAGAAACCTTTTGTGATGAGGGGTGCCACGTAGAAGGATGTCCTGACTACTGTGGTGATGTGATTATTGTTATATTTTATTACTATTCAATATTAACATATTTTGTTAAACTAACTGTTTTGTTGGCCTTATGGTTTAATTCTTACTGGCATGCTGTTAACATACTCATTGTTATGTTACTTAATACTGTGTTACACATAATATACATTAATATGTATTTGGATTAATAAATATGATGTTCCATTCTTTTAATACTAACAATGGTTTGGTTATTACTAACCTTAACTTATTGCTATACCTCATTTACCACAACACATCAATGTAGGCCAGTTCCAGCTGATCCACCTACCTTGCCTCCTCTAGCTGTGGCACTGGGTCCCAGCATGTCTGGGACCCATACTAGGGGGATCTCCTCTGCTGCCCCCTGCACTACCTGTGCCGTCAGTTACTACTGCCCCATTGAAATGGGATGGACATCCCTCTGGGAGTGGTGGTGAAGGGGGAGTTGTCACCCAGGCTGAACTCCCAGTTTTGGTGCACAGGATAGTTTACTGTGGTTTTGACCACAACCTACATTGTATTGAGGACATGCTGACCAATTTGGTGGAGCAGCCTCACCCCAGTGTCCAGCCCCCACCACTGCCACCTCAGGGGCAGTGATGGAGCAGTGTTGACAGTCCCATGGGTGGGGATGTGAGTCATGCTGCTGCCTTGTGGAGGCACATGGGACTTAGATTCCACAACACCCTCCCTCATGTGTTACACACCACCCCTGTCTTATGTCTTATCTGTCTTGTCTATCTGCAAATGCATCCTCACCTACCCAGATTACCTCCCCCACACATACCCATGTCCCTTCCCCAACATTCCACTCTCACCTTAAAAAAATGGGTACCTGTCCCAAAAGAAAAATATATTGCCCTATACATAGCTCTCCATTTCGTACATGTGTCCACTGGACACACATAATTTGGTCCAACTGACTTGACAACACAGTTATGTTGTCCTCACCCCTCTCCCTGGTGGTAAGAGTTCAAAGTCATGTACAAATTCTGTCAAAGTTTACAGTTATTGCTGTACAAGAAATGGATAGCTGTGGTTCTTTCCTACACCCTTCCTGCACATCCCTACCAGCCTTTCACTATGTTTTTCCCCCTGCTTGCACTCCATTTCGCCCCTTTCCTATCTCCCTATTTTTATTTTCTTTATATTTTTTTAGCATGACACTGCCCAGTGTGCCATGTCACACAGCTTCACTAAGCTCAGTTAAATAGAGCTATACCGACTATATGTTTTCTAAAATAGTAATACACAGTTACAAAATAAACACTTCACCCATATTTCAAACCCAAGACCATCGCACTTGCAGACCACTGCATTAATCTGCCATGCCACACAACTCTTAATTAAAAAAAGCTGGTTTAAACAAAACATAGTAATTGCCAGTTACAGTCATTAAGCATGTTTCAGTGGAGCTGCGTGCTTTACCACATCATGCAAACTTGATTAAAATGTAATGGAAAAAATGGGAGTGTACCTTGGACTCCAGTGCAATAGTATACCACTAGAAAGCCAAAGATTTTATGGATGTAAGTGAGGCCTGTGATAGCAGGTAAATTATTCAGTAACATGTAAAAAGACACCTGCTAAGGCATTACTGGCAAAATACATGTTCAACTGGGACCCTTATGCAGAAATACATGCATACATATACAGCCATGCACATACTGATGGATGTAGAAAATGTTTGTCACAGCCTGTTTGTGTGCACATATCTTGGAGATACACCTGCTGTAACAGCCACTCATAGGTTCATAGGTTCATACTAGGCTATCTGCCCGAGGGCATTTATGTGTACCAGACATAGTTTTGTTAGTTACTTCCCCCTACCTTAGTTTACCACATGCCCATTATTTAGCTGCAGCTCTGTCTGTCAGCACACTGGGGTGTAACCCCTGGGGTGTAATTCATCATCTCCATCCATTAGTCAACAAGGCTCTCGGAACAAGGCTGCCGTGCCAAGGCAAACACATAAACTTTTTTTTCCACCAGCATAGAGTCTTTGGGTGATGAATCTACTAGATTTTTATTCATGAGATCTGGCGTTATTTGACATGGCTCAGTATGTCAGGCATAGTATGTCAGTGAGTAGCACCACCGAGAAAGGTAATGCGAACTAGTTAATATAACTGGAGTTCAGAAGTCGAGACATAGAACATTTTGAGAATTATCCTTTGCATCCTTTGCTTTGTGGCTGCCTGCTGTGCAAGGGTCAGATACACAATACATTGGGGGGGGGCATTTTCGATCATTGGTCTGATGAGTGATGAGTATAGGAGACTATGACTTTCCCTGATCTAGAGATGTGAATCCCTTCATGATAAGGTGGGCAATGTAGAA
Source organism: Protopterus annectens (assembly GCF_019279795.1). Lineage (NCBI taxonomy): Eukaryota > Metazoa > Chordata > Ceratodontiformes > Protopteridae > Protopterus > Protopterus annectens. The sequence continues at coordinate 1,596,705,659 of NC_056728.1, forward strand.
GGTCTTCCTAACTACTTTAGCAATATGAGTGTTGAATGAAAGGCTTAGGTCCCTAATAACTTCTTCTGTCAGGGATTGCACCTATATGGTAGCTAGGGGGTAACCTTTTTTTTCCGAAGGAATGACTATACATTTCTTGGCATTTAACGAGGGAGGCCATCTGGCACCAGTTATCCGTTTCTGTAGAGACCTTTGAAGGATATGATATCTGTGTGGGATGTGTTCTCAACTATGGTTAACCACTTGTGAGCAGCTAGAGAGTCTGACATGGCCAGCACAACTGGACCCGTGGGGTTCTGTCACTCAGCCAGTTTTGCACCCAATCTTGTAATGTATGGGTTTACATTTCTAGGTAGGCTGGGTCCTTCCTCGTTGGCCTCGTCAATGACTGTTTCAGTCAAAAAGTCAACCAAGTTTAAACAGCATGATCTGCCTTGCCTTGAACTGTCGGATCCAAAGTCTGCAAATTGCCTATGTCTTTATTTATATTCCTCCACATCATTATGATCCTCTATGTGGTGAAGCATCAGGGGCTCAAGCCAATGACAGTATAATTTTTTCCAGGGTGGTGGAGGCACCACCCCTGTGGGACGCGCCACTCCTGCATCACGATCCGGAGGTGAGACAAGATTAAACAGCTGTCCTAACTGTGGGTTTAATTCCTCATTGAGTTCATGGAGCACACAGCTGGGGACACCATCAGGTCCCATGGATGCTGTGTTCTTTGCGGAGGCGTTGGAGATGTTTGGGGGGGGTGGGAGAAGTTTTTTGCACTCGAACCTGGGGCGGGAGGGTGGGGCAATGTCTGTAGGGATTGTGTAATCTTCATCATTTTGAACTAATTTGAGCATAGTCTGGAGTTTCCCTAGGTGACTATGACATAGCTAAAGAATGCTTTTGTGGTTGTTCTTTAGAGTCCTTTTTTATTTTTTTTCTCAAAAATTAGCTGGATGATTTTATGAGAGCTCTTAGCTGATACTTATAGTGATCAGCGGTTTCTTATCTTTTAAGGATTTTGCTCATCTTGTAGTAGCTTTCTTTATTTATTGTAGAGTTTTAAAAAACAGGCATAGAGTTTGTTTACTGACGGGAGGTTTTGGTACAAAGAGTCTTGTTTTTGCTTGGGAGTCTTTGTTTCCATGCAGCCTGCAGGGTGCTGGTAGAAGGCATTGTAAGTGATTTCATTTGTTGAGGCAATGTTAACCGCCAGCTCAGGGGCCTTAAAGGAGACCACACACTAAAGTTAGAAGTGTGAAGTCTGTTGTGAAGTTCCTTCTCTGCTTCTTTTTTCATTTCGGGTGGGGCGGATGAGGACCTCCAGCGAGAGATTAGTTAGTTTTCAGATCAGATCTGTGATCCAGAGTGGGTATACTTACAAGTGAAACATGGTGTCTTCATGTTCATGATGATGAGACTCAAGTATGTTCTTCCTCTGTGGGATATGGCCACCAGTTCCATTAGGTTTGAGTTTATGAATTGATTTAACTTTTGGGCTAGAGGTTTGGGCTTGAGTAGTGTTCCCAGTCTATAATAGTAGTTGTGTCACCAGTGATGGTGTTCGAGATACATTTATCCCTCCAGTGTTTTCAGAACGCCATGTGAGTCCAAGAGTTTGTGAGGGTGGCCTGTAACATGCCACAATTTGCATAGCAGTTCCTACCACGTTGCACCTACAGCACCTGATGGTTTCCGCTGCATCGCGGCGACGCCACCAACTTGCGTGTGGTGTCCTTCTGATGAATATGGATACCCTCCTCCTTTCTTGGTATTGTCCGGTTTTGTGGCCGAACGCATGATATGATGTAAAAAACTCGGTAGTGCTGGGGTGTACTAGAGCCTTGAACCAGGTTTCTGTCACAGCACAGTGAGACATGTGAGAAGGGCTACTGGAGAAGGGCCTTTGAGTGCGTGTACTTGAGGTTGAGACTTCTGGCATTGGAGCAGCATTACCTTTTAGTTTTTTTTCTTTGTTTTGTTCTGGGTGGGTTTGAGCCTTGCCTAGCCTTGCCCAAAAAAGGCACTGGGGTGGCAAAAGCCTTGCTAAAATTCGGAATCAGGGTGCAAGTGCAAGCCCGCCTCATGGTTAGCGTGGCCCAGCATGTCATCAGGCCCAGGCAGAGACATTGGATCCCTTGAAAACACACCAAGGTTTAAGCCAATTGTTAAAACTGATCATCTTATCTCTGTATTGTGGCATCATTCTTGGTGTAGCTCAGTCTTGGTAAATGCCTTGCAAATAGTACATTTTGCCACACACAGTCCTGGGTTCAAATCCAGTGGTGTGTAGCAGTGGAATTATCATATTGTGAAGCCAGTAAATAATGACTGAGTGATGCACTCTTTATTCACACAAGGCATATCAAATGAAATGTCTGCATTTCACTGATGGAAATCACTGGCCTGCAGATAGAAACACACTTCACATACCTCTATAGCAAAAGTATAAGTGCATAAACTGTCACTTCATGCATTAATATGCATTCACAGAGAAATTCAACTCAGGTACTGCAAATGAGGGCCACTAATATCAGAGTGCACCACACAATCCTTTCAAACTCACAGTGCCGATTAGTACAGCTGCACACCTAACATACACATTTGAAGTACCTGCTTGTAACATGGACTGCCCTCATACATGCTCCAAATTACTACCACACTATAGCACATGGCTTGACAGTTGCCCAAATAGTTGATATATTGTTATATTTATCCCTCATGTTGCTCAAGGACGCAACAAGCCTGTGGGGTAATATTCTGTTAGTGATACCTTTGCCTAACATACTTAACTTAAATGCATGCCTTAATTGGACTGGACAGGGTAGCTCACTTTGGCTCTGCCTCTACAACAAGGCTGGCACAGCTCCTACAGTTACTCCTACAGCTTGTTGTCTTCCAAAGTGTTCACACTCTCTGTCTATGCCTATTACCTGCAGCATCAGCTGTAGCCTGTAGCACATCCATCTTTATGTAAAAGTTGCTGCTAGAGATCTGTCCTCTGTGATGAAGTAGTCTCCTCACCCCATTAATGTCCAGCACAACATATCAGAAAGGGCCCCTAATCTACACGAAGGCCTTATATATTGTACTGGGGTTGCATGTGATTGGCTGATGAAAGTGCAAATCAGTTGTGTTGGCTGCAGTTAGCATTTCAGAATCACAGATTGGTTAAGAGGCAATCACCTGCTGATGAGAACCATGTTAGAAAGACAAGCAGCTGGCTATAGGGTACTATTCTGTATGAGACTTTCCTCACACAGGCCATGAATATGTAAAATATTAACTATCAGCACTTATCAGCAGAGGAGTACTGCAGTCCATTAGGATGCAGATGTCAGACTATAGTTATGGAGAATAGAGATTACAGCATTTACCCTTTCATAGAACTGTGATAATGACATGTCAATGACCTCCAGATTTGTTACACATACAGAGGATGTGCAAGACATCAAAAGTGGAATGTATATTAGTGTGGCACACTGGGCTCATGGAACTCTCCCTTTACACTGGTTATAACAGCACACTGCTATTTGTTTGGCACAGTTGGTCTGACATATTATCAGGGGGTTTTCCCCTTGGGGACACACTACAATAGACTCCAGTGTCATCTCTGTGAACATACAGCAGTATCTGTCAAGGCACACATGGGAATACCTTATTATTGCTAGTATCCTAGTTGTATCCCATGCTTAGTATGTTTGCACACTGTGAATATGACATGTGTGATCAAGCAGTTGATATTGCCAACCATTGTATCCTTGCTGTATCTCTACACAGTGTACTTCCACGTATGTGATCCTGACATGTGTTCCACGTTGTTGTCTTTCAGGGAACATGTATGAAAGATGCCGTGCAGCTTTCACGGACGCAGAGAAAAAGTTAATACTGGAAGGACTCTGTCAACACCAGGAACTCCTACTATCCAAGAGGAGGCACAACAGGGTATATCAGGAGGCACTGCGGGCTGATCTTGTTCATGATGTCAATGCCACTGGTCATCAGAGCAGGACATATGAGCAGGTTTGACACCATGCTATGGACATGAGCAATGCCACATACAGAAGAGCAGCAGATATTGCCAGGGATTGTCGTGCCACCAGTGTACGGCCTGCAGTGGAACACCCACTCTCAGCCACTGAGGAATTCCTGGCAAACGTAGGGACACATGACAGTTCCCAGGCATCCATGACCCCCTACATTGTGGATGTGGGTCACACAGTGTCCATGGCAGAAAACAGTGCAGGTAAGCTTAGTTTGATCAGAATTGCAATACTGTAGCATTCAAGTGTGTCATAGAGTACATAGTCATGTTAGGTCTGTCTGTTCTTTGGGGGAGGGAGAAGGGTTTGACTGCAATTTGTCTGTCATGCTCAAATTTTAACAAATATAACAATTAACACAGTAACTACTGTAAATGTGAGATATATGGACATATTAACTTGTGGTGGTCAAACATGTGGTGGTACTGGCATTACCTCTCCCTCAACTTATCACAGGTCTTTCAAGTATTGGCCAAGCCCATGGTCCTGCTCCTGGTAAGCATGACACTATTTTGTTATAGATGTAGGTTTACAGCAGTGTAATCCCTAGATTGTCATCCTGGGCCTGATGCTTGCAATGCTGTACTTTTGGCATGATTGCCAACTGCACACTTATATTCTAACTGTACACGTTAGACTCACACCTATGCTTTGTAGGTGTGACCACACTGATAGATGTGATGGTATTGTCAGGATACTGCAGAGTGTCATAAGTATCAACTGTGCAGAGTCTACACAAATGTCAACAGTGTACCTCACTATTGCTGATGAAGTTTCAGTGTAATGAGATGTTATTTTCAAGTAACTACAGCTGTTACTGGGAAGAGTACTGTCCTCATGTCCTACTATATGAGGTTGGGATTTCAGCAGGTCTATCATAGTGATGACACTGTATAGAGCCTTACAAATATCAAACATAGTAGTGCAGAATATAATAGTGCAGGTATAAATGTACTGCTTTTTCCTTTCTTATCACAGGTGACAGGGGAGTGGTTGGTCTCTGTCCCCTCCACAACCTGTTGTCAGTGTCTCCTCAGACCCTGATGATAATGATGGTGGCCACAGTGTGGTATGGTGGAGGTTTAGTGAGCTGAATCTGTTCCAGAAGTTGACATCCTTCTTCTGCCCTCATTGTCACTGCACACAGTCAGTATGCCCACACATACAAAGTCCCTGGAGGCCACAGATATTGGACAGTCAGAGGTTGGGGACATTGAACCAGAAAGTGTAGCAACTATGGCTCCAATGAGTGTAGACACTCATCATAGCCAGAGAGCTGGTGAAGTCCCATACAGGCGAACTGACAGGGATTCTTGTAGGAGGCCTGCTGTCTGTCCACTACCTCTTGCAGGTGTCACATCACGGGTCATTCGGTCATGTTTTGGGCCATTATGGAGGCACAGGCACATTCTAAATGGAACACATGATATATGCTAAGGGTTATGGATGTAGCACAGTCTGACATCCGTGACTGCCTCCACCACATTGGGAACACCCTGAATTGGTTTACTGATGTAGTGGTCAGAAGGTGAGTTGAGAGTGTCTGTCTTGGACTGCACATTGTCAGTGCTGGAATGTGTGGTTGGAGTTGAGCATTACACTTGTGGATGTAAGTCAGCAACCCATCTGCTGAGAGCCCACATAGCCATTCACAATCACGCTCCCGTAGTGGCAATACATCCAATGCTACAGAGGGAGTGTACTGTCCACACCATGATGTGGCAGGCCATGTGCTCATGGTCCTGAGCATTCCCATGGGGGACACAGTCCCAGCAGACAGCAGTCATTGTCAGGTATTAGCACCGCTTCTGACCTTGGGCATGGAGGTGCCAGTGCAATTTCTGGCAGAGCCAGTTCCCATGATCAGGGCCAGAGATGGTGAAATGACATCACTACCATGTACAGTCCAAAGCTATCCAACATACACACATGTAGGGCTAGCACTGAGCTTAAATGTGTACACTCACACACCACTGTCAAATGCAGGTTACCTACAGACACGCACAGCACCTTTCCATGGTCCATTTGTTCCCTTCCTGACTCACGCACATGCTGTCAACCTTAGGTCAGCCTAGGCCTCCTGCACCCCCACACAATGCCCTGTGCAAGTGATGATACCTGTGCGACATCCCTGTCATCCTCTCCATCAATGCAGGGAATGACGCTATGTGTCTGATGCACAGGGTGACTATATTAGTTAACATGTACTTGTGTAATGCAGTGCTGTTTTGCCATCCTACTTGTAGTGGTTACCGGCAGATACTATATGTTGGCATTTGTCATGAGTATGCCACATACTTTTGTGTACTTTATGGTGTATGATGTTGTAATGGCTGTATAGTTACACAATGACAGGTGTGTCACAGACCTCTTTATGTTTCTGTTTCAGGAGTCTGTTGGGATAACCTATGGATACACAGTGGAAATAAAGCAGCACAAGATGGCATGTTGACACAGCAGAAATATGTCTTCATCAAGGTACAGCACTATAAGTGCATGGCTCCATAGGTGCATATATGTATAACAGACTAACAAGGACAATGGCAGCATTCAGTGTACTCATGCAGCCCTAATCTGAGAAAAGGTCTGCTACCCTTGATAAGTGTCCCCAGGGTTTTGGGAACTAACACATCTACAAGCTGGGATGGTAGAGATGACCCATCTATACATATCCTGTATCCAGTACACACAGTTGCCCGACACCAGTTATGATTGTTGTGTTCTGCATCCCACTGTGTAGCCTGCACATGATGTGTATCACAGCAGATATGTGCTTCACATGCATGGAGGCCTGTTTCATGTGGGGTGTACTGTCTGTGTTACATACCTGTTTCTTCAGCATGTACTATGTATACCACAGTGATGTTATAGGCATGTAGAACAAGTGAGACATGTGTTAGTCCTGTCATGGATATGTGGGAGGTACACAGTGCACAGTGGGATCCAAAATCTCCCTGTATGGAGCCATACACATCACCTCCAAAGCTTTTAGCAGACAGGCTACACATGAACGGTCATGACGCCCACTCCATATGACATGTTATTTACACTGTGTATTGGTGTACCATGGAACCTGTGTGGCTGCTACAGTACACAATATGCCTGTGTAGTGACATAGCAAGGGTGTCATTGCACAGAGTGGTAGATATGATGATTGCCACATTCAGTATAGAAGTGACAGTCTTGGATTTATATCCCAAACCTGTCTGTATAGGTTGTAGAACAGTGAATGCATCCCCACATCTTACTGACCAGTTAAGGTCAAAGGCTACATTACTCTTTGCACCCATAACTCCCAACAGGATAGTATTTTATAGTCAGTGGCATTTAATCTTTGTCAGTGGCTCAGTGAACAACTGACTGTGTCTTAGGTCATCCTGGATAACTGTTGGTTCTGTGTGGGATTCTGTGACAACTCCTAATCTGCAATCACCTGCTAATGTACTCAGTCAGAGGTCAGTGACCGTGGCTGTGACTACAGAGAGGTAATAGGTAGACAGTATATGCCAATAATGGAGGATGGTGAGCTCCACTGGTGACTGGCATCATTGCAGCATATGTCTCCTAATGCTCTCTTCCCAGAGTATGACTGTCTGACACTTGCCTATCCACCAGCTGACATAACACTCTGTACATTACATACACAGTTTCCAGCACGGCCTGCTGTCTTAATATTGTTATACACCTTGTCTGGTCATGGAGTGAGACATATGTCCGACATCCATTGCATAATGTAACAGTCAATGGGCTATGCCAGTTCCAGTCAGTAGGCATGATCTGGCCTTGAACAAAAGTAACAGTGTTTGGTCCAGTGTCAGTAGTTGTATGAGAGTGTTAGCACTCGTAACCATGCTAACTCCTATCATGGCATTTCAGGTGACATGACTCAGAGATCTGGGGACACTGCTTGGTACTATATGCTAGTTGTCCTCTGTGCAAGTAAGTATTGCAGTTACTTTCAGCATGTTGCAAGAAGACAGTCATGCAAGGAGTCTGTACAGAGCACAGACAAACATGCTAGTGAAGCGTAATATGTACATACTGTGTTGCTTTGTCATGCTGCAGCTCAATTACCCAAAGGATGCCCCAGGTCTTTACCTGCAATGCCTTCAGCAGTGCCGTGACATCCCCACTTGGGGAACCAATGTATTGCATCATGTGTTTACCAATATGGGTGACCAGTACAGCCCCCCTAATGGGAGGTTCTCCTTGGTGGGATCTGGCCACAGATCAGCCTCTTTAGAACTATCAGTATGTACCCCCCTTGCAGACAATACAGACATATTTGTTAAGAAAGCCATTTATTACCTCCTGTGGGATGGTTGACATAGCTTGACTGCACCTCCCCTTTCAAATGGGACAGGCAAGTATGCAGAGCTCTACACCCATGCATTATGTCAGCAGCATTACAACTGCATGAACTCAGCTGTAAGTAACAGGAGGGACACAGGCTCATCATGGCTCAGCAAACCTGACTGGTGGACAACTGCCATTAGCAGGCTGTACAATGACAGGTGGACAGTTCTGTGTGACATGTGGGGTGAGGGTTCCTGCCTAACCTGGAGGCACTCCCTCCTCAGCTAAAAGAAGCACATAGTGCTGTTGTGACATTGTGTAGTCATGGTAAGGGACAAAAGTAGCCACCCACACAAAGAAGAACCACAATGCACAGTGTAGTTACATGTGTAACCTCAAAGGACAAGCCCAGATTGTCAGTGACCTCCTACGTCATGCTGTCACATATAATCTGTACTCATACTTGACCTGTATTCCCACACTGTCTGCATAAACTACACTCCCTTGTCCCCACCACATGTGACACATGACATTCCTACAACCTGTCCCATAACTTCAATATTTACAGAGCAGTTCATAACTGACATCTCACTGGAGGATACAACACAGCATCTATTGCACATGCTAACATTCCAGGCTGCATCCCGCATGTGATCTGACAAGGATTATTACCACCATTGGTAAACCCTTGCAATTATACTGACACCACTGGCTGCACACCAACTGAGTGGACAATGTTAACTGTTATACCCTTGCACAGAGAGGGTGCATCCACTGACCAACATAGCTATACACCTCTTTGTCTAAGTATCCATATCTGTATGCCTGTAGGGGTAATCGTCATGGAGCTAATTAGCACACATATATGTGATCTATACACATTTGACTGCACAGTTTGGATGTGTGACAAGGGGAGCATGACTGTTACATGTGGTGGACATTTCTGAGGCAGTCACCAAGGACCTGGGTGAGGGTATATCAGGGAGTACAATCCCCTAGACTCAGCCAAGCCATTTGATTATATCCCCCACTCAGGCAACATTTACGAAGCACCCACTTAGGCATATACAATACTGTCATTGTAGGAGTCACTAAGTGTCCCATTGATGGCACACATATGCAACATAGGGACAACCACCTCCAATAGCTGATCTATCAGCAGCAGTGCTCAACAGGATGCAGTCCTGGGTACTGTACTGCTTGAAATCCATTTAACCACAATCCACGTGACTACTGACTGACAGTGATTAACAATGTTGACTGATGCCTACAATGTTTTACCACTCATAGACTCTCTGTGATATGTCACTATCCTGGAAGTGGGTATTGTTAACACATGCCTGTTGACATACTAATGGCCATAAACTCCATGCAAATATATATGTAATATCATTTCTATCAGTTAGACCTATGTACTTGGTAAGTAGCACATCAGTTGCAACATGTAATGTACATACTCAAGAGTGAAAGAACTGGGAACACAGACCTGGCCACACAGGTTTACACCTAATATGCCTCAGAGCACCATGTCTCTACAGTAGTATGGTAGGAATCATATGGCATAGCTGAGGCCACAGTCACCTGTAAATGATGTGCTCATAACCTCCAAGTACTTTTCCCTCAGCATGCCAATATCTGAGTAAAATGGCCATTTGTTAATGTACCTTTCCAAACAGTACTGACAATTGCACACAACAGTGTGGTCCCTCACAAGGACATGCCAGATTGCCAAGGGGCCCTTTTAATGGGGTTCAGTCACCTGTTAAGTATGAGGAACTTGCCTTGCTGGGGCAAGTCCCCTGTTATGATTGCTCCTATTTGGGGACTTCTTGAGGGAAAACTATGAAGGCATTTTGATGTACTTTCACATTTTTGGAAGGGAAATTTTTTTTAAAACACCTTGCAGAATGCCTTTTGGCACCCCCTTAGTGCATCACCTGCCATTGATATTCGGGGGACCTCTTCAAAAAAGCATTGTGTGCCCTTTGGGACGGGGAAATATGTGCTACCCTGTAAAAGGAAAAAAAGATGATTTTTTACTGTAGGCCATTACAGTAAAGTTAAACACCCGGGTTAAAATGTTAAAAGTTTAACACTAACAAAAACGGGCTAATGGGCACACCACTTAATCCACTCGGGACATCCCAAAGGAACTGACAATTTCAAAGATGGCCTTCCTTGAATGGCAAAAATTCGTTGTATCAGAAAATCATGTTGTAGACTTTTTTGGAAAATTTATGTTTGTAAATCACACCTTTGTTCGGGTTTATCCTTTGGGGCCACAACAGGCTAAAAAAAAAAACTAAAAACCCTCCATTTCTAAGCCCAAAGGGGACTTTTTTTACCATTGGCTAAAAAACCCCAACCCAAAAAAACACACAACAAAAAAAACCAACACACCCAAAAAACCCCAACACAAAAAACAAAAACCCAAACACAAAACCCCCCCAAAAACCCCCCCACACACCCCCCCCACAAAAACAAACCCCAAATATTAATTAAATATATTTTTAAATGCTCACAACACACACACCACAACAACACCCCACACAAAACACACACAAAAAACAAACCACACAAACACCAAAAAAAAAACCACAAACCCGTGAGGGAGATTTTTTCATGGTTAACCCCAATGATCCCCCAAAGTCCTTAGTTTGCCCCCTCTTAAAAACAAAAATCACGTATTAAACACCACGGGGAAATTTTTAAGGTTGAGGCACAATTGGCAAAAAATACTTAGTGAAGCCTGGGCCTGAAAGGTTTTTGTTCAACTGATACACATTTCCTGGTGAGATAAGAACCTACTATTTGGTGTTACCATATTAAGTCTTTTAACACAAACCGGGGGAAAAATTTGTGTATGTGGGGACAACTTTCATTACACCCCCTTGGTTTTTTGGGTTACACCGGGCCAGGTGTTGTTAAGGGGTTTTTTATTATATTTAATAATAATTTATTATTATATTTTAAATTAATATTTATATTTTTTAAAATTAAAAAAAAAAAATTTTTTAATTTTTTAAATTATAAAAAAAAATGTTCTATTTGTAAGGAAAGGGGGTTTTAATTATTGTTTATTATAAATATTTATAATAGGTATTTTATAACAAAAATTTAAATTTTAATAATTTATATATATTTAATTATAAATATAAAAATGCATCCAGGGGGGATTTGTTTTTACAGAAATGACATTGTTTTTTGCGTAGATTCCCCAAAATTCCATAGTTTCCATTTTTTTTGAAAATTTGGGACTATTATAATTTAAACCCATCCAGAAACTCTTAAACCCAAAGAAAATACTTACTAAAAAGTTGAAATTGTTAAACCCTTTGCACTGTCCCCTGTTTTCTAGTACTGACCACCATGCCAACAAAAATCTTCCCCCAAAATAATAAAAAAAATAGTTTTTTTCCCCTAAGGGACAACAATTGTGAAAAGTTTATTTACACCCCAAATTGCCTTTCGATAACCATTTGCACTGAAAACAGTTAATCCTGTTATTGGAGGGGGGGAAACAAAAAACCCCTAACATATCCAAAATATGTGAATTTTTCCTTTTTAAACTATGTGTGAAATTAAAATGGGGCCTGGATTTTGGCATATACATTGGAGGGGGTAGAGTATGGGATGTTATTTGAAACCCACATTTTTCCTTCTTGTAGCAGATCCAAATAAAATAATTTTAAACCCTTTAAAGTAGTGATATTAAATTTCCTGAAAAGGACAACTTGCGGGCTGACCTGTGGATGAACTCGCCAACATATATCTTTTGGGGGCATCAAAAATTTTTAAATATAGATTTAAGTGGTTAGTTACCCCCCCTATTTGCAAAGGGCAGCATTGCAAAGAAACCAGGGCATCTGGGACACCTACACGCCAGGGGGAAATAGGGGTTCCTTTGGTTCCTTTTCTTTATTGGGATTGGTGGGGAGTATTTCCCCTTTGCACCTAAGGTTTTTTCCAAGGATCATATTTTTTTGGGGCACATACTGGGAACAATTACATTCTGGAATATCAGGGTCCCTTTTGGGGCCCCTGTGCTTAAAACCCCCCCCCTTTTTTTTCATTTTTTCCCTATCGGGCATTTTCCAAGGTTTTGTGTTTTCATTGTACATATTTCCAGTGTGTAGCCAGTCCCCAAAAGGCCGGGGGCCCCAGCAAACACACACTTGATGTCCAGTTAGTTTATAGCCTTTCCAAAATTTGTTTCCCCTGGGCATTCCAAAAAAAATTCAGTGGGGAGGGACCCCTTAGTTGTGGATTTCCCTTTCCCCCATGGTACGTGTGAATGATGCAATTATGGAATGTAGGAGGTGCGCAAAATTTGATTTTCTCCCCCTCCCCTGGGGGGGGGGGAAAAAAGGGTCGGGCATAGTAGATCTCCAAACGGTGGGCCCCTGATGTGTCATGCCCCCCATCATGCCCAGTTTCAAAAAGTACATGTAGAGTTCCAAAGGCTGCCTCCCTTTTTTCCAGGGAGGGTTTTTTTGGCTCGGGGTTGGGTTTGAGGGGCACAGACTAGTACTTGTGATGCCCTGTCCCACTGTCCCTTTCGAAAGTACGGGAAGGTTACCCTAGGCCTGAACACTTTTCCTTGAGTTCTTGCTCTGCCTAAGTGAGGCCGCAGACCCCCTAGTTCTTTAGAAAATTCCCAACTGTACTCCAATTCGGGTATGGGGGAAAAATAATTTGGGGGTTTGAACTTTTTTCGCAATTGACTCAGATTGCCCCTAGATGACCACCTCCCTAGTTACCCCCCTCTTTTAATCCCAGTTGAAAACAGGGGTCAAAATAAAAATGTTTTGGTTTTAAATCCCTAAGGGGCCCCTGCAAAAGTCCCCTGATAAAAATTTGCACTTAGTGTCCACCCCCAGATTCCCTACTAAATATGGCCATAAAAACAGTCAAAAAAACCCCCTTGCTAAACAAAGCTTGAAAATGCAAAAACCCCCCTAAAGGAAAACCTAGCACAGGGGTCACACCCGGGGACTCAAAATAAGCTTAGGCTTGGACCCCCCCCCCTTTTTATACCCCCCTTGTAAACAAACTGGTTTCCCACAAAGGTGGCCCCCCCTTTTTAAACCCAACCATTTGCATAAGCAAGCTAACCCTGGAAACACACCCTAGCCCCCCGGGAAAACAAAAATTCCCAGTAGAACCCTTTTTCCCTTTTGCTATTATTAATTTTTTTTTTTTAAAAGCATCTTGTCACGGGGCTGACAAACATGCCCAAATTAAAAAAATAAAATTAAAAATTTATTTTTTAATTTTCGCAAATAAATTTTTCAATTTTTGGGATCCCTTTCCTAAATCACAATGCCCTTTTTTTAATTTAATAATTTTTTAATCAGACACAAAATGGAAAGTCCTATTCTTGTGGATCATCTCCTACTCATTTTATAGCCCTTTTTTGTTTCATCCCGAACTTATTTTTTGTGTACACTCAGCATGACTGTCTAAAACCTGCTTACTTTTTTGTAACACGATTTGAAAGGGAAAAAAACCTGTTAGGTTTTTACTTTCCCCAGAACTTTAAATTTGAATTTTGAAAACCCAAAAAATTTCGCCCCCCCTTTTTTCCCAATTTTTAGCAGCATTTTTTTCCTGTAACTTTTTTAGGCTTAATTTTTTTTTACCTTTTTGGGAATATTTAAAAATTAAAATTTATTCAATAATTTAATATATAAAAGAAACATTAATTCATTTACGGGCCCAAAAGGGAGGCTAAATTTTGGGTTTTCTTTGTTAAGTTTAAGAAAAGGAAATTAAAAAATTTAATATTTTTTTCCCTTTGGGAAGAAACATAAACTGCACCAGCGACCCAAAAAAAGAGGAGGAAAACCCTTAAAAAGGAGGATTAAAATACCTAAAGAAGGTTTCCATGTAGGGGTACCAGAAAGCAGCAGGATCCATAAACCCCAGCGGGTCAAAGGGTTTGAAAAAAGTGTCAGAAATTAAAATTAAAAAAACCCAGAATAAAGTGTAATGGAGGCACAGTATTGAAAAACATGTTGGCCCAAAAGTAAGGAAATAATTAAAATAAATTTTTTTTTAAAACCCCAAAAGTTAGATGTCAGAATGTAAGTTGCCATTATGGAAAAAAATTTAAAATTTTTAAAAGCTAAAATAAAAATAAATAATATTTATACCCAATGCTATGAAAAGGGTGAGCAGGGGTTGCAAAGGGGGCACCCCAATATAAAATTATTATTAAGACTTATGAAATTTAGCTTTTCTGAATAAAAAAATGGGCCATGTGTAAAAAAAACCGGGTTAGAGAACCAGTTGGTGCAAGAACGGTAGCAAAAAAAAGGGGGTTACTGAATGAAAGGGGGCCCCCTTTTTTAACTGAAGCCAGAACAGGGGTGTATTTTGGGCGAAAGTTTTGACCTAAGGTTTTTTAACTTGTTTAAGCATGCTAGCGCCCTGTTGGGGGTTTCCAACGGGGTTTAGGGGTGCAGGTTTGTACTGGCAGTGTTAGCGGGTTTAAAAAAGGGAAATCCCGGGGAAAAAGCCAATTGTTAAATGACTGTAACCCCTGTTCAAAACCTGGGTTAAAACCCCCCCAGTGTTACCGGAGGTAAAAATAGCTGAACCAATAGGCAAATTTGCGATACCCTGTAAATTGGGCCATCACCTATTAATACCTGCATGGAATGCATCATGGCCCCAAACTGGTGATTTAACTGACAGAATGCTAAGGGCTGCTGCTGATCTGCTACATCTGTATGTGCTAGAGGCTGATATCATTTCTGGCAATGATACTGACAATAAGCCTAGACTGAGAAGGAGAAGAGTGTTCAGGCCCAGGGTAACCTTCCATGGGCTACATGAGCTGGAGATTGTAGAGCGTTACTGGGTGGACAGGGAGATACTACAAGAACTCACCAAGCTTTGCTTCCCTCAACTCAGATCCAGAGCCGACAGAGGGGAACCCATCCCAGTGGAAACAAAGGTATTTGCAGCCCTTAGAATACTAGCTACAGGTACTTTTCAAATACCAACTGAGAACATGATGGGGAGTCTCACAGGCATCTGCATCCAGGGTACTCCAACAGTTCCTGGCTGCCATGCAAACACATGCCAGTGAACACATTTATTTACACTGTACCCCTGAAGTGAGGGCAAGCAGTATGCATCTCTTCCACCATGTAGCACACTACCCTGAGGTACTAGGTGCCAAAGACTGCACTCATGTACACATCGAATCACTGCCAGGTGAGGAGGGTAGAGTCTACGTCAACCGCAAGGGGTATCACTCCATCAACTGCCAGGTCATCTGCAATGCCCAGGGCATTATCATGAGTGTGTATGCTGCCAGTCCTGGCAGTTATCACATTTCCCATATCTGGCATGCATCACAGCTGTACCAGATGTTTGCCAATGGGGGACATCCTATACGGCCATCTACTGGGGGATACTGCCTACACACCGGAACAGTGGATTGTGACATCCATCAGAAATGCACACACACCTACCGTATAATGCCAAAATGAGACACACACAACTAGGAACATCATAGAGAGTGTGTTTGGGCTGCTCAAATCATGGTTCTGTGCTATGCTACACAATATGATCCTGCAGAAACAGCTGCATCAGGATCATCACACAGAAGGGACACACACAACCCCCCCACCAGTGGCAAGGTCCCCACAGCCACAGCCACACCCACAGGGGGACTTGGAAGAAGAACCCCCTGATCATATCCCTGTAGGCAGACATATGCATGCCCACTATGCCCTGGCCTTGGCAAAGAGGCAACTCATAGCACATGCACTGACAGCCTAGGTTGCTAGGGATTGACACATCACTCTGACTCACATACATAGTATAAAGGATGCCAGCCACACCACACAACCTGTCCCTTACCATGTATAATCTGTGTTCTGTGTGCATCAGACAGAGTCAGCCCTGAAACACTGTTATCTCAACTGCTGCTGTCATAAGGTAAGTCACTCATCTTTATAACAAATGTATGGGGTACTAGACTATGGTAGCATATATATGGGTCTGCTGCATGTATTCAAGGGAATATAGTAGGCTACTGGACTACCTGCAGAGAACTAACAGCTATGTGGGACAACAGGTATCTCTGTCCAATAATGGCTGTCCCATATTATGCAGTAGGCCACAAGACAGCAAACCTCACTGCACTATGTGAGGGAAATGCCAAACAGTGGGGCCATAAGACAGATGCATGACTGTCAATGCTAGTGTCCCCTACCCCCAACACAGCCATGTTCCCATAAAACTGCAGTATCAGTATGTTTGCAAGGTCATAGCAGCAGACCACACAATCCCAGGGCTGTCTCAAACAACCTGGTGACGTGTTCTATTTCCTCAATATGCAGGGATCAAAATGTCTGTTTGTCTGTCTGTCTGATGTTGATAGTGTCAGGAATTAAGCTTCCCTGTCTGGTGGATGGTGTGGATCAGTGGGCTAAGTACATTAGCATGGCTGATGGTGTTCATTATTCAAAGCTGACTGCAGCTACAATTTTGCATGTGAGCTACTCCTATGGTAAGAGTCCCACAGACTGTCAATGTTACTATATGTTACTGCAAGAAAGCTGGACAACACCAGAGACAATGGAGGGACAGGGGGGCCACATCTATGGACATCACACGTACTCTGAGTAACTTGGAAGGTAGCTTGTATAACAGCAGGTTGTAACAAGTTAGAGTAACAGCAGGATTTTAAGGTCATTATGTAACTATGTCAGTACCTACAACAAGTCAGTGGGCACCATGTACTATTATATTACCAAAAAAACACAAATGTCTGAGGAAAAGAGCAGACATATAGGGAGAATTGCTGGACGTCCTGCTAAACATGTAAAGTCAGAGGTCTGTAACCCTGTGTGAGGTGTTTCATGAACCCAAGTCACAGCATATCTACAACTACTTAGAGCAGGAAATATGGACAAAGACATGAACACAAGTGGGACAAAGGCATACATATAAGGAGAAGGATCAACTGGCAGCCACACAAATGTAGACAGTGCAGAGAATAACAGGTTGTCCAGTAGCATGGGTTGTCTGCTGTGGATGGAGTCATTAAATCAACTGTCTGTCATCAGTTCCTAACATCAGTCACTGATGTACCAGAAAATCACAATGTTATGTAAAACATACCAGACATATTATGCAAAACCCTGTACAGTCCATTACAGTCTGTACACACCCTAGATATGACTCAGATATTATATGCACACAGCCGGGGAATCTCTTGGACATAATATCAGGGAGGTGCTGGAATGGTATCAGGTGCAGCAGCCAATTGGCTGTAGCAAACAAAATCTTGGACTGGAGTACAGGTAGGTCTGCCCTGGCATCACCTTGTAAGTATTGATTATCATACTGGGCATGCTCCTACACTTAGTGAATTTTGGCCCATGTCTAATGATTCATCATAGAACTATATCACTGTGCATATTAACAGGTATGTATATGTATCCTAAATAAACAATAGCAATGCCACTGTGGATACCCTCAATACACGAAAATAACAGAATAAAATAAAGAATGTAACAGCAGGCGGCTAAAAGCAAATATAATTTAACAGGTTAGCACTTTCATCAAACAGATGCTTCATCAGACCGCAATGACATTTTACATCACTTCCTATATATAGAGGTAAAGCAAACAATTAATCAATTATACAAAATGATTAACTAATAAAAGCATAAGAATACTAATACAAACTGACATTTCATAAAACTCTGTGGGATATGCGAAATACAGCTAAATACATACGCTGCGCCGCCTGTATACATATATATATACCTATATATATATATACATTCATGCCTAACTAAAATGTATCTAAGAGCCCTAGCTTTAAATAGGACTTAATAGAAGCTCTATCATTAAGCCCTGGTGGGTGATCTGCTTGAAACTCTAAAATCCATTTTAATTCTCATTGTTCAGTCAAATTCTTTATGTCACCTAACCTAGGGCTGAGATGTATACACTCTATATCACTCTAAAACTAAAATCATGAACTGTATTAAATGAAGCTGAATGTTTTGCTAATGCACTTCTCTCAACTTCATTATTATGCATTGCTGTTACATGTTCCCTTATACATTTCCTTAACGAACGGTCATGCCAACATAAAAAGAACTACAGGCATTGCACACAGCAAGATAAATCAAATACCTAGTAATGCAACTAGTTACAGCTTCAAAATTATATGTTTTATTAGTCCTGGGATGAACAAATGTATTATTCAAAGCTACAACACTACAAACACTACAGTTCCCACATTGTATTATTTCATTCTTAGTTGTTACACTAGTAAATGTATCATTTGTATGACATAATCTTTTTAAATTCTTCTTATTTCTATATCCAAACTAAGGTTTCTCTTTTATCACTTTTCTTATTTCTTGATTCTATTATAATATGAACCAATATTTATTGATTATTTGACATATGTTATCTACATTACTGGTATGCTGAAGTATGAAGACTACAGTGTCTTCATTGTACTTTTTATCTTGCACACTCTGCTGAGTTAAAAGTACATCTGACATATAAGGCCTAACTCCAGTGTTTCTTAACATTTTTACTTCTTCTATTCCTCTATCTACTTTTTTTTTACTGTATTTACGCTCATATAATTCATTTTTAAAAACTTCAATATCTGCATCAAACTTCTCATCATCTTTATCCAACCTTGAAATATGCATTCCTTGGATCTGCGGCAATTATATTTTTATATGTATCTGTGTGTTTATATATATATATATATATATATATATATATATATATATATATATATATATATATATATACAGCTATGCCATCCCTTCTATGAGCAGAATATTATTTCTACGACATGAGCCTTGTTCTTTGTGTGAACATCCATCAATATCCTTTTATAGTAACACTAAAAATTCACTTGATTGCATGAGACAGAATATAAAAATTTAAGAAATAATGATTGTTAATAAAATACAAAATTGTAACTAAAATTCCATGATCCCGTCCAGTCTAATATTTGTGGTCATCTATAAAACTTTTTATATAAAACATATTTACTAAATTATTGCTTAAGACAAACTTTTCTCCCAATAAAGCTATTGAATATGCCGGAAAGACAGCTATTGGCAACAAGGAGTGCCCATAGTCAGTTTTCAAAATAACTGTAGATAATATGAATCTTGAACAGAAAAATTTTATTTTCCACGCCACCCTAATAACAGACATAAAAAATATTTTATAAACATCATATGTTTTACTTTTAATAAACAACTTAACTAAGTGTCTATACATAAGAATGAGAACAACACGTATAAAGAATTCACCAAAGTAACCAGATAGCTATGACTACATTCACAATTATGACTTGAAAATCAAATTATAATGATCATTAGCAAACCGTTTAGTATCAATGCATAATATTAGGGGACCTATTTATTATACTACTTAAGATTTTTCTCTCCACATAAATGGATAGTGGCTGCATTACCCATACTTGTCCCGTTATTAGGCTTTGGATGATGGAATCACTGTGCGTAACTATAAAATATTCTGAAAGCAGCTGTGTTTAGAAATAAGATTACTCAAATAGCAGTCACTTAATGAGTTACATATAGCTACAAATAAATCAATTTGTGTTAAAGTTATTTTTATAAACTTCTTCATCATTCAGCAAACATCATGGAAGCTTCTATGTATTTATCTGTATCAAATAGCTCATATCAGCCACCCTTACTGGCTGGTCGTATGGTAACAGATGCATCATTCATAAAATTCATATAGTACCGCATTCCTCATTATTTAAGTGTATGTATATGTATCTGTTCTTCCTCATCCCTCAGACATGACTACTCCTTATCTATTCGTATGGTTTCTATATATAATGGGAGAAAGAGAAAGAGTATATATATATATATGTATATATAGATATATAAAAATATTTATAAATATATATATATATATATATATATATATATATATATATATAAAAACAATTCAGACAAAGGTGTAGAGGATGTAGTGCTGGCAGCCAATTTCAGGCCACCAAATGTAACTGGTGTCATGTGCAAGTAGTACTGTGTGCTGTAGTGTACTAGTAGTAGCAGGAGTTCAATCACATCACCACCGTGTGTGTGTGTGTGTGTGTGTGTGTGTGTGTGTGTGTGTGTGTGTGTGTGTGTGTGTGTGTATGTGTGTGTGTGTGTGTGTGTGTGTGTGTGTGTGTGTGTGTGTGTGTCTGTGCGTTTATGCACATATTATTTCCCATACACAGTACAGGACATCCCTGTCAGGCTCATGTCTGTGCAATGGCCCTCTGGACTAGCATCCCTCCACAACAGTGGCCTCTGTCAACAGTTGCTGCTGCTGCCATCCACCCAACAGCAGTGGCAGACAGCATCGGAATGCATACAAACTCTCATAAAAGGGAAAAATCCCAGTGCCTGTCTGCACATACCCCTTGCAGCAGTGTGTCTCCTCTGCCTGTGTGTACGGTTATACATTTTCAGCCAGTCAACCTCACTATTGACCCCTCCTTACAGGGCCTTCTGGATGTCATTCACCCACAGCAATACAGACACTCAGAACACATAGGTTTTGTGGCGCATGAGGCACATACAATTATAGGTATACTATGAGATAAGTAGGAGCCTTATCTCATAAAGGGCAACTGTCTGTGTGTGTAAATATACCTTGCAGCAGCGTGTCTCTCTCGCCTGTGTGCGCAGTGCTATTCCCTTTGCAGTGCAGTGTGTCATTCTTGCCGGCCTGTGTGTACGCTTATACACATTTTCTGGCCCTGTCAACCCCCATTGTCCCCTTTCTTTTTACAGGGCCTGCTGGAATAGTCCACCCATCAGCACTGGCAGACACTCTCAGAACACATAAGCTTTGTGGTGCATGCACAGTACGTAGTACTATAGTATATACTACTAGATAGCCCCAATCTCATAAAGGCAATTGTGTGTGTGTGTAAATACAATTTCTCATGCAGCAGTAAGTTTGTTTTGGTTATGTATTTTAAGGTTTCAGAGAAGGAAGCGGGTCTCTAAATAGCCCACATACTATGCATAAATGCTATCTGCCACCACCAACATTTGTAGGCATGGAACACCCAGGTGACACACATAGCACAGGTAAGATGCATTGTCACAGGGTATGCATGCAACATTCTGTTGTTCGCCCCCACAAATTATGACACAATGTTCTGCCACATATGCACCTAGGTAACCATGCACACATACAGCCGTTCCCTTGCTGATAAAGTCATATTTCCACTTTGCAACCATGCTAAACACTGTACTCCATCACCCAAATAGACACACCTTTGACAAGAACTCCAAAGTTTAAACCCCTTCTCAAAAATTTTTTTTCTTTTAAAACATGCTTGTGCCAGGGCCCCAAAACCTGCAATAAAAATTACCAGGTGGTGACTTGATGTGTACATGAGTGCAATCTATGGCACCTAGTGCCTCAGGTTAGTGTGCTGCATGGTAGAAGTGTTGCATATTGCTGGCCCTCACCTCAGGGGTGAGGGGAAAAGAAATGTGCTCGCTGGCGTCTAGTAGCATGGCATCCAGGAACTGGCGGAGTACCCTGCATGCTGATGCTTATGAGACCCCCATCATGTCTCCAGTTGGTCTTTGGAAAGTACATGTAGCTAGTATCCTAAAGGCTGCACATAGCTTTGTTTCCACTGGGATGGGTTCCACTCTGTTGGCTCTGGGTCTGAGTTGAGGGCAGCAGAGCTCAGTGATTTCTTGTAGTATGTCCCTGTCCACACTGTAGCACTCTGCGATCTCTAGCTCATATAGCTACTGGAAGGTTACCCTAGGCCTGAACACTCTTCTCCTTCAGCAGCATTGACTTCAGCATCTAGCACATACAGATGTAGCAGACCTGCAGTAGCCCCTAGCATTCTTTCAGGTCAAATTCCCAAGTCTGTACTCCAATGGTGCAGAGTATGAGGGAAAATCAGATTGTAGGGTGTATGCATACTTTATAGTGCTCTGCTATAGGTGCTGACTGCATGATTGCTACCTATGATGCATTTCACCTGCCTAGTACATCATCCACATCATTTAATGGCCCTAGATTAAGTTAAACAGGGGTCAAAACTAATTAATATGTTATTGGCTTTTAAATACACTCAGCACTGTGGCACACCATGCAAACATGTGCCCTGTAGGTAAATAATGCTTGCACTTAGTGTACACACCCCCCAGACTTCCTCACTCAGCATAGTGGCACACTGCACAAAACACGTCAAAATACATGCCCGTTAGCTAAACAAAGCTTAGAAGTTAATGCACACACCCTCCCTCAAAGGATACACTCAGCACAGTGGTGCACAGCACAAACAGGTGCAGCTAAGCTGAAATAAGCTTAGAAGTCATTGGACACACACCCTCCCCTGTTGTCAGCTACCTCCTCTGTAAACACCAACATGGTTCTCTGCCTATACGAATTGGCTATACGGACCCGATTACCCCTTTATGCTATTCAGTAACTCCAACTCATTTGCATAAGCATCCATGCTCACAGCCTGGAAACTACACACATCATAGCCCTACCATGGTAGCAACAACACCATTGTACCATTGTAGATACTCCACGCAAGGTCGTGTAATACACTTCTGTCATATAATATTAATTTTGTTTTTTTTTTCAATTTTTTTTAAAGCATGCTTGTGCACTGAGGCATGCCATGCAAACATGCCCAGATTATTAAAAAAATAATAAAATTAATTTAACTTATTTTTTTTAATTTTTCAGACACACATGAGGATAGTTTCACTCATATCTGTATGTAGTATGCCATTTCTCTCCATATATCTTAATTTTTATAGCCCTGTTTGTCTGTCTACACTCCTGTACATGGAATTTTTCTGTGTACACTACAGACACTGACACATGTCTGAAGAGCTGCCTATCTGCTTGCTGGATCACTCTACCTGACTCATTTGTATGAGATTCATCTGTTTATGAGGTGATTTATATGCTATAGAACTTCCCATGTTGGCGAGTGCATGTACACTGGGCAGCAGTGTTTACTGAATCTAAAACCTGCTTACTTTCTTGTAAGCAGCAGAGTGTGATGCCTACATGGTAAAAACACTGTGTAGGCTTTATTACATTCCCCCCAGTAACTATTAAATTTGTAATATTGTAAACAACTTACAATATCTCAGCAACCACTCACTTTGCACATATATTATCAGCAGCATTTTATTCATCTAGCTGAGAGCTTTTATTTGAGGCTTAGGAGTTTTGTCTGTGTTATCTGGTTGTTGAGATATTTAGAAAAATTGGAAAATTATATCTATATAATTTAATATCATAAAAGCAACAGTTAATATCTATTTACCGGCACTAGACAGAGGTCAAATATTAATGCAGTTGAGTTTGCTATTGTGTAAGCTTTAAGACAAAGGGAGGAATTCAATAAAGCTTACATGGAGTGATTTTCCATGTAGGGAGAGTAGCATGAATATAACCCGGAAACTGTCAGCCATGCGATCCATTAAACAGAGCAGAGGGGCGTGCACAAGCCTGTGGACACAGAAGTGTCCATGGCATTCAAATCACCTCATAAGAAGGTTAAATCCATGCAAATGAGGGTGTTTTGTGATCCTGAAAGCAGCTAGGTATCCATGCAGAACCCATGCTGGTGTCAGAAGTGTATACAGAAAATAACTGTGTGCAGAAATGTAAAAATTGAACAGGGGCTATAAAAGCCCAGTTAGATGGTCAGAAATGTAATGGTAGGCACAGATATGTGCAAAACTATGCCCTATGAGTCCAAAAGCTAATGGATAATAATATAAAATAATATTAATTTTAATACCCATATTATGCTTATGCAGTGTGCAGCAATGTGCAAGCTTGCCATTATGAGAAAAAAATATTAAAATGTTTAAAAGCTGAAAATAAGACAGAGGTGAGAATAATGCATTATAGTACCCCAGCATTCAGTATGTACAATGGTAGATGTCAGTGGTTGCTAAGGAGGCAGGCCCTGAAATAGTAAAATATCCAGGTTATGTGCAAGGATCTGTATGCAAATTAGCTGGGGTTACTGAATAACAAAAATGGGCCACTGTGTCCACAGATAAAACCTGTGTAGCCCCAGAACCATGTTGGTGTCAGTAGAACAGGTAGCTAACATAAAAAGGGAGTGTGACTGTAAGTGTAAGCGGATTGGAGCTCAGCGACACCTGTTTGCAAGCTGCACAGCTCAGCTAAGCAGGGGGTGTATGTCTAGTGCTGTTAAGCTTTGTTTAGCCTCGGGGCATGTGTTTTAACTTGTTTAAGCTATGCTGAGCATGCCCGTGTGTGGGGGTGTATCCAGACTGCTGAGCAGTGTTTATACTTGTGGTGCAGGTTTGTGCACTAAGCTGCAGTGCTTAGCAGGGAAGGCATTTAAAGAAAAAAGGAAATAGCCTGGGAAAGCCAATCATGTCTAAATGACTGATAAGCCCTGTTCTACTAATCCTGGGCCATTCAAACTCCTCAGTGATATACCTGGCAGGTAGAATGCATCATAGTCTGCCAATCACATAGGCTACATCTGCAGCATACCACTGTAAAGTATGCATGCACTCTACAGTCTGATTTCTCACCCAAACTCTGCACCATTGGAGTACAGACTTGGGAATTTTAACTGACAGAATGCTAAGGGCTGCTGCTGATCTGCTACATCTTTATGTGCTAGAGGCTGACATCATTGCTGATGTTGTAGCTGACAATAAGCCTAGACTGAGAAGGAGAAGAGTGTTCAGGCCCAGGGTAACCTTCCAGGGTCTACATGAGCTGGAGATTGTAGACCACTACAGGGTGGATATGGACATACTACAAGAACTCACCAAGCTTTGCCACTCTCAACTCAGACCCCGAGCCAACAGAGGGGAACCCATCCCAGTGGAAGCAAAATTATGTGCAGCCCTTAGAATACTAGCTAGAGGTACTTTTCAAAGACTAACTGATAACATGATGCGAGTCTCACCGGCATCTGCATCCAGGGTACTCCACCAGTTCCTGGTTGCCATGCAAACCCATGCCAGTGAGCACATTTGTTTACACTGTACCCCTGAAGAGAGGGCAAGCAGTATGCACTTCTTCCACCATGTAGCACACTACCCTGAGGTACTAGGTGCCAAAGACTGCACTCATGTACACATCGAATCACTGCCAGGTGAGGAGGGTAGAGTCTACGTCAACCGCAAGGGATATCACTCCATCACCTGCCAGGTCATCTGCAATGCCCAGGACATTATCATGAGTGTGTGTGCTGCCAGTCCTGGCAGTTATCACGTCTCCCATATCTGGCATGCATCACAGCTGTACCAGATGTTTGTCAGAGGGGACTTCCTATACGGCCATCTACTGAGGGATACTGCCTACACACTGGAACAGTGGATTGTGACACCCATCAGAAATGCACACACACCTACAGTATAATGCCAAAATGAGGCACACACAACTAGGAACATCATAGAGAGTGTGTTTGGGCTGCTCAAATCATGGTTCTGTGCTATGCTACACAATATGATCCTGCAGAAACAGCTGCATCAGGATCATCACACAGAAGGGACACACAACCCCCCCACCAGTGGCAAGGTCCCCACAGCCATAGCCACACCCACAGGGGGACTTGGAAGAATAACCCCCTGATCCTGTCCCTGTAGGCAGACATATTCATGCCCACTATGCCCTGGCCTTGGCAAGAGGCAACTCATAGCACATGCACTGACAGCCTAGGTTGCTAGGGATTGACACATCACTCTGACTCACATACATAGTATAAAGGATGCCAGCCACACCACACAACCTGTCCCTTACCATGTATAATCTGTGTTCTGTGTGCATCAGACAGAGTCAGCCCTGAAACACTGTTATCTCAACTGCTGCAGTCACAAGGTAAGTCACTCTTCTTTTTAACAGATGTATGGGGTACTAGACTATGGTAGCATATATATATGGACCTGCTGCATGTATGCAAGGGAATAGAGTAGGCTACTGGACTACCTGCAGAGAACTAACAGCTATGTGGGACAACAGGTATCTCTGTCCAATAATGGCTGCCCCATAATATGTAGTAGGCCACAAGACAGGAAACCTCTCTGCACTATGCGAGGGAAATGCCAAACAGTGGGGCCATAGGACAGATGCATGACTCTCAATGCTAAAGTTCCCTACCCTCAACACAGCCATGTTTCCATACAACTGCAGTAACAGTATGTTATCAAGGTCATAGCAGCAGACCACACAGTCCCAGGCTGTCCCCAACAACCTGGTGACATGTCCTATTTCCTCAATATGAAGAGGTCAAAGTTATGTCTGTCTGCTGTTGATAGTGTCAGGAATTAAACTTCACTTTCTGGTGGCTGGTGTGCCTTAGTGAGCTAAGTACATTAGCATGGTTGATGGTGTTCATGGTTCAAAGCTGGTTGTACCTACAATTTTGCATGTGAGGTACTGCTATGGTAGGAGTCCCACAGACTGAAAGAATATGTCACTATTTGTTACTGCAAAAATGCTGGACAACACCAGAGAGAATGGAGGGACGGGGCCATAGCTATGGACATTACACATGCACTGAGTAACCTAGAAGGTGGAGAGTATAACACAGGTTGTAACAAGTCAGAGTAGCAGCAGGATGTACAGGCCATTATGTAACTTTGTCAGTACCTACAACAAGTCAGTGGGCACCATGTAGATGTATATTACCAAAACAACACAACTGTTTGAGGAACAGACCAGACATATAGGGCGGAATGCTGGACATCGTAAGAAACATGTACAGCTAGAGAGTCTGTAACCCTGTGTGAGGTGTTTCAGCATGTACCCCAGTCACAGCATATGTACAACTACTTAGAGCAGGAAATATGGACAAAGCCATGAACAGAAGTGGGACAAAGGCCGACATATAAGGAGAAGGATCAACTAGTGGTTACACAAATGAAGATAGTGCAGAGAATAACAGGTTGTCCAGTAGCATGGGTTGTCTGCTGTGGATGGAGTCATTAAATCAACTGTCTGTCATCAGTTCCTAACATCAGTCACTGATATACCAGAAAATCACAATGTTATGTAAAACATACCAGACATATGATGCAAAACCCTGTACAGTCAATTGCAATCTGTACACACCATAGGTATGACTCAGATATTATGTGCCGCACACAGCTGGGGAATCCCTTGGACAAAATATCAGGGAGGTGCTGGACTGCTGAATCTGGTGCAGCAGCCAATTTGCTGCAGCACACAAAATCCTGGACCGGAGTACAGGTAGGTCTGATCTGGAGTCATCTTGTAAGTACTGATGGTCACACTGAGCATGCTCCTACACTTAGCTAATTTTGGCCCATGTCTGATGGCTCATATGCCTAAAGAACTGAGATGTGAATATATCACTGTGCATATTAACAGGTATGTATATGTATCTAAATAAACAATAGCAATGCCACTGTGGATACCTCAGCTACACAAAAATAACAGAATAAAATAAAGAATGTAACTTAAACGAGGCGGCTAAAAGCAAATAGAACTTAACAGGTTCGCACTTTCACATCAAACAAGATGCTTCATCAGACCATAATGACATTTTACATCACTTCCATATATAGGGAAATAAAGCAAGCAATTAATCAATTATACAAAATGATTAACTAATAAAAGCATAGAATACTAATACAAACACAACATTTCATAAAACTCTAATAGAATATGCAAAATACAGCTAAATACATACATATATATATATATATATATATATATATATATATATATATATATATATATATATATATATATATATATATATATACACATTCATATGCCTAACTAAAAATGCTATCTAAGAGCCCTAACATTTAAATAGGGCTTAATAGAAGCTATATCATTAAGCTTAAGCCCCGGTGGGTGATCTGCTTGAAACTCTAAAATCCATTTTAATTCTCATTGTTCAGTCAAATTCTTTATGTCACCTAACCTAGGGCTCAGATGTATATACTCTATATCACTCTAAAACTAAAATCATGAACTGTATTAAATGAAGCATTATTACGCATTGCTGTTACATGTTCCCTTATACATTTCCTTTACAAACGGTCATGCCAACATAAAAATAACTACCGGCATTGCACACAGCAAGATAAATCAAATACCTAGTAATGCAACTTGTTACAGCTTCAAAATTATATGTTTTATTAGTCCTGGGATGAACAAATGTATTATTCAAAGCTAAAACACTACAATTCTCACATTGTATTATTTCATTCTTAGTTGTTACAGTAGTAAATGTATCATTTGTATGACATAATCTTTTTAAATTCTTCTTATTTCTATATCCAAACTGAGGTTTCTCTTCTATCACTTTTCTTATTTCTTGATCCGATTGTAATATGAACCAATCTTTATTGACTATTTGACGTATCTTATCTACATTACTGGAATGCTGAAGTATGAAGTCTACAGTGTCTTCATTGTACTTTTTACCTTGCACACTCTGCTGAGTTAAAAGTGCATCTGACATATAAGGCCTAATTCCAGTGTTTCTTAACATTTTTACTTCTTCTATGCCTCTATCTACTTCTTCTTTTGCTGTATTTAGGCTCATATAATTCATTTTTAAAAACTTCAATATCTGCATCAAACTTCTCATCATCTTTATCCAACCTTGAAATATGCATTCCTTGACCTTTGATTATATTTTTATATGTATGTGTGTGTGTATATATATATATATATATATATATATATATATATATATATATATATATATATATATATAAGCATGCATACTATTCCTATGTAGAATGTTATTTCTACGACATGATTTTCTTATATAATTTTGTAGTGAAATATCCATCAACATCTCTTTTTATGGTGACTTCTAAAAAATCTACTTGGTTGCATGAAATAGAATATGTAAATTTAAGAAAATTAGTCATACTATTAATATACGATAAAAATTGTAACTGTACCCATGATCCTGTCCAAATTAATATCAGGTCATCTATAAACCTTTTATATAAAAAAATATATTTGACAAATTCATTATTGCTTAAGACAAACTTTTCTTCCCAATAAGCTAATACCATGTTGGCATAGCTATTGGCACAAGGAGTGCCCATAGCCATGCCAAATAACTGTAGATAATATGAATCTTTGAACAGAAAAATTTTATTTTCCACTACTAATTCTAATAACAGACATAAAAAATATATTTTATAAACATCATATGCTTTACTTTTTAATAAATAACTTTTAACTGCGTCTATACCATAAGAATGAGGTATCACCACGTATAAAGAATTCACGTCTAAAGTAACCAGATAGCTATGACTACATTCACAATTATGACTTGTAACTAAATTATAATGATCATTAGCAAACTGTTTAGTATCACGTACAATATTGGGGGACTTATCTGTTATTGGCCTAAAATTGTTCTCCACATAAATTGATAGTGGTTGTTACCCATCCTTGTCCTGCTATTAGGCTTTGGATGATGGAATCACTGTATGTGTAACTATAAAATATTCCAGCAGCTGTTTAGAAATAAGATTACTCAAATAGCAGTCATTTAATGACATATATATAGCTACAAAATAAATCAATTTGTGTTAAAGTTACTTTTTTATAAACTTCTTCATCATTCAGCATAAACATCATAGCTTCTATGTATTTATCTGTATCATAAATAGCTATACCGCCACCTTTACTGGCTGGTCGTATGGTAATAGATGCATCATTCATAAATTCATATAGTACTTCGCATTCCTCATTATTTAAGTTATGTAAGTGTATATGTATCTGTCTTTCCCTATCCCCTCAGACATGATTACCCTTATCTATCTGCATGTGGTTTCTATATATATAAATGTAATGTATATATATATATATATATATATATATATATATATATATAGATATATAAAGGTAACATTTATATATATATATATATATATATATATATATATATATATATATATATATAAAAACACCAGATAAAGGTGTAGAGTGATGTAGTGCTGCAGCCACTTGTACACCAAATGTAACTGGTGTCATGTGCAAGTAGTACTGTGTGCTGTAGTGTGTACTAGTAGGTAGGCAGGAGTCTAATCTCACATCACTCACCGTGTGTGTGTGTGTGTGTGTGTGTGTGTGTGTGTGTGTGTGTGTGTGTGTGTGTGTGTGTGTGTGTGTATGTGTGCGTGTGTGTGTGTGTGTGTGTGTGTGTGTGTGTGTGTGTGTGTGTGTGTGTCTGTGTGTTTATGTACATATTTCCCATACAGCAGTACAGACATCCCTGTCAGGCCTATGTCTGTGCAATGGCCCTCTGACTAGCATCCTCCACAACAGTGGCTTCCCTGTCAACAGTTGCTGCTGCCATCCACCTTAACAGCAGTGGCAGACAGCATCGGAATGCATAAACTCTCATAAAGGGTAACTCAGTGTCTGTCTGCAATATACCCCCTTGCAGCAGTGTGTCTCCTCTGCCTGTGTGTAATGGTTATACATTTTCAGGGCCAGTCAACCCTCACTATTGACCTCCTTTACAGGGCCTTCTGATGTCATTCACCTTAACAGCACTGGCAGACACTCTCAGAACACATAGGCTTTGTGGCGCATGTGATAAGTACATAGTACTATAGTGTATACTATGAGATAAGTAGGGAGCCTTATCTCATAAAGGGGCAACTGTGTGTGTGTAAATATACCTTCTTGCAGCAGCGTGTCTCTCTCGCCTGTGTGCAGTGCTATTCTCCCTTGTAGCAGTGTGTCATTCTTGCCTATCTGTGTGTAATGTTTATACATTTTCTGGCCCTGTCAACCCCCCATTGTCCCCCTTTACAGGGCCTGCTGAAGTCATCCACCTTATCAGCACTGGCAGACACTCTCAGAACACATAAGCTTTGTGGTGCATGCAATAAGTACGTAGTACTATAGTATATACTACTAGATAGGGCCCTAATCTCATAAAGGGCAATTGTGTGTGTGTGTAAATATACCCCTATGCAGCAGTGTGTTTGCCTTGGTTATGCATTTTAAGGCTCTGTGAGTAGCTGCTGGCCCTAAATAGCCCACATAACTATGCATAAATGCTATCTGCCACCACCAACATTTGTAGGTATGGAACACCCAGGTGACACATAGCACAGGTAAGATGCATTGTCACAGGGTATGCATGCAACATTCTGCTGTCTGCCCCCATTGCCCATGACACAATGTTCTACACATATGCACCTAGGTAACCATGCACATATACAGCCGTTCCTTGCTGATGTCATATTTCCACTTTGCAACCATGCTATATTGAGCTGCTGTACTCCCAGCAGGTCTCCACAGTATAGCCCTCTGACCTTTGTGACAGAAACATACAAAGTTCTGAGAGACACCTATCAGTCTGTAACAACACAGCCAATCTAACATCATGCAACAACAGTACAAATACTTTGACGTGTACTCATGATGCACCCAGCATACAGCATCTGTCATGGCATAACACACCCACACTACAACATGTCATGCACTGCATTATAGACAACCTGTGCATCAGACACATATTTGCATGTCCCTGCATCAATTGTGTGGATTGCAGAGATGTGGCACAGGTATCATTATATGCACAGGGTGTGGTGTGGGGGTGCCAGAAACCTATGCTGTTCCAAACAGTTGACATCATGTGTGGGAGTCAGGAAGGGGTGCTGGTCAGCTGGGCCATGGAGATGTGCCATGTGTGTCTGTTGATGACCTGCATATGACAGTGATATATGAGTGTGTGCACGTACACAGTCAAGCCATGTGCTAACACTACACATGGATATGTTGGACAGCTGTGGACCATACATGGCAGAATGGACAGTTTACCTTCTCTGGGCATGAGCATGGGGACTGGCTCTACCAGGATTGAAACTGTAACCACCATGCCCAGGGTCAGATGCTGTACTAGTCACTGTTGGTGACTGGTGTCTGCTGGGCCTGAGTCCATCAAGGGACCACCCAGGACCACGTTCCCATGACCTGCCATGACATAGTGTGGACAGCACCCTTCCTTCTGTAGAGATGGAGGTACTGCCACTATGGGAGCGTGAGTGTGCATGGCCATGTGGCCTCTGAATGGATGTTGTTGCTGACCTATGCCCACGTGTCCGATGCCCTACTCCCACCACATGCTCTAGCACAATGTGCGGTCAAGGACTGACAGTGTCTCACCCCACAGTCTGTCCACTACTTCAGTGAAATGATGCATGGCATCACCAGTGTGGTGGATGGAGTCACAAATTTCAGATGGTGATGCATCCATGATCCTGAGCATCCATCTGGTGTTGCTTTCAGAACATGTCCGTGCCTCCATGATGGACTAAAACATGCACTGGGTGACTTGTGATGTGACTCCTGTGACAGATGGTGAATAGGCAGCAGTTCTCCTTTGAGCACCTCTGTCAATCTGCCTGTGTGGGACTTCACCAGATCTCTGGTTATGGCCAGTGTCTACACTCACTGATGCCATTGTTGCCACACTCTCCTGTTCGATACTGCCACACTCTCACTGTCCAATATCTGTGGCTGCAGGGGACTGGGTATGTGTGGGCATACTGACTGTGTGCAGAGGCAAAGGGGGGGAAGTGGGATGTTAACCCTGGGACAGATTCAGCTCCAAAAAACCCCACCTGTGCCTCACTATGGCCACCATCATCATCAGAGTCTGATGACACTGACATCAGGTTGTGAGTGGGACAAAATCCAACCCCCATGGTCACCTGTGAGGAGGAAGACAAAATAAGTACATTACTACCGGCACTATTATGTATGGTGATACACACACACACACACACACACACACACACACACACACACACACACACACACACACACACACACACACACATACACACACAGAAAGTGCCACAACTGCAGTACACATCTCACATCTTATTTCTGATCGCATGCACAACACACATGCAGAGTACAACATGTACACACAAGAGTGCAATATGGAGGCAATGTGGTGCCAGAGATTTGGTGAAGTCCCACACAGGCAGATTGACTGGGGTGCTCGAAGGAGAACTGCTGCCCATCCACCACCTGTTAGAGGAGTCACATCAGCTACAGTCATCCCTCTCCACAAAGGAGGAGCAACTACAGACCTTGGGAACTATCGCCCCATTAGCCTGATGAGCCTGATATGCAAAGCTATGGAATGCATCATCATGGACCTAATAAACAAGGATATAGGGAATCTCCAAACTCTGGATCCCCCACTGTTTGGTTTTGTGAAGGGTAGATCATGTCTGCTCAACTCGGTCAATTTCTTTGGGTCAGTCATCAGAACTGTGGATGAAGGCAAGGTGGTTCATACAGCCTACCTTGATCTGGCCAAGGCTTTTGATACCATTCCCACTCAGGAATCATAGAAAAACTCACTAAGCTAGGCATCAACCCCTATATCACCAGGTAGGCTTCAAACTGGCTCACAGATATAACCCACAGTCTGAAAGCTGACTCCAAATCAGACTGCTGACTAGTCAAGAGTGGAGTCTCACAGAGTTCGGGCCTAGGTCCTTTCCTGTTTGGGATGTACTTCTTTGAAGTCCAGGCCAACACAAAGGGACTCTGGCTGACAAAGTTCACAGACGATTTCAAGTTGGGAGCTATTATTAACTCCCCAAGTGATGCTGACATTCTGAAAAATGGCCTCCCTTAGACCAACAAGTGGTATCAGAACCATGGCCTTATGCTCAATGCCAAAAAATGTGTCATCATCCCCTTTGGGAAAAACCCAGTTCCCATGAATTACCACATTGTTGGTAGTCTACTGAACACATATGGCGTTATAAGAGATCTGGGAACACAGATTGATGGCAACCTCTCTTTTGCTCACCACATTGCCACTGTGGTAAGAAAGCCCTTCTATGTGGCACATCTCATTACTAAGGGTTTTGCATCCAGGAAGAAAGAGGTCATTGTCTCCCTCAACTCTTCCTTCATTAGGCCAATCATCGAGTACAATGCCCCATTTGGCATGTACCTCACTAGACACCTGCAACAACTGGAGAGGCCACAAAAGTACCTCACAAAGAGGATCCTAGGCCTTAAACACTTGTCCTATATGGACAGACTCAAAAAACTCCAACTATTCTCTGTTTCATATTGCCTACTTAGAGGCGATCTCTGCTTGACTTACAAAGCCATGTCTGACCCAGCTCTGTTAGAAATGCTACATCAAAAGAAATCCCAGTCCCTCCACATCACACACTCCGGAGACCTCAACCTCATTACCACAATTAACAGAACATGCTGGAGGGACAGGTTCATAACCCAGAAACTGCCCACGCTATGGAATAGACTTCCCATACATGTCAAGCAGAGCACCTTGCTGACCCTCTTCAAGAGAAATCTTGATGAGTGGATGGGAAACAGAAAATTCACACCAGAGATAAGTCTAGTGGCTGTACTCGACAGAGGCACTGGGATCTAAGGTTGGGTGGCACTATGCCAGGAAAATTCTATGAGTAGGCTTGTAAAGGTCCCAGGGCCTTTGGCTAGTACACACCTATGAACTTATGAACCTAAGACAGGTCAAGTAAACCACATGCACTGCAGCTATGTCTGGTTAATGTTGCCACTACTATACACCTGTGGGATTTGTGATATGTCAGTGTATGTGATAGACCTAAACCTAAAACACAGTGCACCTGCCTTCAGCATACTATTGCCCCTTGCATAGCAGACTGCATTGACCTTCACAAAAGTAAGAGCAAATATTTTGCAGATCCTACACATACATTACTGTGGTTACCAGTACAATTCACTGCAGTTAACTCCTCCCAGACTGAACTTACAAGTAGTGTGTTCTAGCTAAGCATATCAGTTGTGTATGCAGCAAAATGACAGCCCTTAACATTGTTTGGGTATACAGTATATGAGCCATACAAAGTCATTATCACACTCACTGGGTACAGGACGTTGGACTCTGGCCACACCTGATGTACCTATGGAAAGGTGAGGGAGAGGTACTGTCAGCAATAACAAATGTGGCATTGTTGCAGGATATTATGTGTGTATCGTTACATGTACAGTAGGCACTGTGATACTGCCTACATTGCTGACATTTTGAGTATGTTTGCAAAGGTGTGCATTACAATCAACCACCCCAATGCAGATTGACCTGACATCCACGTACTGGTATACAGAGACTGCCACAATGACTTATACAGTATTACAGTGATGCACACAAGGAGACTTACCTGGAAGCTCCTGTGCTATGGGGTGATGGATGCTTGGGAGCTGGTGGTTGATCCCAGGTTTGCCAGGAATTCCTCTGTGGCTGAGAGCGGATCTACTGCTGTAGGCCCTCCACCAGTGGCAGCACAGTCCCTGACCACAGCAGCAGCTTTTTGCCATGCCTGTTGCCCTGTGATGGACCTGTTCATAGCTTCTGTCCTGTAGCCCTAAGTGGTTCACTTCTGTGACAAGGTCACCCCACATTGCAGAACATTGATCACAGTTGGGACGAGTCCTGGAGAGCAGAATGACATGATGCAGTCTTAGGCCATCCAGGATCACATAATTTTCCGCAGCAGTAAACAGCAGGTGCCTCTGTATATGCATCCTTTCTGACAGACAAGAATAAGAGAACATATCACAGGACCACATATGTTGCTCTCCACTATGTACACACCCTGCACATCCACATTGGCATGCACTATGCACTGTTACTTCCCATGTCATACCCCGCCATCTATCAACACAAACTTTATGTGGCTATCAGCAACATAGTAGCAAAACTGGTTATGCCCCTGTGTGCTGTAATGGAGTATGCTGAATGTCTACACTCCCATCAATGACATCTACTGTGTTGTGTCCCCTATGGCCGACATCCCACTACCATGTCAGACAGGCACTGTTTGACAAATATGTATGTGTTATTACGAGTATATGGAGATAGTCAAGCAACAGCTGTGTTGCACAATGACAGATGGCAATGCAAATGTGCTGTAGGGTATTTTCCCTGTAGGTGTCCTACTTCTCCAGATGTATGCAGAATGAGCAATGTGCCTGATGCATGTAATCCCTTTTCCATAAACATGTGGATGTCTGGCAAACAGTTGGTCAATAATTGTTATTTGTTCTTAGACTGTGGAGAATCTGGCTGTCACATTCCAGAACCCTCAAAAAACAATGTATGCTGCATTAATATCTGTTACTGTATTCATACCTTTACATTGTATGTTCATTATGTACACTGTCTTTCTGAGGATGGGCCTGTGTCCCCCCCTACTAATGGCTATGACCTGCAGTCCTGCTGTACAGGATTTCCAGGTATGGTAGCCATAGCTGTCAAGTGATGAGATACAAAAGTCGACAACACAGTGACTCAGCCAGAGTACATCAGGGACAGTCAGGAACACCAGTACAATGTCTGAGCTATTCCTGTGTGACATTCACAGACTGAGAGGAGCTGAATGACAGTGCATCATGTGATATACCATCTGTGTCCACCATTACTCACTGTCGCTATGTCTAACACACAGTCCAGTGACATTCGTACAGGACCCGACCATTGTAGGAGGGACTGAGAGGGCCAGAGCTGTGATCCAAGTCACAGCAGGCCGAGGTGAAACACATGGCTGTAGCTTTTGGACAGCAGACTATCAGCAACATGTCATTCGCAGAGATGTACTACAGGCCTACTTTTGTAATCCCTATTCCCCATAACTGCATCCTCCCATCTGCATCCCATTAGATGGGGACTTGTATTACATACCTGGTAGAGTGCTGTAATCCTTTTGTGCAGAAATCCTGAAGAAACCTGATTCTGAAAACACAGTCTGGCTTGGTAAAGCAAGGTACAGACCTGTTTACCATAGGCAGCTGCTTGCCTTTTGTAGGTAATGCTCAATAACAGGTGATTGCCAGTGCAACAATCAGTGACTCAGACTTGCTAATTGCATCCAGAACAGCTGGGTTGCAATTTCATTAGCCAATGACATGGCACAACAGTGCAATATTTAAGGCTTTCATGTAGGCCATGACCCCTTTTCTAGGCTTTGAGAAGGACATTACTGAGGTGTGGAGACTACATCCTCACAGAGGGTAAGCCCAAATACTATCCACTGTTGGGATTTATGTGGCATGTCCACAGTTTTGCATGTTATGTTTGGGCATTGTCAAATGACTTTCTGATTATGTTTCAGTCCAGTGTTAAACAGTGTGGTTTGAGGTCAGTAAGGGGAAGACATATGCGAGTGTCATATGTCATACACATCAGAATATGCATGCTGCTGCAGTAGATGCTGGTCTATCAGTTACGTATGTTTGTAGGAGTAGACTTGACACATGTCCCTGTCACTTGACCTCTGCCCCCAACCCATGTATGGGTGTAGTGTGGATAACTTGTTCTAGGGGATTGTGAGATATGGTAGGTCTGCAACGGGTAGCTGAACATACTGCTGCATGTTTTGCAGGCTGCAGCTGCTGCTTTTTGCCCAGGACTCATACTGGGGAGTATGAACACATTAGAGGACAGCAAGCTGTATGTGTCAGTGAGGGAGCAGTGTCAGCTCTGTCATTGCAGCAGAGGCAGGGTGAGGGTACCCATGACAGTCCAGGTGAGGCACGTGCTTAAGGTACATATGTTATGTAACAGTGCCAATCGGAAAGTGTTAGGTGACATACAGGTAGCCTACACATATTTGTGCAATGTGTCCCTACCTACAGGACAGACCTTTGACATGTTAACATGGGTAGCAGTGAATGCAGTAGCAGCAACCTGTTTTTGTTAAAATTGCAGGATTCAGTCATTATTACTTGTATTCACAAGCATGTGATTGAAGTGCAACACACTGGATTCAAACTCAGGACTGTGAGTGGGAAAAATGTACAGCATGTTAGTGATTTAACAGACTGAGCTACTGTGTCACTGCTACAGCGGGTGTATTTGCAAGATATATATACACACACATATATATATATATATATATATATATATATATATATATATATATATATACATATACATATATATATATATATATATATATATATATATATATATATATATACATATATATATATATATATATATATATATATATATATATATATATATATATATATATATATATATATATATACATATATATATATATATATATATATATATATCTATATATATATATACACACACACACACACATGTATACAGTCTGTTACACAGGAGTCACATTAGCATGTATGTTTGGATGGGTTGGACATGAGACATTGAACTGTCTGTCATGATTTTCTAACCTCACTCTGCACTGTCATGTTAGTACTTTAGTGCATAGAAAAGTTTTTGTGCTAAAAGTAGGTGGCATAACTGTGGACATTCTGCAACAGTCTGTGCAGTTGACAGCTATACCTGCTATCCCAGGCCTCACTTATATACATCATTATATTTGGCTGAGTACTGGTTTGGTGTCTGCATCACAATCCCAAGTACACTGCCAATTTTCTCATTATATGTACAAGTCACGTGTTATTAGCAACCAGGTTATGTTTATGGAACACCTGCATTACTTTAGAGCTGAATGGCCTAGTGGAGTAATGCACTATGCTGTAGTGGACAGGGTACTGTGTTTGATACTTGACAGGGGTAATTATTTTGCAGATGTGCCTAACAGTGTCAGAAACAGAGAAGGTGATTAAGGCAGTTTTAAGCAGTTCTAAACTGGTTTGCGTGGGTTTGTGTGGCATGCTGAGCTGCTTAGCTCTGCTTAAACCCATGCTAATTTTAAAAAAGGAAAGAAAAAAAGGGGTGAAATGGGGGCAAGCAGGGAGAAATATCATACTGAAAGTCAGGTAAGGATGTGCAAGACAGGTGTAGGAAAGGACCACAGCTCTCCATTTCTTCTACAGCAGTAGCTGTGTAGGTTTCACAGAATTTGGAATTTAGAGCCTCACACCCCAGAGAGAGAGGTGAGGGCAACATAACTGTTTTGATTAATTCATGCAATGATTGATTGTGTCCAGTGGACACAGGTGTGAAATGGAGAGCTATGTATGGGGTGATATTTTTTTTTGTTGGACAGATGCCCTTTTTTTCAAGGAGAGAGTAGAATGTTGGGGAAGGGATATAGGCACATGTGGGGAGGTATGTTGGGTAGGAGAGGTTGCATTTGCAAACAGGTGACACAGACAAGACAGCATACAGGGGTGGAGTGTGATACATGACGGGTGTAAATAACTTGGGCAGAGAGGGTGTTGTGGAATCAGAGAGCCATGTGCCCCCAGATGGCAGCAGTGAAACTGAGCTTCCCACCTGTGGGCAGTCAACACTGCTCCTTCACTGCCTCAAATGTGGCTGTGCTGGGGTCTGGGCACTGGGGCTACCTTGCCCCTCCTGGTTAGCCAGTCTACCCTCAATCTATGGTGCACAATCCTGTGCACCATCCCTGGTAGCTGTTGCTGAATGGCAACCCCCCTCCACACCCAATCCCAGGGGGACAGGCCCCATCCCCTGAGGTGGTAGAAGGCCCGCAGAGGGGTAGCACCAGTTTGGGTCCCAGACATGTGTGACCCCATGCCATGGCTGGCTGAGGTAGGGTAGGTGGATCACCAGGAACCATCCTACCCAGTCGAGCTATTGTGAATTTCAAAGTGTATAGGTTAGTAATGAACAGAACATTTAGTTAGTTTTAACAGCAGGCCAGAAAGATGCAAATAACCCAGTAACATTGCATTGCATAGCATATGGAACACAATAATGAGTGAAATAACAGTCAGTATAATAACAGCATGCCAATAACAGTTATGACGTAAGGCCAAACATAGGTAATTCAACAATGTATGTTAGTATGCAACCATTGTAATACATAACAATAATAAAACACAAGGCCCAACATAATGTTTGGGAACAACAGATGTTAATAGTAAACCATAACTGGTGTATAACAATAATAAATAATGATACAGATAACAGGTGGAGGGGAGAGAAATACAGTCCATTAGTACTGTTATAGGCTATATAATTTGCAACAGTACTCTTATATAGTCTACAGGTCTGCCTTTATGTATAGGAGTGTCCTATACCTTCTGTAGCACGTACATACCTCTCAAGCTATCTGCATGGGAAAGTATGGGCCAAGCTGTAATACCTACAGGTATACAACTACAGGGGACATTACATGTCAGGCAGACATATATCACTACCAAGGTGTACTGTGGATGGAAGTAGTGTGACTGTGCTATTCACATAAATCATGTCCATGACAGATCTTTGACAGAGGGATTAGACAACAGTAATCACAGTCCATGATAGCATGGCACTTGAGAGACTTGTATCACGCACAGTACAGAGAGTTTAGGACTATCATGCCCTCCTTGGCAGGCATGGGGTTAAGCTATCCAGATACATTCACAAACACAACAGGCATACAGCCATACCAAGATTATACATTTTATTTATTGTATTAACTTTTATTAGTATTGCACTTGTTGCCATTATTTTCTGACATCTTATCATATTGCTGAGCAATCCTGTTAACACTCTGGTACATCTGAACACAGAAAGTTTTAACCTATTCTAATGGCTACTACAGCCATTTATTTACCTGCAATTCCTATGGAAAGAACATCTGTTAGCAATACATATCTGCTTTTATAATATTTAGTGTACTTATCACTAGATTTGAACCCCAGTCTGTGTGTGACAAAATGTATATCACACCTGCCATCTATTAAATTGAACTACTGAGCCACTGTTGCATATTGATTGACTGATATGTGCCTAGAGCACACCTGGTAACAAAATATGACCTGGTAATAGAGGTCAAGTGTTATACAAGACTGCAGTGACACTTGAACACACATGCATAAGATCCATGCATGACAGAGGTTGTAGGTGAACTGTAGATTAATACATAGAATGTAGGTGTAGACAATAAACCCCTAGTGTGTGGGAATATCTGTGATGTGTACAAACCATATTGGAGTGCTGGTTTGGCTACCTGACCCATATAGAGTTGCAGATGGTATATTTGCAGTCTACAGGTATTACAGTTTCATACTTGCTTGCAGCAGCGTATCTAAGAACAGGAATGCATATAGCTGAAATGCAATGGTTAACACAAGAGAATCCAGATATACAAAATATACCCTGGGTGTTTCTATTATTTCTTCAGATCGTAGTGTCGAACAAATATCATAATGCATTATACCTTGTAGTACAGCTCCACATCTACAGTTTAACAGAACACTTTTTATTAGCTAACATTCAGTCACTTACTGGTATTGTTTGTGTTTTTACATCACATCAGATGTAATACTCGATTTCATTGCCAACACCCCAAAATACACACATATTGTACAACACAGCTTTATTGGGGTGACTTCATGCAGCAGTTGCTATATATTTTCAGTCTTTATTGAAGAACAGTTCATATAATGCAGGTGTTGCAATACAGCTATAATTCCACACTTAATGTGGTAGAAACATTTATTTCCTTCACATTGTTACTGCAGTAAAAACGTTATTTCCCTTAACATTATTAATGAGTAGAAACTTTTGTTTCCTTCACATTATTAACGCAGTAGAAATGTTATTCCCTTAACATTAAATGCAATAGAAACTTTATTCCCTTAACATTAGTAATGCAGTACAAACTTTATTTCATTAACATTATTACTGCACTGGAAACTTTATTTATTTATCATTATCAGATGTCATCCTTTCATCTTTATTGAACTGTACCTGGCATTACTCACTTATTTCAGTCCAGGTCTATGACCTCATTCATTGCAGTACAATCAAAACTGAATATACTTCATAGGTTAATAGATTAGTACTAAGCTAACTGCCCTTGTGAGCCATTTTAAGCCTAGACAATTATCCCTTGTGAGAATCAAACCCTGCACCTTGTGTTTGTAAGGCAAACACCATAACCATTAGGCCACTAGATTCAAACCCTGCACCTTGTGTTTGTAAGGCAAACACCTTAACTATTAGGCCACTCTCCCAACTCCTTCTTGTTTATATGACTATAGATTGCAGGTTACATCTGTACTCACCACACTCATGGTGCAACCTGGCTAGATGCCTTGCATGTCTCTAGGTTGCAAGCTCTTTCCTCTGCAGCTGTGTTGAGAGAAACACACCATTATGCATACCTGCCTATCACACATTCAGAGTAGGTTTTGGTAAAACAATGATAACAATACTTACAAACTTGTAGGGCATTTCCATCTCAAGTATCTTGAACCCAGGTGCCCAAGAGATCCCCCTTATGATGCTTCAGGTCCTCATAATGATGACGCACCTGCGCACCTGTGCGGGGGATACCAGTTGCACTGGTGAGGTCTTGTGCAAGCCAGTCCCAGGCCTCTGACTTGTAGTCCGATCCCTGGTACTGGCCCTGTAGCAGTCAGACATCATGGTATTTAATGAGGAGTCCAACCATGACCCTCGACTCCAGTATGGCTCAACACTGCACCGGGAAGAACACACCCTCTCCAACTCCTGCCATAGTTCCTGCCAAGTTCAAACTCCAACAGGTTCTGGCTGTATTTCCACCTGTTTTACTTAAATAAGGCTACTTTCCTGCCCTTTACCACCATTGGGCCATTTTTAAAAATGTGACACTTCCCTTAGCACAGTGCAAACCTGCTGAGCTCAGCTGAGCAATGCTTAAACTGACAATGCTGAGCAATGCTTAGCGGTGCACAAACCAGCTTAGTGGGGCTGAACAGTGCTTAAATGGGCATTGCTTAGCAGTGCTTCACACAGCTTAGCAATGCACAAACCAGTCAAGCACTGCTAAAACATTCTTGGTTTAAGCAGTGCTTGGCAAAGCTTAGCTGAGATTAGCGGTGCTTAACTGGGTGCATCAAAGCGGGATTGAAATATAATTTTCATATTATGTATTGGAAACTTAACTGCCCAATAGCATGTCTCTCCATACATAGAATATTCAATCAAGGGTTTAAGAGTACTTGTCATATTGTGTATTTGCAAAATACATGAGTAATAATCTGTCTGTGTATTCATACAAAATTCAGTCAGGGATTTAATAGTGCTTCTTTTAAATGTATATTTGCAAAATAAATTTAATAACCTGTCTGTGTAATCAAACAAAATAGTTAAGTGGTATATATATATATATATATATATATATATATATATATATATATTTGCAAATTAACATGCCTTTGGATTTGAACCCTGCACCTAATGCACATAAGGCTGTCACGCTAATCATTTGGCTATGTGGAAGTGAGGAGTGCTGCTATACATTTATATATAACTCTCCACTTTGTTTAAGCACCGCTGTGCACTATGGCATGCCATCAAACACGCTCAGCTATGATTAAACGTGACCTTTCCATTTATAATTAAATGTATCCATTTTCTATTTTTAGAGGTCTAGCACATGTCCATTGCTGTGCACCAAGTCGCACAGTGCAAACACAAAAA
The DNA here is from genome assembly GCF_019279795.1 of Protopterus annectens. Classification (NCBI taxonomy): domain Eukaryota; kingdom Metazoa; phylum Chordata; order Ceratodontiformes; family Protopteridae; genus Protopterus; species Protopterus annectens. The sequence continues at coordinate 1,596,749,444 of NC_056728.1, forward strand.
AACAAAAAAAAAACTTTTTACTACATATGTATACATTGATATCTGTCACTTTGACATTGCTGGGGGTATGTTACTCATCTCCAGACACAGTAACACACTCCCTACACTGATTCAATAACCATGTTACATGGCTCTCCCTCAGTAATGCACCTTCATTATTATGCAAGGTGCACTGCCGAGGGGGGGGGGGTTCCACATACATGGCCATGGTACCTTCTGTGTAAGCTTTACACTACGCCTACATGAATTTTATTAAATCCCCAGGGAAATCTTTTAAAACCTTGTACATAGAATGGTTTTGGGATTATTGATGCAAATATGAACAAGCAATATTTGATGCCTAGAGGCATCAGTAGGAGTTAACTGCAGATGCACCTGGAAGAATCACTCAGATGTAATGAGTTAAATAGCAAAAAGTCATGTGATATAAGGTCAAATGCATCCCAATTATTTACAATGCATATCTTAATCCATCTTTTCAGAAATATTTTAAATGAATTGTCCTCAAGTCTGGGATATTGTCAGCTTAAAAAAATTGCTGCTACTTATTCTGTCATTTACAGCTTATTTAAAAAGCACTTCATTTCAAATATCTGAGTTCCTGATTTAATCCTTAAAAAAACAAAACAAAAAAAAACAGAATTTCTTACATTACATTACATTCAGTGCAATTAATATTGTTCTTATAAAGTGCATTGTTGTTATTTTTCTTTTAGTGGCATAAATGTGTTCTGCAAATCTTTGTGACAACATTCTTTGGGTGATATCCATGCAGAAATGATTCACAAGTTGAAAATGAAACTGTATAAATCACCATTGGGTATTGCAATTATGTATTTTTCATGTCAACGTCTTGAGTGTATGACTTAGTACAAATTTGCCCCTCTATGCGCTCTTGCCATTCTAGCTCTTAAAATGATCAGAAATTACTAGCTATGTTTATTGGAAATTTCATCTACAGTAATAGCCAATTATCTCCTGCCATACTACCTTTTTGTAAAGAATTGCAAAATGTACCTTAGCTCATCAAGGAATTGTCCTTTTGGGTGGCCTTAATACTGGAAAAGGTTCATAGGCACTTACCTGGTTATTGCTCAGTGATGATCTCAAGAAGCCTAACCTTACATCCCCATGGTAGCTTTTAGCCCTAGCATTTTGCATACAATAACCCAGAGGCAAGCAGACAAGGATATTTTGGGACATTTATTTGTTGCCCCTCTCCATGAGGGACATGGATGCTAAACTGGAAAATTAATTTGCAGTTTCCAATCCATTTATCCAAATTAGAGTTGAATAGAGTAAGAGAAGTATGTTGCTTTATGTGGACTGGAAGGTGATTCCATGCATGTAATATTCACTGTGATACATACCTGTCCCTCCAGCATGTTCTATTTGTATTGCAAAACAAACTGAAATCCCTTGAGCAGGTGTTTGCACTATGATTGGGCTAGGGAGTGGGTAATAGTACTGACAGGAGTGTGTCTTCCAAAATCTCTATATGAAAAGTAGAGGCTGCCTTTAGCAGCCTGTATGATACCAATGAGATGGCTAAGGCTTTGAGACAGTCTGCATAGTTTTTGTGATTTAGACCCTTGATTATTTTCATGAGAAATTGTTATGGTTTCCTTAGCTATGACAATAGTTTGGAGAGGTACATAATGAATTGCCCTGGTGAGAGACTAGTACAGTGGAATGGTTACATCCCTGGAACAAGATGCAATACATTTAGATATAACATATGTGATGAAGAAGGACTGCCTTGCAATACTGGATTCATGGTGATCAAAGGATAGTTCATTACTGACACAGATTTCCCAGATCCCTGACTACTGGATTGTCAGTTTGATAGTTACAAGGGAAGTCAAGCTTGCTGAAGGATGCAACTATACATTTCTTGGCAATTAGTTTTAACCAAAGTTTTGACACAGGATATTTGTTTGGAAAAAGCCATCTTATAGGTTTTCAGTGTCTTCTAGGGAGTTTATGATGGTGGCAAGTTTACAGTCATCCAAACTTGGTCATCCAAAAATGTTAATATTGTCTTTGACATCTAGAACATAAATGTCAAACAGGAGTGACCCTAGGACTGAACTTTGGGATGCAACACTAGTGACAGGTCTTTATGGAAACAGTAGAGCCACCCACCCTAATTTCCTGGGTTATATTTGTGAGACAGTTTGCTATGCACCAGAGTTACATAGGAATTTGCATTTAGTTGGGAGAGTTCATCTATGATGCTTGATTGTAGGATGGTGTTTAATGCCTTTGTAAGGTCTAAATATGTAGTGTGTACTGATTTGCTCTCATCCATTGCATTGGTAACCTTTTTAAGGAAGTCAACCAACTAAGTAGGCAGGTTCTACCTGTGACAGATCCAAACTGTTTGGATCAAGAGTTTGTAAGTTAACAATTGCCTTATTTCTCAGCTCCATAACAATCCTTTCCATAGCCTTACAGATAAGGCTCATCAGGCTTATGGGTAAATAATTACCTGGGTCCATTGATGCCCCACCTTTGTTCAAGGGGATGACTATTGCTGTCCACTATTCTTCTGGAATGAAGCTTGTTTTACAGTTGATATTGAATAGCTTCTGTAAGGAGTCTGAAGTCAAGTTTCAGACTGACAATAAGGCAGCCTGGTATGTTATCTGACCTCAGAGAAGTAGTGTTCTTGGCCATGGATAGCACACTGAGGACTTGGCCTTGGGAGATTTGAGGAAAGATTGTAGATAGAAGTACATTATCTTGGAATTTATGAGGCAGGTGAAGTTTGAACTAAATTTGTCCTATAGAAGATTGGCTGCGTCCTCTTGGTCTGTGCATGTGATACTGTTTAGTATCATCTTTGCAAAGTGATGGACATTATTTCTGAGATTTCTAACATATTTAGATAAGGCTTTTTGATTGTCCATCATCTGGTTGGCTATTTTTACTTCATATCTAGTTTTGGTTATTTTGATAGGGGTCCAAAGTTCCTTGTTAAGTTTAGCAAGAGCACAATAGCCACCATGACAGTTAAATTTAGTTTTGACTGCAATTATTTTTTTTCTGTCTTAATTTTTAACCTGATTATACTAGGGTTCTACCAAAGGGGTTTATTTTTAAATTTGGAGTTGCATTTACTTCTGAAGGCGACAGATGTATCTATACAGCTATTTACATGTGCATAGAATTTTGCAGTAAATCTTTCAGCATAAGCAATGGGATCATCAAGATGGATGGATATTTTGAATTTAGCCAGGTCATCACTCAGTTTTAGCATATTAGTCTTGGCATACTCTATGAAGATATAGGTATTGAAAGAGGATTTCAGCTTCAGTCTTAAGGTGAATGCAACTGATCTGTGGTCCTATTTGACCAGGGAGGAAGTTAAAATTGGTGGGCAATACACTTTCCCCATATTGATACAGAACTAGTCCAGGATTTTACCTCCATTTTTGGGGTGCAGAATAAGTGGTCCAGGGAGTTTCTATTAATGAAGTACAGACATTTCTGAGCACATGTGTTTGAGGCTGTACAAGTCTCCAGTTAATGGAGGGTAGTCGAAGTCTCCAAGGAGAATGGTGTTGGGCCTAATGTATAGCAACAGTATACTGGCTAGGTAGGTGGTATGGGCTATGGGGGAACAGAAAGGGAGTCTTATATTTAACTAAAACATGATAAGGCATTCTGTTAATGGTAAGTTGGATGTGAATGAGTTCCATATTGTTATCTTGTCAAATGAGTCTGGATGTCAATGGCTGTTTAAGATTATGGAGACTGAGGTGGGTCTGAACGTGTGGTAGGCATTTAAACCTTGCACTAACGGAGTGTTCTCATTAGTCTTGAACCAGATCCCTGTGGCAATGCAAACATTATTTTTTCTAGCTTTAGAAGTATTTATTGACAGTGGATATTTTTGTTAAGGCTTCTAGCTTTGAGCAGTAATACCTTTATGTTATCCAGATTCTGTGTTATTATTTTGAAAGCTTTAGAAGACTAACATTGCCTACAAAAAAGTGCTATGGGGGTGAAGAAGAATTTAGCCAACATGCAAAAGCCTTGGATGATAGATTCAGTCCATCACTGGCAATACTGTTTGGACTCTTTACCATCTCTTCCAGGCTGACATAAATTGTACCCCTTCGCATGGCACCTAAATCGGAGCCAATTTTTTTAGCCAATAATCTTTTGTTTCTATTGTGGCATTATACTTTGCGATGGTAGACTGCTGCTTAAGGCTAGGTTCATACCTGTCTCAGAAACATATTCTGAGAGCTCCAGCATGTCTCTCTTCATGTAGTCCAGGGAGGTATGTCCCAAATCATTTACATCTATGTGCACTATATATGTATATATGTGCATTTGTAGTGCAAAGACCTGAATGCATGCATAATATGCTGAATTCTTACAGTTGATAAGTAACAGGCTGTGACAATCTCCATGCATAGCCAAGTGAGAAGTACGTCAGTGTGCCTCACTATGGAATCACCTATGACTAGGATACTTGATTGTTTGGAGGTTTGCCTTATTGGCTTTTAAGTGAGTCTGTGAGACTCAGATGTATTTTTCATGGTGGGTGCTACCTGTGTTGTGTGTTTATGAGGTTACTGAGGGTACTTGTTTTTTAAGTTACATTTAGAAGGCCATTATGGTTTAGGTATATTACTTTTAAGTGCCTCAGCATATGGAGGTATGTGCTTTTGGTGATTGGTTTACTGTGGTGATGTATGGTACTGACAACCTGCATGTTATATGTTGTGGGTTCATGTGAGCACTTTTCCTAAAATAACATTGTACAACTACATTTCCCACACACTCTGTCAGTTTGTTTAAATAATAGGTTGCAGTTAATGACATGAGACAGTTGCTGCATTATGTCAGGATACCCATTTCAGCAACAATAGCTACAGAGATTGTTGGAAAGAGTTGTTTTTTTCCTTAGGAACTGTGGTTGGTTATTTAAAAAAATAATAATAACATCCATTTGTTAAACAAGTAGGCCCACTGGGCACATAATCTTTTTTTAGGGGCAACCCAAGATCAATGTCTGGTTAACAGACCTGCTCAAGATCACACATTAAGCACATATTGGCTGAGGGAATCAAACCTTGTAACCATAGCTCTCGCCTGTCCGTATTTTTGCAGAATTTCCGGACGTTTGCCTAATATTTTTGGTCTGCTCCTGATATAACATTTGTGATTTTTTGACAGATCACTGAGGACTGAAGTCACTAAATAATGGCAGACATTGGTGTTACAGACATCATAACCTGCAAAAAAATGCTTGCTAACACTTAACCATTTATTCTAGCAACTTCTAACAACAATTTTTACATTTTGTCCCTATTTTGGGACATTTGTCCCATCATTATTTTTGGTTTTGTCCAGATTTCTTGTACTAAGAGGTTGAGACATATGCCTGTAGCACAGGAACTACAGTTCACAGCCTTAATCCTCTGCATCAGCTATGGAGGCAGTCGTTAGTGACGTGGGTTTCCCGAAGATTGTACTGTAAAATATGTTCTGTTCATAATGGGTTTCTATGCTGATGTATAAAAATGTACTTTAACACCAAAACCACCTAAGAGAAATTTTCAATGTAAATTTAATCAATTATTCAGTGAATAATTATGTTTCATTTTGTGTCCCTTTTCTATAGAAAAAATGTTGTACACATCTCCTTTGTAAAATGCATTTTCAGAGTTTATAACAGCTGTTAAAATCACTCCATACCATGAATAATTATTTCTGATTTTGTCCCTGATTCCAGACATAAGCAGTTGACAGCTATGCATCATATGCCAAGAATCAAGGACCAGATTTGAAAACACAGCTGCTGCTTTAGCACCCATGGCTGCTTCCCCTGATCTTTTAGTAACATTTCCCATAAAAAAATCATGTTATGCCTTTTTTGCCATATGTGAAATCTAAATAAGTAGATTTAAACCCACATTATATGAGACTGTAACATTACCAAGAGTCTGGTGCAGGCTGTGTAGGATACTGTCTTATGCAACTGCTACTTGGAATACAGTTTTCTGAGATCCCATATTCTAAATATATTGACAAGGAATGGATATATTTGTAGAATAATGCATTTGTTTTACTCTATCCCCACTGTCAGTTGATCATCAGCCACTTTTGCTCAGCTGACCCATTCATTCCATATCACTGGAGCTAGTGTTGACCTGGAGAGTCCATCTCTCACACAGCCATTCTCATTCACCCAGCAAGACATGGTATAGGATGTCTACTTACTTTGTCAATGTGGTTTCCACTCAGCAGCCTTGCCCTGCTTCCAGGCATGATCTGTGAGCTCCCTGGTCTATATCATACAGTTAGCACTGCTCAGTGTGCCCATGATTGCATGCAACACCCATCCATCTCCTGAAAATGAATTAAGCCACACCCATTCACTCTTCTCCCTCTCTGATTGGCTCCTCCAGGGCCACTAATTGAACCATGTCACCCAGGTCGTTGCAAGAGATCTGTCCCTTGTGGCACAGAGCCAGGCACTTGTACAATAATGTTAATGCTGATTCAGGTGGCTCCATTTCTGAAGTATAAAACCCACTGGTACAAAATCCACACCTTTGAAAATTAAACTAAAATTAAAAAATAGCGCAAAAGCAAAAACTAAATAGTGAAACCTATTGTTGCAACTTTTAAATGCTTAATGTAGGAGACAAGAATGTTGATCAGGAGCAAGGGGCTTTCACTTCACAATTGTGTCCAGTTACATCCTAACTATCTGATGATCCAGAATGTGTAATCTCCAAGGTCATAATGTGCCTTTCTAGGGAATCAGAAAAGCTAGAAGGCCAAAAGAGCATGTTACAAGCACAAAAATCTGATAAGTTAATTGCTTTCAGTGGCATAGAGGCTGGAGTGACACAACTACAGGCAAGGTTATTAGTTTCACCTTATTAGTCTTCTTGGAATGAATGCATGACTTCTTTATATATAGAGCATGTTGAACAGGTAAAACGGTATACCTCAGAGATGGCTTAAACAGAAAAATAACTCAGCCAACACTTTTTTATTGTCCCTAGGTAAATTTTTCTTTCAGTGAAATAAATGGCTAGTTATGTTTCATTTATCAACAATATTTCCGGATTGTAAAGTTATCACCAATACTTCAATATTGTAATGGATTTTCCAGATTTCAGGCTTATGCACTGCATAATAACTGCTATGAACATTAACATATGCCAGTTTTATTGTCTACTGGCTCTGTAGATGGTTCATTTCCCAGGTCCCTGCTTGTAAATGTTTCATTTTCCAAGCCCCTGCTTACACTTATCAAGGGAACTAGAACTTGTCAGAGATTTGTGATGCGTGACTAGGCTTAAAAAGGACCTCGGGGTCGTTAGCCTAGTAAACGCCTATAAACCTATGAACCTATTCATCTGAGAAATCAAGCAGAGTGCTCATCTGATTTACTGAGCCAAGTTTAGACTGAATGTCATCACCTAGGATGAGACATTGGCTAGATATGTATATTTTCTGAAGAAGTAGGATTAAGGCAGGAAACACTTGTTAGGCCATGCATATGGTCAGAATCTGATACAAAGATAATTAGAATAAAAGACGTGGAAAGAAAGGAGGAACTCAATGGCATGACTGCATTTTAGATGATCAACAAAAGCAGTCCCACCATTTTGGTGAGTAACTGATGAATGCACCAGGAAACTGGTTAAGACAGGTAGTGATATTCAGCCCTGTAAATGTAGGATTACATTTTTAATAACAGACAACTGATATGATAAATAACTGTTTGTGAAGAGATAAAGGAGGACAGGGAGGAACTAAGTGGTGTAGTCAAGGCTAAATGAAGACTGGAAACATAGATGTGCTTCTGAAGACAGTTACTCTGTGACTTCTATAAAGGTGCTAAGATGACAGTGATCGATACAAGTGTCAGGGGAGCTATGTGGCTGTTCCTGCCTGGGAACGAGACAGCATCTAGTGGTAATGTCTAGGAATTAGAAGCCTAGACAGTAAATGCTTTATCCTGTGCAGTGTTTATGCACAAAGACCTATTTACTCAGTAGTTTACAATGAAGGCTTCATTTAAGGTACTGATTGTTGGGAGCTGCAGTGCAAACATATATATAGAACTTTTGTTTAGTATAGGATGGATGGTTTGGTGCTGTACTGGCTAACAGATAGCAAGCATTGAAGTACATAAAGTGTGTTGCATGAAAATGACAATGCAGTTGCAGTAGCCTGGTAAAGAGAGAAGAATGCTACAGTTGGTAAATATGCAAATACAAGTGTGAGCAGACAGTAGAAACAAGAGTGAAATTAAGTCTTAGAACATATTAACATCTTTGCATTCATATGCGTGAAATTTTAAATAGTGTCTTACTTTTCTCTAGCATCAAAGTCATATACTTCATTAGGACCCTGATCTTTGACAGCTGCATGGTTTGCACAGTTATGAGAAATAATTACACCCTTGGAAAAAGTAGTGAAACCACAATACTTGTTACGTTCTGAGTTAAAAGGATGTTAACAACGCTTTGCATTGCTAAGGACAATGACAATGACCACAACTTCCTTAATGGAGAGTTTGCAGCTAAGCTATATTGCAGAGAGTACAATGAGACAAAACCATACCTGAAACTGGCTCACCTCTAGCTATCACACAAAACCAAGTTCTAAAAGTACTATCAAAAGCTAAAAGCACTGCATTGATGTTTCTTGACAACATAGCTAGATGCATCTTACATTGCATGAAGCATGATTTAGCCACACCTCTAACAACAGTGTTCAATATCAACCTCCATAAAGGATTTGTACCAAGCAAATGGTACAGTCATTCCCTTGCTTATGGGAGGACCTTCTACAGACCCTGGCAATTGCAGATCCATAAGTCTGACCAGCCTCATGCAAAGCCTTTGAAAGACTTATCATGGAATTAATCAACCAGAAAATAGGGAACCTTCAAACACTGGACCCATCTTAGTTTGGATTTGCCACATGCAGGTCATGTTTACTCAACATGGTGGAGTTTTTTGAAAAGGTTGCCAAAGAAATGGATGAAAGCAAAATGGTACATGCTGCATACCTCAACACAGCCAAAGCTTTTGATACTGCTTCCTACAATAAACTAATAATAACCCACTATGTTACCTGCTGGATTGCCAGCTGGCTCACAGATAGGCTGTAGATAATCAAAATAAGAGGATTTACCTCCACAAGAGACCAGTTACTATTAGAGTCCCCCAGAGTTCTATACTGGGGCCTCTCCTGTTTGGCATATACTTTTCTGAAGTAAAAGCCAATGCCAAAGGCCTCTGGTTGAGGCTGACCAAGTTTGCAGATGACTACAAGCTAGGAGCAGTCATTGAATCCTCAAATGACTTAGCCATCCTGCAGGAAGGTTTATTCCAAATAAATAACTGGTGTCAAAATCATGGACACCTAAATGCCATAAAATACTGCATATTATATGCATATAATAGTATGCATGCAACTAAATGCCAAAAAATGCATTACTGTCTCCTTCAGGAAGTTATCTATCAGAGGGAACTACCACATAAACAATATGCCCCATAAGAAATGACTCAGCTGTTCTTGATTTGGGAACTTGTGTAGACAGTGACCTAACTTTTGACCAACATGTATCTATGTTGTCAGAAAATCCTTCTATACTGCACAGCTTATAAACTAAGGGATTATATCTAGATATAGGGATTTCATTGTCTCCCTTTACTCAACCTTCATGTAGTCAGTCATTGAATATAATACCCTCTTTGGCATGTATATGTCGAGATGCATGCATCAACTTGAATGCCCACAGAGTTAGTCTACTTAAATGATACATATTCGTCCAGACATATGCAACAACTGGAATGCCCACAGAGATAGTTTACTAAAAAGATACAAGGCCTAAATAACATATCCCATATGGACTAACTCAAAGTCCTGTCACTGTACCTGGTATCCTACAGACTGCTAAGAGGTGACTTGGTTCTGGCATACAAGACATCCTCTGACCCATTACTGATGGATTTACTGCACTTTAACAAGTCAAATGGCATCAAAAATACTAGATCTGGGGCTCTAAACCTCTTTTGCAACATTGATAGAATGGTTTGGAGAGACAGGTATATCTCACGGAGAATAGCTCTGCTGTAGAACAGACTCCCCATTCACATAGTACACAGTTCATCCCTGTCCATGTTCAAGTTCAACTTAGATCTGTGGATGGGGAACATACATTTTACCCCAGTACTGCCCACTGCACTACTAATGGACAGAAGCAGCTCCTAAATAATTTATCCTATGCATAGATCCCCTCAAATTATCTATGGTATGATCCCAGTTATTCTCATTAGGGGTAATATATATATATAATTATCGACCATGGGATGGGTAAGACCAATCTATTCCCAATGAGATAGGTTATTTTGAGCAAGGGAAACTGACTAAGCTTAAAATGACTCACAAAGGCAGTTAGCTGAGTACTTACCTATAATATACCTATATATAACCCTATATCATGCTTGGACTATGAAGTAATAGTAAGTCATAGTTTTTTTCATAGTAATGAATGCACATATTCTGATGTCCACATGTTCCATAACTGAGAACACGTCAGACAGATGACATTGTTTTCTACTGCAAGATTTTCAAACCATATGATAAAAGAACTAGTGGGAAAGCATATCAAAAGCTTTTATATTTTTAAGTAACATTAGGCACCAGCTGACCATTTCAGAGAAAATGTAAAAAATACAAAGTGCAGTAAGATATAATAAAACACACATGTCCATTTCAGAGCACTAAACACTTGAAATTTGTCAGATTTAACATGACTTTAAAATAAAATAAAATAATTTCACATTTTTGTATATCATTTTAAAATGGAGAAATGAGAAATCTACAGACATTACTTATTGTCGCAGGCAGAACACTATGTAAAATCCTTAGTCGGACATATTTACTACTCAAATGGATGCTAAATGTATTTACTTACTTTCTTATTATGAAACTATATATGTATTTATTTCTTTTATTGAATTATTTTATTTTATTTTAGTGAACATACCAATGCCTACAATTAATTCCCTGGAAATATGCTTTGTAGATGCTTGCCTGCACAATGTATTTAACTGAATATTTGCTGTCTAATCCTATAGCTTATCATATTAGCAGTTTTCTGTAACAGTTTTTCCAGGCATTCCATGTTGTAGCTAGTTTCAGGACAGATAAACCGATTCATTGTCACAGCAAAAGCACAACAAAGACTAAAGGCTTGGGCCAGGATTCATAAACACTCACAACTTCATAAAAAACAAATTTGAGTGACAAGTAGGGAGAAGTAGAGGGTGTGTGTGATTCAGGAAGCACGAAACAGGATGTGGCCAGCTGGAAAATAATGCACAGCAGAGATATATACTAATGATCATATAGGCAGTGTAGAATAGCATGTGTGTTTTCCCTTTAAGAAGTGTTTCCAAGGACAACATGTGCATATAAATAGCAAGCACATGCTAGTTTCAATGCCATTTTGAGAGTGCAGCCAGAGTGCAAGCATGTATGAGTATGATAGTTTGTTTACAAGTTTATCTAAGTTAAAGTTATTAAACCTCAATCCTGATGTGTTTACACATAATAAAACTGTTTGAACAGACCCCAAAGATTGTCTGTTTTATTCTGACCAGAGAAGTGACATGATGTCAGAAATGGAACTGCAGAGACTGCTTTTCAGAGCTACGAGGTACAGAGTTAACAGTGAAGGCAAACCAAGTGAAGCGAGTAGCAACATCCTTGACCTGGTCATTACTAAAATGGGCGACCGTTGCTCTACACCAATAGTCAACTCCTCCCTGGTTAGATCCAACCACAAAGAAATCACTTTGGAAATCCACATCCCTCTCACCCCTCCCCGCAAAGGTAACCATCATGAAAAACTTCTACAAAGCTAACTTTGGGCTCCCAAAAACAGAGGTGGCTAACTTCACGGCACCCATGCAAATGGAGAATAGTTGCATGATCGCCAAATCATACACCAATGCACTGTACGAACATGTACACAAATGCATGGATCTTGCCATACCCAACAGAACCAAGATGCTCTCCTCCAAAAAACAGAAGCCAATCTGGTGGTCCCCTGCCATGAACAAACTCTAGAACAAAAGAAGGAAACTGATGTGGAATAATGTAAAGTCGCAAGACTGGAAAAACTCCCTTATCAGCCTCAAAAAAAAGTTGAGATCCCTCATCAAATCCTCCAAAGCTAGCTATGAAAACAGAATTGCAGCAGTTAGTAAAGACAACCACAAGGCCTTTTATAGTTATGTAAAGAATCTCCACAGTAATACCCAGATTTGGTCTGAGCTACTGCACAATGGTACCTCCTATACCGAGCCAACAGATATTGCCAATATACTGGCCAACAGATTCAGTGCCAACCTTCCCCCCAAAGAACCAATCACAATACCAGCAGATTGTCATGCACCCAATATTACCACTGCACAGGATAAAACATCACTGTCCAAGGCCAAGAATACAGCTTCTATGGGACATGACAATATCCCTGGCTGTTCTACATGAACTACAGAGTGAACTGGCACCTCAACTGTATGCCCTGTTCAATCACAGCCTCACCTCAGGCTTTGTCTCTACCAAATGGTGCACTGCTACAGTCATCCCTCTCCACAAAGGAGGAGCAACTACAGACCCTGGGAACTATCGCCCCATTAGCCTGATGAGTTTGATATGCAAAGCTATGGAATGCATCATCATGGATCTAATAAACAAGGATATAGGGAATCTCCAAACACTGGATCCTACACAGTTTGGTTTTGTGAAGGGTAGATCATGCCTGCTCAACTTGGTCAACTTCTTTGAGTCATTCACCAGAGCAGTGGATGAAGGCAAGGTGGTTCATACAACTTACGTTGATATGACCAAGGCCTTTGATACCATTCCTCACTCAGGAGTCATAGAAAAACTCACTAAGCTAGGCATCAACCCCTATATCACTAGGTGGGTTGCAAACTGGATCACAGATAGAACCCACATTGTGAAAGTAGCTGACTCCAAGTCAGAATGTAGACCAGTCATGAGTGGAGTCCCACAGGGTTCAGTCCTGGGTCCTCTCCTGTTTGGTATCTACTTCTCTCAAGTCCAGGCCAACACGAAGGGACTCTGGCTGACAAAGTTTGCAGATTGCAAGTTGGGAGCTATTATTAACTTCCCAGACATGTCAACATCCTACAGAAAGGCCTCACTGAGACCGACTGCTGTCAGAACCATGGCCTTAAGCTCAATGTCAAAAAAATGTGTCATCATCTCCCTTGGGAAAAACTTGTTCCCTTGAATTGCCACATTGATGGCAGTCCACTGAACACAGAAAGTGCTATAAGAGATCTGAGAACACAGGTTGACAACAACTTCTCTTTTGACCACCACATTGACACTGTGGTCAGAAAGTTCTTCTATGTGGCACATCTCATTACTAAGGGTTTTGCATCCAGGAAGAAAGAGGTCGTTGTCTCCATCTAGTCTTCCCTCATTAGGCCAATCATCGAGTACAATGCCCCATTTGCCATGTACATCACTAGACACCTGCAATAACTGGAGAGGCCACAAAAGTACCTCACAAAGAGGATTCTAGGCCTTAAACACTTGTCCTATATGGATAGTCTCAAAAAACTCCAACTATTCTCTGTCTCATATCGCCTACTTAGAGGTGATCTCTGCTTGACTTATGAAGCCATGCCTGACCCAGCTCTGTTAGAAATGCTACATCTAAAGAAATCCCAATCCCTCCGCACCACATGCTCCAGAGACCTCAACCTCATTACTGAAATCAACAGAACATGCTGGAGGGACAGATTCATAACTCAGAGACTGCCCATGTTATGGGATACACTTCCCATACATGTCAAGCAGAGCCCCTCACTGGTCCTCTTCAAGAAAAATCTTGTTGAGTGATGGGAAATAGAATATTCACCCCGGGGATCACTCCAGTGGCTCTACTCAACAGAGACACTGGGAACTAAGGTAGAGTGGCACGATGCCAGGGTAATCCTATGGGCTAGGCTTGTAAAGGCTTCAGGGTGATTAGCTTAGTACACACCTATGAACCTATAAAAAAGGGCCAGAAATGAAATAAAGGTAATGGCAACTTGCACAAACAATTTATTTTATCAAAAAGATGAAATGGAGCATTACAAGGGCATAAAATGCATTATTAAGCAAACGAAAGGCACAACAAAGTTTATTAATTAAATGACATGCTTAAAATTAAGAAATTCAATAAAACTATTATCAGAAAAGCACATAAGGGGTTTGGAATTACCTCAGAATTACAAAACGAGCATGTTTAAAGTAAAACAAGCATGTTTAGAGTAAAACAAGCACAAGAAAAGTATAATGGGCATGAAAAGAGATTAAAAGATCAAAATTAATATAATAAAGAGCAGAAAGAGCACATTAAGCATAAATAAAGAAAGGTGGCTGCATGTGTTTTGGCAAGTTACTGTGTTTTGGTGTATGTTTATTACTGTGCATTTATTCTGAAGAGTTTGTGTGCAAAATGCAACTATTTCATAATGTGCAGTCAAAATACAGCCATTTCAAAAAGTTTCTTGTGCTGGGTGTGTCTATTCACAGAGTGTCACCATTACAGAGTGTTTTTTCCACTGTACAGAGTTATTTAGCAAAGTACAGCTATTTTTGGGAAAGTTTCAGTGTGCCGTGTACTGTTTATTTGCAAAGTGTAGTTACTTTCAAATGTTTTTTACTCTGAGCTTCTTCAGCCCAGTTTATTGACACAGTGCACTTATTTTGAAATGTTTCTTGCACTGATAAGAGGTGATTTGTTACAGAACAGCATGTGGCCAGGAGACTTATTTTGCAAAGTTTAGTTATTCAAAGGTGCGTTGTGCTATTGGGCATGGTTACAAGTACTGGCATAAATCTCTGGCATAGGTATATGTGTGTGTGTGTGTGTGTGTGTGTGTGTGTGTGTGTGTGTGTGTGTGTGTTTGTGCATACTTGCAAAAGCTTTCACTGGTATGTGTTAATATGGCAGAGGTATTTCACAGACAAGGTCCACTTATATTTGATCAGAATATTGCAGTGATTTGGAGAATATTTGAGCAAGAGTATGATATTTTTATACAGGCAGTTTTTTTCTGACAAAGATGCATGCAACAGGGCATTCATTTTGCTAAACTTATCTGGGTCAAAGGCCATTGAAAGAGAACGTTCATTTTTATATGTACCAGCAGTATATGAAGGAGAAGGGGAAAACCATTATACTGTTGTACAGGCTGAATCAAGGGAAGACCCCAACTGTTTGAAATGCAAATTCAGGGAAATGTGCAACCCCCACACAAATGTTACATTAGAGAGGCTTTTGTTTTACACAAGAGATCAAAAGCCAGGAGAAATGTTTGCAGCTTATATTACTGGCCTGAGAAACAAAGCTAAAATGTGTAGGTTTGATGATTTAAAAGATGAGTTGATAAAAAACAAGAATGAAGTGTTTTGTACTGTCCAGATGAATGGCAAATCTACCGAGCTCAAAGTAGATACTGGTTCAATGTATAATGCTATGTTAGCAGACATATTTGCTAAGTTGAGAGCTGGTGAGCAGCTTAATGTGGCCACTTGTGTGAAACCTGTTGCTTATGGAGGTGAAGAAATTAAAACCGAAGGCTTGGTAGTGTTTTCATGTTATTTGGCTAGAAACTGCTACAGCTTGCTATTCTATGTAGTCTGAACACCTGTGCAATCATTATTGGGTCTTAGAGACAGTTTGAGAATGAATCTGCTTTCCTTTCCCAAAGAAGTTCATCATATAAGCATGTCTCGGTTCCAGTTTTAGTGTTGCTATTTTCTCAGAGTATGCTGATGTTTTCGATTACAAGTTAGGCAACTTCGAGTTGTGTATTCTATGAAGTTAGACTCATAGGTCAGTCCAGTGGTCAGACCAGCAAAAAATGTTCTGATAGCTATGCAGAATAAACTGAAAGCCCATTTGGATAAAATGGTAAAACAAGGTGTAATTTGTCCAGTTACAGAACTTACTGAATGGGTGCTGTCCATGGTAGCAGCCTACAAAAAAGGCTCAGACAAAATCAGAATATTTATTGATACCAGAGATTTGAACAAAGTATTAAAGAGGCTACATCATCCTATGCATAAAATCAAGGAAGTCACAGCCCTAATACCAAATTCCACTTTTTTTTCTGTCTTAGATGCAAAATGTTCATTTTGGCAAGTGATGCTTGATCACAAATCTTCACTACTGACTATATCCAGTACCCCTTTTGGAAGATATAGATTCCTCAGGATGCCATTTGGAATAAACTCTGTAAGCAAAGTCTTTCAGCATGCAATTGAGCAAAGTTTTTCAGGTTATCCTTGTGCCATAATAGTAGATGATTTATTAGTTGGAGGCAATGGTGAAGCAGAGCATGACAGAAACCTTAGGAAAGTTCTAGACAGAGCACATGAAGTGAACTTGAAGCTCAGTCCTCTGCAATGCAAATTCAGACTACCAGAAGTTGCATATGTAAGTCATTTGTTTATTAGCACTGGCTTGTAACCAGACCTGTCCAAGCAAGCAGCCATTCTAGAGATGCCAGTACCGGATAATGTTCAGGCTCCACAAAGTTTTCTTGGTATGGTCAACTATTTAGGCAAGTTTATACCAGACTTCATTGAGTTTATGCACCTTTGAGAGAGCTAATATGCAAAAATGTTATATGGTCTTGGTTGGAACAGCACCAGTGAGCATTTGAAGACCTTAAGCAGAAACTTTCCACCCCACCTACATTAAGATACTATGATGTCAGTACACCAGTAACTGTTTCCTGTGATGTTTCAAAATGTGGTCTTGGCACAGTTATTCTTCAAGAGATGAGATCAGTAGTCTATGCATCTATAACTCTTACCCAAACTGAAATGCAATATGTCAAATTGAGAAAGAACTTTTGGCAATAATATTTGCATGTTCAAAGTTTCATGATTATATTTATAGTTGAGCTATTCAGATTGAAATTGATCACCAACCTCTTGTCACTATTTTAAAGAAGCCTATGCATTCACCTCTAGTGAGATTACAAAGAATGATGCACAGATTGCAAAAGTACAACTTCAAAATTGTATATATAAAAGGCAAACTTCTTTATCTGGCTGATACCTTATCCAGATTGCCCAGAAATACAACAGAACAGCTTAATGCAGAAAATTTTGACTTTGTTCTCACGAAGTGTGTAATTTTTCTACCACAAGACTTGATGAGCTGAGAGATCATACAAAGACTGAGCCAGTGTTACAAAAGCTCAGCCACTTCAATAATGTTGGATGGCTGTCAAAGCAATCTAGTGCACTGCAAATGCAAATTTATGTTCCTTACAGAGATGAGATGTTAAAAAAAAAATACCAAAGAAACACACCAAACCAGCAGGAATTGTAGTTAGCGCTTTTGTTTACTTCATAAGCAAACCATCAGACAACAGTTAAAAACCACAAGTCATTTAAATATCCTTCCAAAAAGACCAATTAAACAATTAATTACATACTCAAATTGTCCTTAAAGGAACATACACACAAAATTTTTCATACTATTTAAAAATCAGTACATAAACATCAAAGTGTATACAGCAAGCTAAAGTACATCCATAAATTGAATTAATAATCATCTAAAACGGGATTTCAATTTTAACATACATTTTATAGATAAATTATCATTCAGCCCAGGAAGGGAATGTGCATTAAACTTCAATTGCCAAATCATTTCCCTTTCATCTAATTTCAGGGCTATAGGACCACCTATATTATATTTATCCAACACTTGATCAATGACAAACAATAGAAATGCATGTGACAGAAGGTGATTTACATGCCTAGCCAAGGCATTATTCAAATTCAGCTTCCTAATGTTGCACAAATTCTCATAGATGCACTGTTTCAGGCATCTGTCTGTCCTTCCAATATAAAATGCAGGACATGCTTGACATACCGCCATGTACACAACATTCTTAGATGAAGAGTTATATCTGTCCTTAAGCTGGTATACTTTCCCATACATCTCAAAGGAATCAGTAACTTTAATAAATTTACAAAAATGACAGAAACCACATTTTGACATACCACCAAGAATATTAATTCCATGATTGCTTTCCAAGGCATTTTTGAGGTTACTACCCTTCCTAAAAATAACAGCAGGTTTCTCTCTAATCCTATTATTAATCAATGCGTCCTCCCTCAGAAAACACCAATTCTTATTAATAATATACCTGAGGTCATCAGCATCAAGTGAGAATGTATTTATAAATCCACTATATCGGACATCCTCACTCAAATTAGGTTCAAGAGACAATTCACCCGCACCTACAACAGAAGTGATCATACCATCTTCCAATAAATTAATGTGTTCAATAAAAGGGGCATCTCAAAATGGTGAGGCAGTATGCAAAAGGGGTTTAAATGACCCTGTCTTTCTTTTAATACTCACCTCAGCACAAACCTCATTCTCCAAGGGGAGTGGGTAACCTCTTTTCACAAACATCTCTGTTAATAAATTACATTCAAGAATGAAGTCAGCCTCATCTGTAAACATTCTGGATGCCCTAACAAACTGCCCTTTTACAACAGCCTTCTTTTGATGGTAGGGATTAACACTAGACTAGTGCAAAAAAGCACTGGAATAAGTGGCCTTTCTAAAAATCTTGGAGGTAAATCTTTCATTAACCAAATCCTTACTCAGTTCGATGTCCAAGTAGCAAATAGAGTCCACTTTAAACTCAAAAGTAAACTTTACAAATTCAGTGAAATTATTCATATGTTCAAACAAAACCTCCGCTAATTTGAAACCACCCTTCCAGACCATAAAAATATCATCCAGATAGCGTGTATACCAGATGACATTATTCTTAAACAGGGCATCCTTAAACAGGAACTCCTTTTCCCACTGGGTCATAACTATGTTTGCAAAAGTAGCTCCACAAAGAGAGCCCATTGCTACCCCAGTTTTTTGCAAGTAATAATCCCTATTAAACATAAAATAATTATTCATCAGGACTAATTCCAAAATGTACACCAATGTCTCAATTTCTCTACCATCCACACCTTTGCTAGTAAGGAAATCCCTAACCCAAACTAAACCAGTTTCCTGAGGTATGACCGTATATAATTCCTTGACATCAACTGTCAAGAAGTCATAATCAGCTTGAAATTTCAAGCTGTTCATATCTGAAAGAAATGCCCAGGAATCACGACAAATATGCCGTTCCCCTTACAGAAGTTTCTTTAACTTGGTATACAAATACTTCACACATCCAAATATAAAGGACTGCCTACCGTCCACAATGGGACGAGTAGGAGGATTTTCCACATCCTTATATATTTTTGGCAGTCCAAAAATCACAGGAGTAATGGGACTAGAAACAGACAAGTAATTCGGTAAATCAGTATCTATAGAAACTTCTATAAATAAGTCCCTAATAAACCCTTGAAACCATTGACAAGCCCCATTCATCTCATTCCTGGACACTTTCTCATAAGCCTCACATGCTAGTAATTTCTTCATGTGAGTGTTATAATCATCCAAGGTCATAAATATAAGGCCACCCGCTCCCCCTTATCAGGTTTTAAAACCCGAATACCCTTAGTTCTTACAAAGAAAGGGCATCCTTTTCACTAACAGTGGTGTTTTACAAAGAAGGGTTAGGTTTATAATTAGTTAACAGACACCGTATATCATTTTCAAAAACTCTCTCAAATAACTGGATAGTATTATTAAGAAGAGGATTAAATACACTTGCAACTCTAAACTCACTGGTCAGATTACTATTGTTACCAAACAATGCATTTAGATTCAACTTGCGTGTAAACATTTTCAAATCTATTAAGGTTCTAGCCAGATCCGCCCGAGCTGAGGGAACAAAAGTTAATCCACGGGCCAGCAATTCAACCAGCACTTTGGTAGGCATAAAATCAGTGTAATTATAGATTTTAAAGTCCACATATTGATTACAAACAATACTGACTGGTTTCGTATTAACTGTCCCAGTATGACAACTTTCAAGGGAAGGCAAAAAAGTTACCTCTCCCCTGTTTGTTCAATCTCTTCTTCCACTGCTTCCGAGACACACCACCTTGTTGGTAAGCCTGGTTGTTCACATTGTTCATCCAAAAATCATGTTGAATGACAGGCTGCTGAGGGCAAGCTTCACAAACTTGCTGCACGTATCTATTTTGAACCTGCCTGTTCTGGAGCCATTCACTCCATCTAACAGGGGACTTCAAAGTGAAATTAGAAGATGCCCCAGTAGCCTGTTCACTGCTCTCACTAGTTACATTCCCCTGGGCTAGTGGATCCAGTTCCGGAAGAGAAGAAGCTGAATAATTAATCACACCAGGTGGGGAAGGATATGCAACCCCATTACCATAATCTTGTCCATCCCTTGCTAGTTTTTTTAATTTTAGTCTCATTCAATTTGCAAAGTGAACTGTCAATACTGGAAAAAATACGACAGTAATCAAATTTGATCTGCCAAAGTCCTTGTCAGACTGAATGAAAGTATCATGCCGAGTAAGTTCCGGCTTTAAAGATTCCACTTGTGCTGAATAATTCTTAATCAACAACTGGATAAATTAACAACCCTGTTTATTAAATAGCTTGAGTAAATCTACATGAAGAGGCAAATCCCTAATTAGCCCAGTTGGAAACCGCCACTGCCTTAAACTCTTCGGGATTTGTTGGCGGTGTAAACATTCATTCAAATATAATATCTCCAACTGCAGTTTCTTACATTTAAATAATTTTTGATCAAAAGTTCTCAAATTATTAACAATATTAGCAGGAGCAGATTCTGCAGCAAGCCTGTTAATAGCCGGTCTCGCAATATCCAACCCAGGAAGGGTAGGCTCCTTCAACCAGTCATTTAGAGAAGGTATAAGCACATTAGCCTGCGACGGCCCCTGCAACATATTCGTAACCTGCCCGGTGTTATGCTGAACACTCACTGGTCCAAGATTCGGAGCCAGGCCTCCACCGGCAGGCACATTTGAATTTAATGCAGCGGACCTCCGATCATGTGATCCTGAAGGACTGGAAGTAGAGAGAAACACTTCCATACAGCTGCTTTGACGTCCAGAATTCCGATCTGCCAGGATGTTAACTTTCTGAGTTAAATTCTGAATAAGTAAAGTAACATTCCTGATAGGGTTGGAATCAGGTACATTGTCCACATTCTCATTAGAGAATAACAGCTGCAAGCCAAGGTGCGTGTTGTTGGCCATAAAAACAAACTAATGAGCCAAAGAAGAACACAAACTAATAAAAAAACAAAAAACCAAAGAAACACACCAAGCCAGCAGGAATTGTAGTTAGCGCTTTTGTTTACTTCATAAGCAAACCATCAGACAACAGTTAAAAACCACAAGTCATTTAAATATCCCTCCAAATAGACCAATTAAACAATTAATTACATACTCAAATTGTCCTTAAAGGAACACAAAATTGTTCAGGCTATATAAAAATCAGAACATAAACATCAAAGTGTATACAGCAAGCTAAAATACATCCATAAATTGAATTAATAATCATCTAAAACAAGATTTCAATTTTAACATGCATTTTATAGATAAATTATCATTCAGCCCAGGAAGGGAATGTGCATTAAACTTCAATTGTCAAATCAGCTCCCTTTCATCTAATTTCAGGGCTATAGGACCACCTATATTATATTTATCCAACATTTGATCAATGACAAAAAATAGAAATGCATGTGACGGAAACTGATTTACATGCCTAGCCAAGTCATTATTCAAATTCAGCTTCCTAATGTTGCACAAATGCTCATAGATGCGCTGTTTCAGTCATCTGTCTGTCCTTCCAATATAAAATGCAGGACATGCTTGACATACCGCCATGTATACAACATTCTTAGATGAACAGTTATATCTGTCCTTAAGCTGGTATACTCTCCCATACATCTCAAAGGAATCAGTAACTTTAATAAATTTACAAAAATGACAGAAACCACATTTTGACATACCACCAAGAATATTAATTCCACAATTACTTTTCAAGGCATTTTTGAGGTTACTACCCTTCCTAAAAATAACATCAGGTTTCTCTCTAATCCTATTATTAATCAATGCGTCCTTCCTCAGAAAACACCAATTCTTATTAATAATATACCTGAGGTCATCAGCATCAAGTGAGAATGTAGTAATAAATCCACAATATAGGACATCCTCACTGGATGGTGAACCCAAAGTAAGGATAGTTCTCGTTCTGTGGCAAAAACAAAGACAATTCCTATGCATATGCTAAGACTTCACCATTGTTTGCACACCAGAGCTTAGCATCCTTGCATCCATCCATCCATCCACAACCCTTTTTCCCATTTTTGCACATGGGATTGGGGTGTCACTTTAACAGTGGCAATCACCTAGAGCCAAGGTTCACACCTCTGGGTGGCTAGTATTACTGGTTAGCATCTTTTCATTTAAATTAGCAAATATGACATTAAAAACAAAACAATAGAAATTTGAGGGGAATGTGTTCATTGTAGCAGCTGCCATGTCTGAATATGTTAATGATGTGAAACTTCCACTTAAGTGCACTGCATGCACGCTTCTATTTCACTGAGGGTGGGCTGGTGTTACGCAATATTGTTTCCACTCCTTAACCATTACAAGGAAATTTTTTGATGCATATTTGTTTGAATTCTTCAGTGGCATACCTGTATAATGCTCTCTTTGGTAGACTACGACTAACCTGTAGTAGGCAAAGTTGGCAAAGAGCACCAGTGCTAGGCATGGGGGGGGGGGGTAATGATAAAGGACAGTTCTTATGCTGTGGAAAAAAGTGAAGAAAAATCCTTTGGCCATGCTAATAATTTGCTGGCCATCATGTATGAGTAAGCTTAAACTCAAGGCAAGACAGAAAGCAATAGTGATAGCACCGCACAGGTTAAGTACCAATCATTTAAACCCTAACACACCTACCATGACTTGTACTCCAGATGTGATTTGTTCTGTTGCAGTATGATATTATAACAGTATTTATCCCTAGATTACTCAATTCTATTTAAATATGCCAATGTTGTATTCATTGGCATTTGTTTACTGAGAAAGTCCACTGGGTCAAGAAGAACCCATTTTCAGTGGAGGCCTGGGGACAAAAGCTCCACAAAAACAGTTAGTTAAAATTAAATAATATTGGAACAGTTTGTATTAACAAGAAGCATAGTTATAACAGGCAGTGCAGATACAAAAAATACATTATGAAAATATAGATGGTACAGAGAGATAATATAAAAACACAAGGCACTGAAGTAAATACAAGGTACATGTTTCGATACATTCTAATGAGAGTGTGCACTCTAGAGTACACTCAGTTATGTATGTCACCAAACTGCTGTCTATTTCCCTACCATGTGTACTAGAAGTTATACTGTGATATCTGGAGACAGTACACTGGTAAAAAGACTAACCCCCGGATTCATGAAGCTCGGCGCAAGGCCGGTGTAAGGCCTGCGCTGACCATGCGGCATATAAATGGTGTAGTAGTGCCATATGCATATTAATGAAAGTGCGCCACTACCACATCCACATGCATAGGACACGTGCGCGAGTGCATAGGGCGTTACTAAGCTGCACCCAAAGGCGTGTCAATGTCGGCTGGCGATGAGCAACCTAAACTGCTGTATATTATAGCCTGCCTGCAATAGTAATCGCACCTATCAGTGTCCATGGATAATGAAACATATGCAAAGCTTGAGGACAGTTCCTGGCCACACAAAATGGAGAACCAAACAGAAATGCATGCAACATAATATGAGTTTCCGTCCATGGAACAAATGATATTTAAAATAGTGTGTCCGTAATGTACTGCACTGTCAGAAGGTATACCCAGTGGAAGTGAAGCACATCATGTCAGCACGCCGCCAATACACACGTCTAGCCCCATGGGTATGACCAGCAGTCCCACAGTGGTTGTGATAGTACACAGCTGGGCAGTTGTGGCTATATAACAACTGTAAAGAAACCTGACAGTCCAAATTGTATACCAAACACACACAAACATATGTATATTAAAATGTGCTATACACATGAAAAGGAACATAACCGTCACATACACATAGGATGCTATATGCGGAACCGGGATATCCAAAAGCAGAACCCATGCCTGCAAATGCAATATGCAACAACCCCTGTATAGCACATAACCCGCACCCATGTCCGAATGTCCACCAAATCCAGCTAACAGCCTTGCGCATCTGTACACCTACACATAGCGAGTATTCCCCATATGTAGTAGGAAGTATCGTCCTAGGCAGTGTCAGGATTGCAAATATGTATCCCACGTTTGTAAACATCCCATCACAGGTACGTAAATCCAAATGCCCACGCGTTAATGTTATGGCAAAATGTGTGTACATCCCGCGTGGGATAAGTAACCTGTTGAAACCTCAGAGTTGTTTACATGCCACGGTGTCCATTACTGTACACATATGGACAAAACATGTATGTGTAGTCACTGTACTGTTCAGTTTCTACACAGACATGCAAATCATACTACGCAGGATGGAACAGCTGTCCACCATGCAGGTCACCCCACTAGGGTTGCCACCTGTTCAGATGGCCAAGGTGGGACATCCCTTGTAGAAATGTGAGAATTTGCAGGATAAAACATACCCCCAGCCAGTGCAAAGGACAGAATTACATGTGTATGCCAAGATAAAAGCTTATTCCATAGCATTTGAATAGCTTATGCTATCCCAAATAATAGTTATGTGTACCAGATACAAAATACCTGTATCATGCAACTAGCAAAGAAAATAAGAAATATATTATTGTCTTAAAATCACAGGACATTTGCCATGTCTTAGGTGTCGTCACAGGACACAACTGTCCAAAGTGGGACTTCCCTAAAGAGGAACAAGTGGTAACCCTACTCCCCACTGAATTATCGACAGTATATATTCAACTCAATCACATACCGACACCACCTCTCAACCTATTACAGCAACAAAACCTGGACAAAGCCTAAAAGGATGGGTGGACAAATAGGGACAGATGTAATTACTGCTCTCACAAGCTTCAAAAGTTCACTGAATAATAGTATGTACATAAGCAGGAAATGTTGTGAAGGATGTGGGGTAGTCCCCAGTATTACAGAGGTCCGTACATATATACTGTAACAAACCGTCACATATGTTGACTGCACTACTGCATACCCGTAGTTAATTCATAGTTAAGTCATGTGCAAAATAATAACCCTCGTAAGAATGAATACAGGAAATAGTCAAATGTGAATGGGAACACCACTCACCGTGGATTATGTATCATAACCACCCCCACCCATATTATGTATTGCCAACATTATAAGCTGCTGACAGGTGCCCAAACACCTGTGTCTGTAAACACAGATTAAATGTTTAAAATGGACAAACCCTGTCCATGTGCTTTGTCTGACATTTGAACACGATCAGGGCAGTTCCGTTCACCAGGCGGACAAGCCTAAACCCAGATCACCACATGAACACCCTGACAATTAAAGACCTGTATGTGTCAGGACTATAAGCCTTTGGGTTCTGAATATCCCTGCAGTGATTAAATATGCAGCGTGGGTCCAGAGCAGTAGGGAATAGGGAATGTGTAACATGTAGTACCGCATTTTTCCCAGCAGGAGAATGGCTGCCTGTGACGTAAGTGAAGCGGTAAGGCATATGTTAATGTAGCTATGTACTATGGGTATTCATATAAATGAGTCAGAACACCAAACGTATAGTGGTTACAGCATCCGGCCAACATGAATGCAGTCCCGGTTGAACTACGACTACAGCACATATAATGTGAAAGTGTAATGAATGCGTCTGTGCTGTACAGACAGTTAAATATGTAAAGGTGAACGCGTGTTTCGCATACGTCCGTTAACTGGATTACAGATAATTACTGGTGCTGTCACAAGTAATAAAGCCCACGTAAGCACAAAGACTTAGTAAATATATGTAACCCACAATAAGGATATGCATGCGCGCCTGTGCGTAACCCACAATAAGGAAATGCAAGTGCGCCTGTGCGTGTGTGATCCGCTCACAGCATAGTAAATGAATGCTGTTATCCCCACATTAGTTATACATGGCTCAATCCTGTTAACCTCGTAAAGTATGAAACTGGACAAAGCCATGCAAACTACCGGTACAAATAGGGACAAACCCCAGATATGTGCCAGAACAAACATAGAAAGTGGATAGAATAACGGGTGTGTCAGTAGCATGGATTCTCTGAAGGGTATGCAGTCGTAACCTGAACTGCTTGCCAGAATTCCCTACTGTAAGTCTCAAATGAAATGCCACTACATTGCCAGATAGACACAGGTTTATGTAAAACACAGCGAAGATGAAGGGGCAACCAGCTGTACACTCTGCAAAAATCTGTATAGTGGAAAGGTATGGTATGGATATAGATATATGTGTATACACATAATCCAGACGTAAACCAAAGCAAGTTATGAAATGAGGATTGTACATGTATATATGTATACACAACAGACTTATGTCCCGTAGATATGACATATGTACATAAATAGGCCACATTATAGCTAATATGGGTAGACAAACAGACATGCACGAAAGGTGAATAAACCGCTGCATTCCAAACCATTGGCCAGAAAGTGACAGTCCAGCAAGTTCTACACTTTAAACATGCAGATAGGTGTCCATTGCAGGACTCCAAAAATTGATTCTTACATAGTGTCAACCGATATTGACGCAAAATAAGTGACCGCAGCAAATACGAAATAGCTGTACACGCAACGGTATCAGGTGCAAGGGTGATGACACATGTGTCGATAGAATGTATGACGTACGAACTGATATCCGGAGAGTGGGGAGTGCATATAAGTGTCTCCACACTTCAGTACCGCACACATTAAACATGTGTAATGGGTACTGTAGAGGGTTGTCAGGTATGGGAATCATGGGTATGCAGAAATGGGCCTAGGTGTTGTTTGGCAGAGATTTCGTAGGCCCGCCCCGTGGGAGTGATGTGGGTATAGCACACGCCTATAGTCTCAATAATGGGGCAAACCATCCACTGGATATTGCGGAAACCATTTTGCCAATATGTAGGGCCCTATATCAGTGTCATGTAGGCGATTATCATGGATGGACATGCGTACGACCAAGATGGTACCCATAACTGGCAAACTGTCAGAATAACACAGCTGCACTAAGGCATAGTACATGAAATACAAATAGGGACTATATTAGATATACCCCAGACAAAGTCAGAACGTTGTGAGAATACTGGCGTGCCATGAATACGGATGTTATGAGTGTTACTAATCATGTAATGGAAATGTCAGTCACTATTATCTACCGCACAGTTCGTAATGCCTTGCCAGCAATTTACCAGAAAGGCACATCACTATGACAAATGTAACAAGGGCAAAGGTCAAACGTTAGGGCGTTTACCCATAATGTGTACAGGTTAGGGGTATGAAGGTAACCTGTCCAAAATACATGTACAGAACTAGTGATACTAGGTGGACAGATGAGAAGAAAGACATCAGGACAAATGAGAAAACATGTACAAGTCATACGCATGTATTCCGACAAATGTGAATGACAACGTATGCCCTGTGAATGTCAATGTGGAAGGTTAATAGAAACAAAAGTAATGTGTCCCTCAGGGTGTCATTCAGTGTCACCGTAACAATGTCCAGTCCCCCAGACACGTACGGGAGCACTGCCACTGACGGAAAGCACAAATACCGGCGCACACATACGGTACATGATAGACCAATTAGTGTGGATAAGCAGCTGTTGGCCTGTGTGAGGAATACAACTGTCTGGGTGGGTGTGTCATGCAATATAAATGTAATGGCATGTGGTCTGTGATGCCGCCATACAGTGTGTGTATTGGTGTCAGAAAGTTGATATTTTGTATCAGACACATACTCCGCAACTGTACAGATTTACGCAGAATGTGCAGAGTTCTGCCTCATATGTTTGGTGTGTTCCACGTAACAACAGTAACATTCTGGCACTTTCATGATAACTGAAGACATGAAATAATAACAAACATGTGATTAAGACACCAAATCCGACAGAAAAGCCATACTACTGCAAAACCTATTAATGTGTCAACTATCTATGTTTGTAAGAGCAGCATGTCAATACTGCCCCTATGTGTCCCACTATCAGATAGGGCCTTGTCCAGCAACTTGCTCTAGGAGGTGGAGTGGTATGAACAGAAACAGATACATGTGTGAGGAAACAGCAATATCGACTGCAAGATAACGCAGAAGGTATGAAATGCGCTGCAGTAGGACGTGCAGTACTGTCCGCAGGTATGTGCTGACATATCAAATGACACAGCAGTCTACATGAAGAACCTATAGGGCTGTCACCTTTACAAATGATGATAGTGGGACATACCCACAGCCATGCACACAGCACAAATAGACATGCACACATCAAAACTAGGCCACGATACATGAAGCCTCTGGCGTGTACGAGTACAGTGAGAGTACAGCAAGGATAGATGTCTGCCAAGATATACAGCAAATGCCTGTAAGGGCGTGTAACACCGCCCGTAACATGGACATTGCATGAACAATGTTGGGATTTGCAACATACCCCATTGGTATGTGAAAGCTATGCAAATATGCGATACATTCAGCTGTCCATGCAAGAGCAGCTTTATGGGCAGAAAATAGATTTTATATACATATATATATATATATATATATATAGAGAGAGAGAGAGAGATATACAGACATACACACACAGGTGGCAGGGCTGGTAATCGAACCTACACATGACTACCCTATCACACTACAGCATGACGCATTTACAGAACATGCTACTGAGATTACTAAACACAGCAGACACACAGGCATTCTACTAGGTGCGTGTCAACATCCGCAAAGACAAAGACGTCAGCAGGATACATCTGTGTTGCGAAGCATCTAAAAGTATAACCTGAGTCCCCAGGCGGACGGGAGCATGCACACACACACACACACACACACACACACACACACACACACACACACACACACACACACACACACACACACATCTGGCAGGCCTGGGAATCGAACTTACACACAAACACACTTGGAAGGGCTGGAAGTTGAACATACACCTACCTACTATAACACACTACAGCATTACGCATTTACAGAACGTGCTACTGAGATTACTGAATACAGCACTCCCAGAGGCATACTTCTAGGTGGGTGACATCATCCACAAAGGCAAAGACGCCGATAGGGAATGTATGTGTTGTGAGGCATCTAAAAGCATTACTGTGTCCCCAGCCAGCTGGAAACACACACACACACACACACACACACACACACACACACACACACACACACACACACACAGATTTGGAAGGTCCGGGAGTTAAACATACACCTACCTACTCTAACACACTACAGCATTACGCATTTACAGAACACGCTACCGAGATTATTGAACACAGCACTCCCAGAGGCATACTTCTAGGTGGGTGACATCATCCACAAAGGCAACGACACCGATAGGGAATGTATGTGTTGTGAGGCATCTAAAAGCATTACTGTGTCCCCAAGCAGCTGGAAACACACACACACACACTTGGAAGGGCTGGGAGTTGAACATACACCTACCTATTCTAACACACTACCACATTACGCATTTACAGAACGCACTACGGCGATTACTAAACACAGCACTCCCAGAGGCATACTTCTAGGTGGGTGACATCATCCACAAAGGCAAAGACGCCGATAGGGAATGTATGTGTTGTGAGGCATCTAAAAGCATTACTGTGTCCCCAGGCAGCTGGAAACACACACACACACTTGGAATGGCCTGGAGTTGAACATACACCTACCTACTATAACACACTACAGCATTACGCATTTACAGAACGTGCTACCGAGATTACTGAACACAGCACTCCCAGAGGCATACTTCTAGGTGGGTGACATCATCCACAAAAGCAAAGATGCCGATAGGGAATGTATGTGTTGTGAGGCATCTAAAAGCATTACTGTGTTCCCAGGCAGCTGGAAACACACACACAGACACACACACACTTGGAAGGGCTGGGACTTGAACATACACCTATCTACTCTAACACACTACAGCATTATGCATTTACAGAACGCGCTACTGAGATTACTGAACACAGTACTCCCAGAGGCATACTTCTAGGTGGGTGACATCATCCGCAAAGGCAAAGATACCGATAGGGAATGTTTAGAGAGTGAGCGGTCTGAAAGCATATTACCGTCCCAAGGTAGACGTACACAAACACGGCAGTGCTGTCATTGGGCCAACTAAATATCTATGGAGCACAACAACACTAAATAGATACGGGATGCGCCACAGACAGTACACCCTTCGAGAGAGCAACAAGTGTGTTCAATGTAGGCATCCATTGTGACATTGAAATTGGACATCTGGTGCCTGGATGACCACCATGGCTATACAGGATGTCAATGGCCATGCCCACATGCTTAGTATCACACGTCTGTTTGGAATGTACTGTGTGTCCATCTACACAATGGCGTACTGGGCATGCTCAAACACATAGCAGTTGCAAAGGGACATCTTGCATGCACACCGAGTCTAATCACGGAAGGGCACAGTGTGGAATGTACTGTGTGTTTATCTCCACAATGGTGTACTGGGCATGCTCACACAGCAGTTGCAAAGGTCCATCTTGCATGCACACAGAGTCTAATCACGGAAGGGCGCAGTGTGGAGTGTACTGTGTGTCCATCTACACAATGGCGTACTGGGCATGCTCACACAGCAGTTGCAAAGGGCCATCTTGCATGCACATGGAGTCTAATCACGGAAGGGTGCAGTGTGGAATGTACTGTGTGTCCATCTACACAACAGCGTACTGGGCATGCTCACACACTTAGCAGTTGCAAAGGGCCATCTTGCATGCACATGGAGTCTAATCACGGAAGGGTGCAGTGTGGAATGTACTGTGTGTCCATCTACACAGCAGCGTACTGGGCATGCTCACACACTTAGCAGTTGCAAATGGCTATCTTGCATGCACACGGAGTCTAATCACGGAAGGGCGCAGTGTGGAATGTACTGTGTGTCCATCTACACAACGGCGTACTGGGCATGCTCACACACTTAGCAGTTGCAAAGGGCCATCTTGCATGCACACGGAGTCTAATCACAGAAGGGCGCAGTGTGGAATGTACGGTGTGTCCATCTACACAACGGCGTACTGTGTATGCTCACACACTTAGCAGTTGCAAAGGGCAATCTTGCATGCAGGTGGAGTGTACACACAGAAGGGCACAGTAAGGTATAACTGCCCTCACGCACAGGGTGGTCACACATGTAGTGACCTGTACACACACAGCTGCCATCACAGCTGTCACAGGTGCAGGTCACCAGTACACACTGCAGTGTACACTGTAGCTGTCAAGTCAGCACCATGTCATTGGTGCAGCACTGCACAGTCTTACAGTCCCACAACACCATGTGACACATGACCACTGGGCTGTACAGCGGTGTACACCAGCTGTGCAGAGTACACACATGCCAACAGGGATCCAAAAGGTGTTATGCATTGCAATGATACCAGTATACATGAACAGGTCGGCTCAAGACATACCATGGCCCTTACACAGCTGTGACACCTGACTGTTGCTGTACACCAATGAACACACGTCTGGGTATGTCATACATGTGATTGTGTGGATGTATGCATGGACTGCACACACAACACATACATACATGGCCTTTGATGTACCTCATGCATAACACTGGCCTAATCAATGCTACACACGCGAATTGAAGGTGGGCCCATGTCTGTTGAATGCTGACACTACAGGGGGGTAGTAGTGTTGCCCGGGAAACATACCCTTGTACTGGTCGCCTGTGACACCCATGATATCATACCGCAGTCCATGTGTTATGCATGTCAACACACATGTCCAACAATAGCAGTGCATACAAACATGGCAACAGGAGACACATGTGACATATGTACTGTGCATGCAGCAAACATGCATGTGCAGTGGCCGATGTCCGTAACATAGTTGCACCTACCTACGACATGCAGACGCAATGCAGACCCATCATTGACATCTGTATACGGTGACATACAAACAGCATGTATGGAGGGATGTGTGTACATAACGTGGTGAACCACAGGTCTAGATGTATGTGTGCAGGGTGTGGCTCACAGTTGTGTCACACACCATCCTATCATGCCATGTGCTAACTGTACGCTATGTCGCTGTTACGTGATGGTGCTGACATAATGCATACACAGCAGTCAGGTGTTAACAATTATATGTCATATGGCACCTGTAACACCTACAACCTCCCGTGTGCATATAGCAGCACATTTGCCAGATTTAGCGTTGGTACACATAATGCAATCAATACCAGTGCATGTCCATCAAACGTGTCATCATATGGCAGGTGTATCATTCCCAGCACTGCCATGTGTGTCCGAATGTGTGACCAGGGATGCCACATATCGTGGGGAATATGTCCCAGTTGCTACACATCCCTGTACACCATTGTAGAGATCTGTACATACGTCAGTGTGGGAAGCATGACGTTCGCCGGTGAGGTGCATTAAAAACGTTGGCTGTCCGTATACACATGTGTGGTCACCACAGTGAGTGTGTGTCTGTATGTATATCTGGTGCTTGGTGTGAGTGTGTATGCTAATATACGGTGGGAAATTATCACTAGCCCCACGTAATGACTAACCCGTAATGGTGATGCATTGCACAACCCTTTTGATTCCATAGCTCCCAGCCATACTGGCTACCTGTGCATGTCCCTTCTCTGTAACACATCATGTGGGTGCATAGTACTGTAAGGGTGATGACCACACAGGCAATGGTCCCCAGCTGCACACTATGGGGTGTGCGTTATAGTGGTGTACACCCCGTGAATGCGGCCATGATCACGTACTGTTACAGGGTCCTACTGCTGCACAGTGTGGCCTCCAGCTACCAAGTGACACCTCACATCATCATTGGCCAGGCCGCTGTGTACAACCCCTGCACCATGTCAACATACCTGTAATGTGTCCTGCTATGTATGTCACGTCTCTGTCCAGTGTAGCCTGTGGCACCGACCACATGCATCAGGTGCAGTATATGTGCGGACATCTGTGTCATGTTGGTGTGTCCAACAGTCAGGATGAGGGTACATGTAGCATGCTGATATTGGCAGATGTGCCTGTGTGTAATCCACAGTTACACGTGGGGGACTGCAAACACTGCTACCTGTAGTCACATGCAAGTACACCATAGGAGGGAACCAGGGTATCACAACCAACATGGTGCTACAGATGTAACCGAGACACATACCGTGAACACATCACAATGCATGCTGCACCTGCACTACATGGTATGACTGGTGCATGTCGACAGTACACAACCTATGTCACATACACAACTCAGCATTCACACACAACCACTGCAACATACACATCCCTCACTATGCATACACAGGTATTACATACACCTCTCACTATGCTGTTCACCCTGTGCATCAGAATATTTGAGCATAACCCTGCACCGATGGTGTGGATGACAGGGATGCGGCACAGGCTTCATCATATGCACAGGGTGATATCTTTGCCAGGGACATAGGCTGCACCAATGGATAGCATCATGTGTGTGTGTAAGGGCCGGTGAGTTGACTGGACATGTCTGTTCAGAATGCATGTGGATGTTGTGTTTGCTGTGTGCGTGTATGTGTGTACACAGTTCTGCCATTTGTGATGCCTACACGGGGTATAATTGACAGCCCCAGATTGTACAGTGCAGGTTGTACAGCTCACTGTGTCCGTCCACAGCCACGTGACCTGTGCCTGCATGGGGTTGCATGGGCACTACCAGGTGGAGGTACAGAGTGGCTACTGTCCGACGACACATGTCCGCTGGAACCATGTCCCCACTGAGACCGTCCAGGGCCAGGGCCACGTCCACGTGACCTGCTGTGTCCTGGTGTTGACAGCACAGCACCAGCTGCACTGCTACTGCTACCGGCACTATGGGAGCGGGCATGTGAGGTGGCACGCTCACGTCGACCTACACTAGGTGGTGTTGCTGGCCTACGTCCACGTGGCCTATGCCTCACTCCTACCAGGTGTTCCAGCACAGATAGCTCCCACTCACGGATTGCCATGCCTCGGTCAAGGATTCCGACCATTTCACCTAGTCGCCTATCCAGAATATTAGCAATCTGCTGTTGAGCATTTGCCAGTGCCTGGATGTTGTCATTTAGGGTATGGATAGCAGCCCTCTGCAGCCTCTGCCCTTCTCTGTTCTGCTGTTCAGCACATGCCTGTGCCGCCATTACAGTCTGGAACATGCGTCTGGTGATACCAGCTGCTGCGCTCTGTCCTGCAGGTGCATGTCTGCCAGAGGTCCTCCTACGAGCAGCACCAGCCACATGCCTGTGTGGCACATCTGCAGTCATTACACTGACACCATGGTGTGTAGACACACCTTCTGTAGCCACCACACGTTCCTGTTCCACGCCAACAGATGCTGACTGTCCTTCCTCTATGGCCACCGGTGATGCGGTATGTGTTGGCAGCAGAACTGTGTGCGGGTAAGAGGGGGACATAGCTGGGATGGTAACCATTGGCACAGATTCAGCCCCTGACAACCCTGCCTGTACCTCATGCATATGTTCATCACCGCTAGTATCTGTGGGGACACTAACATCAGATGGACCGCAGGAGGGTAACGCACCTACATCACATGTGAATGCAAAGAAATACTGTAAAGTACAATAGACACACACACACACAGACACAGACACACACAGACACAGACACACGCACACACAGACACACACAGACACAGACAAACACACACACAGACACACACACACACAGATACACACACACAGACACACACACACACACACACACACACACACACACACACACACACACACACACACACACACATAGACACACCATGCATGTGATTTGTCAGATGGCATGCAGCATGCTTGCAATACAGCAGAGAGCATGCAGCTCAGACATTAATAGTGTTAGTAAGCATACCTCCCTGGGGTGCACACTACAGCAAGCAGGTGTCATATCAGTAGCCATGCAGTTCAGACAATCATGGTAGTATGCATGCATCCCCGTGATACACCATGTGGCCCAGAACAGGATAACACTACACATGGCTGACGTGACCTTGACATGTAATTTGCTGACATGTGTATTAACATGCATACATGTTTGACACAATGGTGTCCTGACACATGTACAGCATCATAATGAGCTTCACATTGCAGTGTTGTGTGTATGCCCTACAGATAGAATGCATGTTTAGCAAATGTGCATGAACATGGGAGGGTAGTGTGAGCCATCTACATTGCTATACAGTGTGAAGTACAGACACTGTGCCATTGCATAGCAACATGAGGCATCTATGTTGCTGTAGAATGCATAATATGTACACATTGCATAGCCATAACTGCAACACAGTTGTGATGTTTGACAGATCATATATGGTAGACTTCAGTGACACCTCCAGTAGCTGTGCACAGGCTTTTAGGTTGTCCAGTGTACCAGATCAACTGTATAATCAGTCAACTAAGGCTATAATTGGACCATGTGTGGACAATGTGCAACAGGGCGTATACACATCCCAAGTACTGTGTGGCTACATGTCTCTGGCCATCCCCCATGGCCATGTGTGCACATGTGTTGGCCAATTGTGTGTGATGGGCATCTTCTCCACATGTCTGTGTGGTCCCATATGACATACACCCATACATGTCAGATATGTCACAATCCACAGGGCTATGCAGACAATGGGTTGTATGTTTGGTATGTGGGGTATAGGTCATGCGATAGTGTGACAATATTGCAGACAGAACACTACATGGCTGGGACATGTCAGGTGGTACATCACAATGTGTGCACCCAATGCAGGGGCATATGACACAATGGTAACACTTGTGGGCTGCCCATATCACAGCTCACTGTGTGGTACTGTGTGCGTACCACACATGTTGTTCCAATGCATACTACATATGCCTCCATTGAAGAACACCTCCACCGTTGTATGCACAGTTGACCACACATGTCGCAATGACAAGTACTGTGGTTTCAAGTTTGTGTATCATTACGTTTGCATATATTGCATATGGGTGGCGTGTGTGAATGCATGGTGGGGTGACCTGCATATCGTGACTGGAACAAACATCAGGTGTGCAAGTATTAACTGGCCACATGGCAAATAGATCTACACTGTAACATGCCTGATACTGATGACAGTCTCACCTGCAACGGATCCATGTCTGTGCGGCACGCCAGAGGTAGCTATATAGGGGTGACACACCAGTATGACCATTATCCATGAATGTATGACAGCCACAGGTTGCACTGTGCATGTGAACACATTCACCTGTGTAATAGCATATAGTATGCACATGTATGCATACACAACGTAGCATACTGTAGTTTGCAGCATGTGTGTCCACATACCTGGCATATGTTGTTACTTTACATAATGTACAGTGACACATGCAACTACATGGGATATAATAGCCATATGTGCAGTACTGACTTACCAGGCAACTCCAGGCTCATTGGTTGGGAGACACCCACCTCCATGATGGCAGCTAGTGTTTCTGGATGCTGTTCCCTGGGTGTCCCCAGACTATCCAGTAGCTCCTCGGTGTGTGTGAGTGGGGGCTGGGTTGGTGTCCCACCACCTGTTCCACCTTGTTCCCTGGTGATTGCAGTGGCATGCTGTTTTGCATGTCGTATCAGGTCCATGCAGTGTCTGCGCACCTGCTGGTAGGTGCGGTTATGGCCACCCACATCGTTCACCCTCCTGCGTAGATCCTGCCACAGGTCATCCCACTACTGGGCATGCTGTGGCACATGGCTGAAAAACAAGTCATAGTTGTCATGGAGCTGTGGGATGAGGACATCATCCTCCTGGCGGGTGTATGCTGGGAGGTGTAGACGGGGCATTATCTGTAAAACATAATGATGGTGACAGGTCACAGTTTCAGAGATGTACAGAGATACTGCTGCACATACATTTCTATGACATCTACTGCATCTGCACAGTTATCTTTGCAAAGCATCATGACACTGACACAACTGACGTGGTTGTCTCACACATGTCACACCCATTATGCATTGGATATCATCACCATATATG
The DNA here is from genome assembly GCF_019279795.1 of Protopterus annectens. NCBI lineage: Eukaryota > Metazoa > Chordata > Ceratodontiformes > Protopteridae > Protopterus > Protopterus annectens. The sequence continues at coordinate 1,596,786,627 of NC_056728.1, forward strand.
TGTGTCACCTCATTACAGTGTTCATACTCCATGTAAATGCTGTCTTGCTGTGGGCATGTCTATTTGCCTGCTCTTGTGTTCTTACCTATCTGCACATGCCTCGATGTGTCCACCGTACTACTGTTGACCTGGATGCTGTGTATATGTCACATGTCAACACAGACATAGCCGTAATGGACTTGAGCAGTGACAATGCACACATATGCATGGACACCTGTACATGCATGTGTTTTGCCATATACATCTACACAGCAGTGTACAACTGTTCAACATCCTGCCATGGATCGCCTGTATTACACATGTGATAGACATGGGACAATGGATAGTCAGACGACATTCGCAGGGATGGTCATCAACCATAGCATGTGCAGGCATGGCTACCACGCTGTAACAGACAGCCATTGTGCCACCGCAAGGTGCATCGGTGCCACATTACTGATCCAGTCAGTTGATAGTACATCTACCATGCGGCCATCACACCATGTATGACTGGGATGACATGTGCAGCTTTGATGGACAGGGCTGCATGGTATGGCGGGAGTATGTCACATATATGGCACAGGGATCTGTCCAGCCTGTGGTGATCCTAGTATTAGGACGGTGGCTGTTCATGACATATGTCAAATAGATCACCCTTACAGGTGGTATGTGATCCAATATTGGTCACCATAGTGCTGTATATGCCTGTCCAGTGATCTCCCTGCTCATGGATGGCACCCTGACATGACATGGGTACCTCATATGACTACCTAAGGGGCCTGGAGACGTCACCATGTTGGGGGGTGCACTGCACAGCACCATCTCTTACACAGTGTCCATAATGTTGCATCAGCCTAGGTAGTAGTTTATGGGTACAGGGATGTTCACCTAGCGGTGACACTGCTGGTATCATCCATCAGACTGTGCACATATGTCACACTCCTCACCCACAGAGCCCATTCTGTATGTTGTTCACAACACTGACACAGCTATACTGATAGGTCATGGCCATTCACAGCCTTACATACACAGATGCCTAATATTTGTCTGTGTGGTATGGGCTACAATGACGGTGGGGTACAACACATTAACCCTGTTCTACTGTATCTGGCGCTGATGTGCTGTGCACATGTCACTCTTGCACCTTTTGTAGTTGTGAGTCTGTCAACAGGCCACTGGTAGAACACTCCTGTGACACGCAAAGGTATTTGTAATCAAATATCTGTGCTGTGTTGTACATCTGTACTGCTAACATCTACAGTGCTTTCATGGACATGTACACCATACTCAGCAGGGTTATTGTGCAGTGCCACCCTAAATGACTGTCATCACCACTTGTGTGTTGATATTATCCAACACCCTATCTGTATTGCTAGGCACTTGTCCAGAACATGTGAGCATGTCATGAGCTACTGATTACTATAGCGCCCATTCCACACCATGTCCCACAGGTACACTGGCTGTCCTACACTTCCCAGCTTGCTTAAGGTACGACAGCTGTTGTACACACGTAACTCACATATCCTGTGGGACATGGTTGTATATACAGGCATGTCCAACTGTCGCATTACCAGTGCTACTGCCTGTCTATATGAGGGATATGTCGTACATGTGGCAACAGAGCAATTGTCTCATGTACACATTCAATGCTCACCTCCCGACATACGGCACTACAGCCTGTGGGGGATGCACGTCTGCAGCCGTGCTGGGCCCATAGCTCTCAGGTGTACCTCATTACGGGAGCGCACCTCACTTGGGGTTCTAAAAGGTGCATGTTCCTCATGGTTCCACATTGGAAGGGTCTGTCACACATTCATTGTTGTGCATAGTTTACCTGCTAGCCATGGCTAAATAGATGGGAATCACATTACTTCATTGGAATATCTGTTTTATACGTAAGACCAGCCTATTTTAGCCATCATATGCCCTTCCTAGTTGATGCTGTTAGTAAGCCAGTTGTAAGTGTTCCACGTTTCGCCCATTTGTCACACGGTATGAGAGCTAATGTTCCTCTGTTTGGGGACAGGGGGCTGACAGCTATGGCTGGGGGTAATGCTGTCGCCAACCCTGACTGCACCTGACAGACATTTGGGGATGTGTAACATTCGCAACACACACCACCCATCACATAGTCTCACATGATCCACACCACTGGACACACCTACAAGGACAACATGTGCAGTACGTCTCCATGCTCACTGTAGGCACCAGAGGTAGCCCCCATCATGGCAGACAACATCACCAGCTTATAGCCCACAGACTCATGTGTGCCCACCACATACAGCCAATGGTGAGTTATAACATTCACAACACACCAGTCATAGCTGACTCTGTAGGGTGTCACACTGCAGTTCCACACAGCAGGCTGCACAAGGCATTAGTTTCTTACATCTTGCTGTTGGGTAACTGCTTCTGCAACATAACCTATGCACCCATGCCACACCTCACCAGGTACGATATGTCTGTCATTCGCCATGTTAGTGTGACGGCCCTGTGATGCCACTTCACAGACTACGTGTGCAGGGACATGCAATAGCTCAACAGTCTTATAGCCCTGAGGGTGTGGGCCTAGCCCTGGGGAGCATTTTGTATTCATCCAGACACGATACCACTGTACAATGACCGACTGTGTCACTTCAACAGTTGCCTATGCTCCTATTGTCATTCCACAGGCATGTGGTATCTGTCCGCTATGACTGTCCTGGTCAAACACAATGCTATGGCACAGATGACTTGCACCCGTCAGCCCTGGGAGTACAGCCCACATGTAAGGCTCTTGCTGCTTCTATACTGCCTGTCTTGCACAGTTTCCAATAACTGTCACCGGCAGGGCAGTAACTGGCAGGCGCGACATGGGGTCATGTGACACATTGCTTGCATCTTCCTCTGTGACGCACGCAGGCAAGACACACCTTATAATGCACCACTCAAACATCCCTGCAGTGTCTGTGACCTGCCTCTAGGCTCTGCAGAGCACACCTGCAATGACAGGTTATAGACAGACCATACCTTTCAGGCACATACCTGGACCGGCACACCCACAGCTGAGGGGTTCCCATATCCCACTATGGTTTGCACACATCCTGGCAAGTTGCTTAGCACAATGCATCAGAGGTGCTCCACGTGCAACTAACTGTGTCCGGAACTGCTATACACATTGTAACAAGCGACAGAGTCAACATCATACCCCACGGGTAACATACCTTCTATGTTGGTACAGTGGACAGTGGGCCTCAGCTACTACTGATGTGTGACTGACACTACCCCACACTTCACCGGGATAGCCACTCATGTACCGCCACATCCATGAGTCATACCCTCCGCTCTGCTGGATCAACCCATACACACCACCTTCAAGACCTACATTACCCTTGGCATGAACACTACCACCATGTGACTGGTGTTACACACCTGGGGTTATCCCCTCATTGGTGGATTCTGAACATATGCTAATTGACCTTATTAGCCACATTCCGGCAACACACCCATCACAGCATACACAGTACATGTGTACTACAACACCTACTACAGACGTCTGCTGACAGCGGTTGTTAACATCATGACATCCGTGCAGATGGACAATGCACATACAAATGCTGACACATACCCCAGTGCACTTAAATAGCATGTACACAACTCCATGGATCATGCTATTCCACACAGAGCCATGATGGTACACACCAGATAACAGACGCCACTCTGGTGGTCATGTTCCACGGACATATGATGTACAACAACAGGTGTAGGCTGTTGCACAGTGGTGTACATTCCCATGTGTGGGGTGGCTCACCGGTCAGCCGTGGGGGGGGCCACAGGGTCCCTCATCACATACTCCAAGACTAGCTACGTAAACATGACTGCCACACATTCCGGGGTATACCACCAGGCATTATGGTGGTATGTCAGTATTCAATGGCAACACCCACATCTGCTGTCACATACAACAGTCACTCAGGAACATTGCAGACCCAGGTATTGTTGGCAACATGCTGGAGGATGGATTCAATGCTGACAGTACACCCCTCTCACTCACTACAGGGCCACAATCCATACATGAACATTGTGGTGTCCTTGTGGTCACACCTACACAGTACTGACCTACACTCTATATGTCCTAGGACACTGGCCCCATGTCACCTTCCAACGACCCAGGCTGTGATGTCCACCAACCTCTGAATTACATGTCTCCTCACTAGGCCACCATATTCAGTGATAGCCTTGTTTCAGACATTGTAGCCCCTGAATGACACACAGCAGCATTTATCCCACTACACACAGGTGGCACCACATTGCACGAGTGGGACTATAGTCCTACACACCTGACTGGACTGTTTTGCATGGCTATGGGGAATATCATCAAGGACGTCATTCTCAGAGACATTGTTGGGCTCCCGTCCTTTGCTGCCACCCGGGTTGGGCTTGTTAAGGCCAGCACATTGCCCCTACACATGGTGGACTCCTTTCATACAGTTACCAGGGCAGTTGATGATGGTACGGGAGTCCACACATCCTACATTGTCCTCTCATTGCCTTTCAGCACCATTCCCCATTCTGGTATTGACAACATATACATCCACCTGCACATCGTACCCTGTGTCTCAGGATGTTATGCTATGTGGCTCATGGACAGGACACACAGTGAGGTCAGCATACCATAGTATCTACTACATGTCATGTACATTTGGCATACCACGGACCTCAGTCATAGGGCCCCTCATGTTCAGTATATGCTTCCCTGCGGAACAGGCTGGCACAGGGGACTTTCCCTGCCTAGCTTTCAAACTCCTACATACCAAGCACCATGATTGCTCCACCAGCTGATACTGACTCCAACCATATGGGTGTCACTGTGACAGATACATAATCTGACTATCATGGCATCAAGCTGCATGACACAAGGTGCATGCACATCACCTTTGCATTACATCATTCACCCACTGACTATCACATGGATGGTAGTCCCCTACATACATATCACATTGTACATGTTTGCAGTACACACATATGTCGCACCCACTCCTGTGGTTACCGTATTGCCACTGTGGCATGGATATCCTTCTATGTGGCCACACCTATCTGTACTGGGTGTGTAACTGGTACATAGGCACCCACTGTACCTCTGAACTCAGGACATCTACACACATTCATGGGTACACCACCCCATTTAGGGTGTACCTTACACAACAGCTACAGCTTTACATGCCACAACATTAACACGCCATGAAGTTTACTGAGCTCCAACGATTTAAATATGTGGCTGCACTACGGACACCACATCTGTACACAATTGCATACTACATACTCAGGGCTGACCTCTGCTGATCAGACAGGGCCCATGTCCACAACATTATTGATGGATATACTCCTCATACGCAACATAAGCAGAGGCCACTGTGAGCAACATGCTCATGGATATGTGCACACACGCCACAATGAGTGGGATGTGCTTCTGGGTTACATTCCCAAACCGGACACTAACCATGCTGTGGAACAAAAGTCCTATGTACATCACGCAGGGACACTCAGTAGCACTGCTCATATGATACCTCCCTTGGTGGTTGGGAGACACATGTAGGATTGGGATCACTGCAGTGGCTGTACTGTGCAGTAGTGCATGTCACACCTGGCTCTGCTCTTCACAGGACACTACCCTGGAGAGGTGCCACTAGTGTGAATACTGTAGTTGTGCTTACACATGGACTTGCCAGACTGCATAGTACCCCACTATGCACCTGTGCAGCTATTACATGTCCTTTGTGCATGGTTACTTGGTAGTCCTTCCATTTAGATTAGCTATCATTCTACTACTATGTCCCATACCTACAGGCCATATGTATCCTGTTATTGTACATAACAATAGACGATACCTGTGGTATGCATGATATGCCTGTTATGCTGTGTAGAATATCTGTCATATCTATCTATAATACTATACATTACACATATTTCACATAGTATCCCATAATGCAAAGCATACTTGCTCAGCGGGACCACCTTACATATGTCATTAATGTTATATGCCCATACACATCCATGCTGTGACAGTATATCAACATATACTATCCCCTGCTATGGCACGTCCTTGTTGGACATACCCTACCATTGACGGTGGGTTGTATGGCATTGTTCTGTTTACTGGCCTCATGTAGCATCCCTTGTAGTGTCTGTGCTGTGTACCTTGTGTCCCACTGCTGGACGCACAGATTCTACAAGCGTTAGTATGCTCAGCAAGACATCACTACATAAATACCTTTCCCCACTTTATGCATTGCGGACACGTTTACTTAATGCAAAACAGGCTATACATACAGTAAGAATAATTAATACAGATCATGCTATACATAACCTTACATATCGGGTGTTCTACATACCTTGTTGTCGTTATGGCGTTTAGTTTCTATCTCTCTCACAGTGTTTCAACTGTTATTCGGTATGAGCATATGGTTTGAATGTCTGGCAAGTCATCCTTATATACGTCGATACCTGCAACATGTGGATTCTTCCCACCAATTGGTGTTCCTGAGTGACTAATTACTTGCATATCAGCTGTGCAGCTACTCCATTCGCCAATTACGCGGCGACAGTGGGGTATAATTGGATTCTCCACTTGGGCGTTGCCTATTTGCCCTACCTTCGGGGAGACAGTCTGTATTGTGTTTTGTTATGTGTAACTGCAACTGCTATGCATGGAGACAAGTATAGTTTGGATTCATGTCCCCCGTGGATTGTGTGTGACAGGTAGAGTATTTGGTTCAACTTGTGGGTGTACCTGTCATCCTGGTGTCTGATAACGGAGTATTGCAATCAAAACCTGTAACATGGCTGTTTGTTCCATTATACAACGCCTGCAATTTTGCATGTCGCCTTTAATTGTGTCTCTCACACGGTATGTTGAGGGTTCTGCAGATATAATTGACTGACTGGATGTTTGTGCTGCTATTACAGTTTGTATTGCTTTAGTTTCTAGTGTGGCGGATGTCGGTGGTTGTACGTAACATATAAGGTTTGTGGGCCTTGCATTTCTACATAGTAATTACAGAGCTAACAGTTAGTAGACTTATGTTACAGGATTGTACATTGGGCCGTTGTTAATTGGTTTCTATATCGTCTGCAGGTGGGCATGCTACTTGTATACCTCCGTAATTGCAGCGATATATCAGGGGATATGTGTAAGTGACAGCTATCCCTTGTATTCCTGTCCCAGATATTTGCAGTCATTGTGGTTGTGTTAAAAGAGCCTGTTTGCCATGGGTTGCCACCTTTTCATATGGTCATTGTTGGACACTTGCGGGACACAAAGCGGTGTTTACAGGCCAACACGTAGCCACGGTCAGTACACAGGTAGCACATACTTTTATCCTCACTACATACCTATTGTTGTGAGACTTTGGCTACTTGTCATATTGCATGTAACATTTAAGTTTCTTACATACAGGCATAACTATTAAATACGACTGTTGCATTATATATGGGACATATTTTTGTCCTACCATCTCGGACATTTGACCTTTGTACTGTTTCATGTCAGGATACACCTGCCCAGGGTGGGGCTGTCCCTCCTACTGTGGTACAGGTAGTAAATGTATGCCTACGGTTAGCTATACCCACACCTACCATACTGATCTGCCTCTGACTTGGCACCAACATACACATGCTGCGGACACACACACACACACATTACAGTCACACAGAAATGCACACGGCACCCTCAATGCACACTTACACAGACTACGGCACTCACAGACACAGTTGAACACAGTACCTACGTGGACCGCGACACCGGCAGCGGTGACTAACTGTCCCTTCATATCATCATACTATTACTTGCGGATGTACTGTTCCGGTACTGTGTTCTATCGGTCTTTCAGCCTCGTGGTTACACGTCGGTATGTTACACATTCCATGGTTGACGGTATCCTATTTATTTGTACCTCCAAGATGTTATGAATGTCGTTGGACTATCTATTATATTTGCAGATATCGCTGAATCCATCTATATCACCATATATCCCTCTATTGCCCTTTCTATCTGTATTATATATATGCATATGTGTACATATATCTATCTATCTATCTATCTATATATATATATATATATATATACATCTATATGTATATATATCTGGCGGCGAATGTGACAGGCACACAGCACCACCATATGCTGTAAGACTCATGTACTGTTCAGGTGTTGGCATTCCATGTTCCACTGGCTGTTGTGTTTACAATGTTTGATGGCTGCCTATGTAGGAGTCACACATTGGGCCACCTATACATTACAATTTACAGGTGGTCATGTTTGTGTGCCATCCATTTTACTGTGTGTGCAGGAGAGGTGTCAGTCCGTAGGAGCCTACATGGTCAAAGTATGTGCTATACGTTTCCTGTTTGCCAAGGCGTAGGCATATTGGGCACACCTCCATCTGCCTACTGGGGCTGGCACAGTGTGATCATGGTCTGAATCCCTCTCTGCCTGTACTGGCCTTGGCAATTGCGGTGGGCTATGAGGGCCTTCACCATTTTGTGCTTTTGTAGACTGGCCAAACATACTGTATACAAGGTAGGATATGACTCCAAGTCAGCAATGCAGTAACAGTGATCTACTGACAAAGTGGAAGCTATGTACTTACCATAACTTGGCATCTGTGTTGTTCATTTTCATTTTTCTTCACTGATGGGTCACAGATCTGACTGACCCACATTTGTCATGTGCCTGGAGAGTACTGCAAGGCTCCACCAGATGTGTCCAAGCACTGGAACCATGATTTCAGCATCCCAAACACACGCTCTATGATGATTCTGGTTTGTGCTTGTGCCTCATTATGGTGTTCTTGCATTGGTGTGTGTGCATTTCTGATGGGAGTCATCATCCATGGCTCCAGTGCATAGCCAGCATCCCCCACGAGATGGCCATGTGGGATGTCCCCCCTGACAAATACCTGATACAGCTGTGAGGCATGCCAGATATGAGAGTCATGGTAGCTTCCAGGGCTGCCAGCACACGCATCCATGATAATGCCCTGGGCATTGCACACGACCTGGCAGTTGATGGGGTGTAATCCCTTGCTGTTTATGTAGCGCCTACCCTGCTCACCGGGTGGTGACTTGATTTGTATGTGCGTGCAGTCTATCGCACCCAGTACCTCCGGATTTTGTGCCACACAGTGGAAGTGGCGCATATTGCTGGCCAACTCCTCCTGAGTTCGGGGGAAGTATATCTGCTCATTGGCATGTGGTAACATGGCATCCAGGAACTGGTGTAGTACCCTGGATGCTGATGCCTGTGAGATACCCATTATATCTCCAGTTGGCCTTTGAAAGGTACCTGTGGCCAGCATTCGCAGGCTTACACATACCTTCATGTCCACTGGTATGGGTTCCCCTCTGTTGTTTCTGGTTCTCAGTCGTGGCCGGCACAGCTCCACTATTTGCTGTAAGATGTCCCTTTCCACTCTGTAATGCTCTACTATCTCCAAGTCATGCAGCCCCTGTTAGGTTACTCTTGGTCTGAACACTCCCCTTCTCCTCTGAGTCCTGCGGTGGTTGTCGGCATCATCCTCCACAACACAGTCAGTATCTAACACATGCTGATGAATCACAGCCATGGCAGCTCCCAACATGTACATTTTAAAAGTTTCCCGTGTGTTTACACCTATGGTGTGGTGTTTGGGAATACACACAGGTGTGTGTTGGGTGCTTTCACACTTTATACTATTGTGCTGTGAACACCGATGATGTCATAGGGTGTGTATGTACGTTCGTAGCTACAGGTTATGTTATGTGTTTTACTGCCGGAACTACTATTATGGTGCCTTTGGTGTTGAATTACATTTGCCTGCCGTGGATTACCTCTTGACCTTCCCTTTACATTTCTGCGTGTTGCACCTACCATTTTCTGGCGTGCATCCTGCAGCCTACTTTCATTTGTACTTTCCAGGACCTGGCATATCTTGCGTTATGTGTGCTACTGCCAGTCTGCTGTCAATTTGCTTTGCTCTGCTGTGTCAAGTCTCCTATCTTTGCAATCCAATACCTCCCCTCCTTTCTTTGCATTCACATGCCTGCCCTATCATGTTTTGCTGGTTTCTGCAAGCGGACTTGTCAGCTGCCATCGATTGGCCTTCGTGGGTTGATTGGTGTTGATTGCTCATTAGTACTCCAATTACCCTACTTCCGCATTTCCTTCTTTTCTTCCCCTGACCTTCCTGTTTCTGCTATTGTTTGCGGCGCGTGCATCCGATTACTGGGTTTTGGGCATGTTTTCATCCTCATACACATGCGCTTTTGGCCACCATGTGTGCTCTCAGCTAAACGATTCCTCCCCACCCCTATCCTGCAGCTTTGCTTAGCAACGGACAGGCCAGATTTGCAATGCTCCAATGTGCTTAGTGCTACAGTGGCACACCCCTCTGCTGATGTCATGTATCTCCTCTGAGCCACTCCTCGGTGTTATACCGCTGCGCCGTATGGTACAACCTTCCTCCGGCGGGACATTTGCGATTCAGTATTATCTGCCTCATTTGCATGGCATTGACTACTAATTCATAGTTACCACGTCGAACACTATCGCAAGCCCTTAGCAACCCTTGCACCTTGGTTGTGGTGTTCCATGCCTACCACTGAGTGTTATGCTGTAAACCTGATTTCTATTACGTTGCAATTTTATGACATTTTTATATTATTTCTTTATGTTACAGCTTCCGCACACATGCCCTGTGGTTCTGCTGTGCGCTACTGTGGACATGACATTAAATGTTGTTATTTATGTGTTGTGCATCTTTTCTTATGCCATTCGCTGTGTATTTAGCCATTGGCATATGTTAACGTTGTGATACCTGGGTCTGGCCCTCTTCCATAGCTCCGATGTTCTGTTTGAGAAAATGTAAACCGTGTTTTTTGGTTTACATTTCTGTGGGCTTACGCTACGCCTGCACCACTTCATGAATCGCTATATGTCTTCATTTGCATGGTGCAACACTGCACATGGGGTGATTTGCATACCTACGCCGGGGGCTGCGCAGATCTGGCATACGCCGGTAGTGCAGATGGAATTGGATCGTACCTGAATCGCTCGGCGGCCATATTTAGCGTTATAACACCTACGCTATGCGTGCGCCTGGCGCAAGCTTCATGAATTCCGGGGTAAGAGCTTGGCAGGTAGGGTTTAAAATTCACTAGTGGTTTTGATGAGCATGCTCAACACAAATGTTTTCTGAATCACTCCATGTGTGCATGCTCTGTAAGATAACTCTATCAAGGTAACTGCAATTGATATATCATTATTAACCACCTTAAGCCTTAAGCTGGAGTCACTATTGAGCTGCCATGTTTTGCACCTTAAAATGTCACTGGAGCCATTACAGCAAAGTATATCAATTATATTTCTTTTGCCATCCATAATGCAAATATGATTCTCCCCAGTTTCAATCCTTGCAGGCAGGATGTGAAATACATAATTTGTTTGGGTGTCAGTTCAGTGCCATTTTTTCCTGGCATCTTACGAGGAAAGACTTACACTTGGCAAATTAAGAGCACAATGGTGGCATTGTGAGGAGGAGAGAAAAACCTTTGAATGACTCCTCCATAAACATTAGTCGCAAGCTCCTTTGGGGGGTGGGGGTGGGAGTTGTACTGGATCTCAGTACAAGGCAGGTGCCTGGAATTTCTTGGTCATGCTGCCCCATGCTTCTGGCATCTTGTGCACTAGAAAACAGTGCTGCCCCTATTATAGTGACATTAAGAGCCAAAAGCCAGACCGCTTTAGCTGATGGGTAGATGATGTTCACACCCGGTCACTCCCAGTACAGTAACTGTAAAATAAATCACCTATCCATACAGACTGGTAATGAATGGCTCCATGCACATTTTCAGTATGCTCCCTCTGTCTTTTTAGCTCCTGAACATATCAGAAGGGATTGGGAGATGCATGGAGAGCAAATGGAGCACCTGAGAGAGTGCCAGGATATGTATGTATGTATGGTTTGTATTTGGAAATATAAATGCCAGTAGTGACAGTTGCTGAGTAAGGTATAAGTAAATTAAACCTAACAGCAGGACAACAGCTGCTGAATGTTATATTCCATACAGTGATTATAATGACTGTTTAAATGTAAATCATTTTATTCTGTATGCCATGATTTGCATAACTGGAGATATGACTTGTCATGTTAAGTGTCATGTATACTTTAATTGACTATGATAGCAGTAGGTTCAATACTCAGCAACACCTTGTTAATAACATTGCTATTTTTCTGTAAAATGTTATTCGTTTTTTATACCTTAAGTAATATAACCATCAAAAACTTAGTTACAATGTTCACATACATGATTATGTCTTAATGTAAAGTTATTTTCTCTAGTTGCAATGCATACTTATGACAAATACATTGGAATGGCACATTCATTATTGTTGTATTTCTTTTCCCCAACTCTATTTATATTGTTATTTTTTTTTATTCTATTTTCATTTTGTGTTACTATTGTATGCAGCAGCACAAAGACCTGACCAGTCTTGTATAGCCTGGTGAGTGCCTGCACACATCCTGTCCTACCTGCACCAACTGCTTCAGGTAGCTCTGCCATGGTTGAAGATAGACTGGTACCCACCAGGAGCAGTGCCAGTGGAGGTGGCAATTTTGCCTTCCATCAGGACTGGCAGATCTTGTGGAGGAGATCATGAACAGGAGGTTTGATGCCCACATTGGCCATATTAAATCCATGCTTTAGCATATTGTTGATACACTTCCCTGTTCAGCATTGTCTGCAATTACTGAAGCAGGACCCAGTAGAGACAGCTTCCAAGGTAAGAATTGATTTCCCACTGTGTATAAGCAGGTGGACTATGCATCTCAGAATACCACATCCAGTCCTCATTCCCTGTGTTCCCTCTTCCATTTGTGTCTATAGCCAACCCTGTTATGTTACAATCTTCTCTCTATTTGTCTGATGTCTCCATCATCAATGTTTCCCTTCCCTCATTGTATCACCCTACACCCTATCTGCCATGTCTGTCTCCCAATTTTACCTACCCTAACATCCCTGACTTCCTTCCCAGAACTTTTTTCTCTCTCAGTAAAGGAAAAAAGGACACCTTTCCCCCCAAAATAAATTCTACACCAATACATATCTCTACTTCACCTATGTGTGTGTGTGTGTGTGTGTGTGTGTGTGTGTGTGTGTGTGTGTGTGTGTGTGTGTGTGTGTGTGTGTGTGTGTGTGTGTATCACACAGCTGATTTGGTCCATTTAATCAGACTACATGTTATTGTGACAAAAATATTTACAATGTATTTATCCATGTCTAAATTATATAACCATTGTTACTCTGACAAAATTTGAAAGCTATGGGGGGTAATTCAAGCGATTCTCCATGTAGGAATAGTGTAGTGGCCTGAACATGGAATATGGCCATCGAGTGATCCAGGAAACAGGGCTGCGAGTGTGCACAAGCATGCAGACACCATGAGGACACGGAGGTGTCTGCATAAAGCAAATCACCTCATCTGCTGCTGGAAAACATGCAAATGAGGTGATTTCCCAGTTCAGCAAGCAGAAAAGCATCCGTTTAAGTGCCATGTCTGCAGAAAAAATGTACAAGCCGTGTACCGGACTCTAAAATTTAAACGGGCTGTAAAAGCCCAAATAAAAGGTTGTATATGTCACAGTAGCCATGCAAATGACCACATCTATGGCCATTGAGTCAAAAAAGTAATGCAATATATCAAAAAGTAATCTTTTTTTTAATACATATGCCACGTTTAAGCAGTATGCAGCGACACACAAACATGCTATTTAAAAAAATAAATAAATAAATGTAACATTTGAAATATAAAGGTATGCAAAGTTATTGCATTATAGTGGCCAGCATGCGGAGTCATATAATAGGTTCATAGGTTCATACTAGGCTATCTGCCCTAGGGCATTTATAAGCCTAGCCAGAGTGTGTGTGGCTTTCACCACCCCTTAGGATGAGAATACTATACCCATTAGTTTGCTGTGCCTCTGTCCAGCAGTGACACAGAGATGATTCCCCGGGTAAGATCTCCCATCCACTCGTCAAGATTTCTCTTGAACAGAGTCAGTGAGGGACTCTGCCTCACATGGACTGGGATTCTGTTCCATAGTGTAGGGAGTCTCTGGGTGATGAATCTCTCCCTTCAGCATGTCCTATTTATATCCGTGTTGAGGTTTAAGTCTCTTGCTCTCGTGGCTCTGGTGGATTTGGATTTTTTGAGGTGGAGCATGTCCATTAATTCCGGGTTGGACATGGCCTTGTATGTCAGGCACAGATCACCTCTGAGCAGACGGTATGCGACTGAATAGAGCTGGAGTTTCTTCAGTCGGGCAGCGTATAACATATGTTTGAGCCCCTTTATCCTTTTGGTGAGGAACTTTTGGGGTCTTTCCAACTGCTGCAGGTGTCGGGTAAGGTACATTCAATGGGGCGTTGTACTCAATCATTGGTCTGATAAGTGAAGAGTACAGGGGTACAATGACCTCTCCTGATCTGGATGTGAATCCTTCATGATCAGGTGGGCAATGTAGAAGGTCTTCCTAACCACTTTGGCAATGTGAGTGTCAAAAGAGAGGTTACTGTCAACTTGGGTCCCCAGGTCCCTGATAACTTCTTCCATGTTTAATGGATTACCACCTATGTGGTAATTAGGGGTTACCTTGTTTTTCCCAAAGGGTATGACTATACATTTTTTGGCATTTAGCTTAAGGCCATGGCTCTGGCACCAGTTATCCATTTCTATGTGACCTGTCTGGAGGATGTCTGTGTCTGATGGAGTGTCAATTATGGTGCCCAGTTTGCAGTCATCTGCAAATTTTGTCAATCCCCTATGTTTGCCTGCACTTCAGAAAAATAAATGCCGAACAAGAGGGGCCCCGGAATGAGCCCTGTGGGACACAGCTCGTGACCGGCTTAGAGTCTGACATGGCACCAGCAACTCTAACCCTGTGGGTTCTGTCCTTGAGCCAGTTTGCAACCCATCTTGTGACATATGGGTTTACATCTAAGCTGGTGAGCTTTTCTATGATGCCCGAGTGGGGTATTGTGTTGAACGCTTTTGCTAGGTCAAGGTAGGCTGTGTGAACTGCCTTACCCTCATCAATGGCCTTAGTGACTGTTTTGAAAAAGTCGACCAAGTTCAAGAGGTAGGATCTGCCCTTGAGAAAGCCAAATTGGGTAGGATCCAGTGTCTGTAGGTCCCCAATGTCTTTATTTATGAGTTCCATTATGATCCTCTCCATAGCTTTGCAGACAAGGCTCGTCAAGCTTATGGGGTAATTTCAGGGTCTGTAGAAGCACCGCCTTTGTGGAGTGGGACCACAGTTGCCGTATGCCATTCTTTGGTGCAGTATCCTGTAGTAAGGCTAAGATTAAACAGCAGCCTTATGTGTGGGTTTAGTTCCTCATTGAGTTCGTGTAGCACACAGCCGGGGACACCATCCGGTCCCATTGATGCTGTGTTTTTTGCTTTAGAGAGAGCAGCTCTCACCTGGGCATCTGAGATGTTTGGGAGGCTAGACTCTGGTAGGATAGATATTTCTCCTTTTGGGGGAGGGAGGGGAGGAATTTGCACTGAATCTGTCTGCCAGTATGTTGGCAATGTCTGTGGGTTCAGTGATTTTTGTATCATTTTGGACTAATTCTGAGCATATCTGGGAGTTTCCACCCAGGTTTCTAACATAGCTAAAGAAGGCCTTATGATTGTCTTTTGTGTCATTAGCGATTTTTCTCTCAAAGTTGGCCTTGGATGATTTTATGAGTGATCGTAGTTTTGCTAGTAGTGATCAGAGATGCCTTCCCTTTTAGGGATTTTGCTCTGTCATGTAGTAGCTTTCTCCTCTTGTCGTAGAGTTTGTTTATGGCTGGGGTCCACCAGACCGGGCCTTTGTTGGAAAGGGTCTTGATTTTATTAGGGATTGCTTGATCCATACATTCCTGGAGGTGCTCTTAGAAGGCATTTGTAAGGGTTTCAGCAGTGTGCGTTGTGGTTTCCACTGGCTCCGGGGCCTTGAAGGATACCACTCCAGTCTTAAGAAGTGTGAAGTTTCCTTTTGAGATGTTCTTCACTGTGGTCTTTTTGCTGGGGTTGGGATGTGGATCTCCAGTGAGATTAATTTATGGTCTGATCTCACCAATGAGGGATATAAGCATTTTGTCCCCATGTTTGTGATGATCAGGTCTAGTATATTTTCTCCTCTTGTGGGAATGGTGACTAGTTGTTCCATAACATTTGAGTTTATGAACTCCAGGAACCTTTGGGCTAGGGTGTTGAGGCTTGAGTAATGTTCCAGTCTATGTTTGGGTAGTTGAAGTCACCCAATATGATGGTGTTTGGAGAGACATTCATACTCTCCAGTGTCATCAGGAAGGCTGTGTGGGTTTCCTGAGTTTGAGAGGGTGGTCTGTAGCATGCTACAAACTGTAGGGCAGTTTTACCTATGGTTAATTGCACCTGGATGGTCTCCGATGCTTCGTGCATTGCCACTAACCTGGAGGTGTGGGTATCCTTTATGAATATGGATACTCCCCTCCTTTGTGGTTGTCCAGATTTTGGGGCGAGCATGATATGAGGTATAACCTGATAGTGCTGGGGTGCTCTCAGGAGCCTTGAACCAGGTTTCAGTCACAGCACAGACATCGATGTTCTCCATACTGAGGAGGGCTTCGAGGGCGTGCATCTTGAGGTTTAGACTTCTGGCATTGAGCAGTATTACCCTTAGTTTTTCTCCATTTTTGTTTTCTAGGGCGGTAGGTTTATCATTTGAGCCTTGCCTAAAAAAGGCACTATGGGGGTGGCAAAAGCCTTTGCCAATATCCAGAAGCCCAGGGGTGATAGGTGCAAGCCATCCCTTGTGAAGCAGCGTGGCTTGTCAAGCATGTCATCCCAGGCAGACAGACATTGGATCCCCTTAGAATGACCAGTAATTAAGCCAATTATTAAAGCTGATCATTTTGTCTCTGTATTGTGGCATCATTCTTGGTGAGGGTAGGATACTGCTCAGGGTCAGGGTCATACCGGCCTGGACTACATAATCTGAGAGCTCCTCTATGTCTCTTTTCACGTAGTCCAGGGAGGTATGTCTCAGGTCGTTCACACCGGCATGGACAATGACTGAGTCATACTTGTACTTGCTGTGGAGTGACCTGAGTGCTTGTGTTATGTGGATTCTAGCCTGACAGGCAGCTTACTGTGATCTTTTCCTTGTTCAGTCTGGTGAGTGGGACGTCAGTGTGTCTGACTATGGAGTCACCTATAACAAGTGTGTCCGGCATTGTGTTTGGCCTTAAGGGCTGTGACTGTTTAGCACACTGACTTTGAGAACTATGTGTTGCATGTCTTATGTCTTGAGGTGGCAGTTGCTTGGGTGTCTGCTTTGGAGGCCTCTGTAGTTTTGGTAGATTTTTGATCAGTGTCTCCGAGTATGTCTTTGTGTGTTTATGTATTTGTTTTGCAGTTGTGATAGTTCTATGTGAAACTATGTATAATGGCAAGTTATAGGGGTAGCTAAGGAGATAGGCCCTGTGTAGTATTCAGGGTATACGCAATTAGGTGTATGTAAATGAGCCAGGGTTACTGAATAGTAAAAAGGGCCACAGTGTCCATAGGTACTAACTGTGGTAGGGCTAGAACTGTGTTGGTGTAGGCAGAACAGATAGTTAACATTAAAAGGGGGTGTGTCATAGCATGTTTGAGTGGATTGGAGCTTGGTAGCACCTGTTTGTGCTCAACTAAGCACAGCTAAGTGGGGCATGTGTCTGAGGCTGCTAACCTATACTTAGCCCCATGGCACATGTTTTAGCTGGTTAAAGAAAAGCTAAGCATGCCTGTGTACAGGAGAAGGGTCAAACTGCTGAGCAATGTTTACACTAGCACTGTGGGTTTGCACGGAGTGTCACAAGGCTTCACAGTGGAAGAAATTGAAAAAAAAAATAGGAAATAGCCTGGGAAAGCCAATCAAGTATAATGGACTGATAAGCCCTATTCCACTAACATTGGCCTATTCAAACCCCTCAACAACATAGCTGGCAGGTAGAATGTATCATATTCAGCCAATTAGACAGGCTGCATCTGCAGCACACCAGTATAAAGTATGCAGAGTCAACAGAGGGGAACTCATCCCAGTGAAAACAAAGGTATGTGTCGCCTTAAGAATACTAGCTACAGGTACTTTCCAAAGACCTACTGGGGGCATCATGAGGGTCTCACAGGCATTTGCATCCAGGGTAATTTTCCAGTTCCTGGATGTCAGGCTAACAAACGCCAATAAGCACATTTATTTCCCCAGCACCCCTTTGGAGAGGACCAGCAATATGCATCTCTTCCACCATGTAGCATTCTACCCAAAGGTACTGGGTGCCGCAGACTGCACTCATGTGCACTTTCAAAGCAGTACCTGGTGAGGAGGGTAGAGTCTATGTCAACTGCAGGGTATCACTCCATCAACTGCCAGGTCATGTGCAATGCCCAGGACATTATCATCAATGTGTGTGCTGGCAGCCCTGGCAGTTATCATGACTCCCACATCTGGCACTCATCACAGCTGTATCAGACATTTTCCAGGGGACATCCCATATGGCCATCTAGTGGGGGATGCTGGCTATGCACTGGAACTGTGGATGATGACACCCATCAGAAATGCACTCACACCAACTGAAGAATTCCATGACGAGGCACATGCACAAATAAGGAACATCATAGAGTGTTTGTTTAGGCTGTCACAGTTTTGCTGCCTTGACATATCTGGTGGAGCCCTGCAGTACTCTCCAGCCACATGTGCACTCATGAGTGCACATGAGTGCACATGTGCACTCATGTTCATAGTATCTGCCATGCTACACAATATGATCTTGCAGAAACAGCTGCAGCAGGAACATCATAGGGAAGGGAGGCACAACCCCCCACCATTGCCAAGGTCCCCACAGGCACAAGGGGACTCAGAGGAGGAACCCCCTGATCCTGTTCCTTTAGGCAGATGTAGGCATGCCCAGGATGCCCTGGCCTTGGCAAAGAGGCAACATATAGCACATACACTGACAACCTAGGGACCCAGGGACTGACACCTCACTATGACTCACATACACACAGTAAAAAGGATGCAAGGCACATCACACTACATGTACCTTACCATATATAGGCTGTGTACTATGTGCATCTGACTGAGTCAGCCCTGAAGCACTGTCCTCTCAACTGCTGCAGGCACAATGTAAGTCACTCTTCTTAAGAAATGAATGGGGTAATAGACTGTGGTAGCATATGTATGGTATGGCTGCATGTATGCATGGGAATGGAGTGGGCTCCCATGATAGCAGCAGACAATGGAAAGCAATGTGAGACAACAGGAACTCTTTGCCAAATACTGGCTGCTCAAGAATATGCAGTAGGTCCAAAACCAGAAAGGCACTGCACTATGTGAGGGACTTACAAACAGTGGGGTAATAGGATAGCTGCATGGATGTCAGTGTTGGAGTCCCATGCATACCTCTCAACCTCAGAGAGCAAGAAATCTGTACAAAGCCATAAAGAAATGTGGAGCAAATGCCCAAAAATAGGGACAATTGTTAAATATTGCTCTTACAAACATCGAAAGTTGATAGATTAACATGCTTTGCAATAGCATGAATTCTCTGAAGGGTAAGACGTCTGAAACTCAAATGTCTTTCATTACTTTCTAACTTTAGTCTTTAATAATTTGCCAGTAATTTTCCAGACAACCACAATTTTATGAAAAAATGGACCCAAAATGTGAGGCAAACATCTGGACATTTGGCAAAAATCTGTACAGTTGAGAGGTATGGTCCATTACCCCCGACACACCCATGTTCCCATAGAACTGGAGTAACAGTTATGTTTGTAAGGTAATAGCAGCAGACCACACATTCCCAAAGCTGTCCCAATCAACTTGCTAACATGTTCCAATTCCACAATGTGCAGGGGTCAATGTGCTAGGTATGTGTGGGGTTAATAGTGTCAGGAAGTAGACAGCACTGACTCGTGGCTGTTGTGGCTCACTGGGCTAAGTACATTACTGTGGGTAACAGGGTCTGTGGTTCAAGACTGGCTGTACCTGCTACTTTGCATGTCATCTACACCTATGGTAGGAGTTCTACAGGCTGCCCAGAAGTCAATATTTGTTACTGCAGGAAAGCTGGAAAATGGAGGGATAGGGGGCCACAGATATGGACAGTACACAGATATGAGTAACCTAGACAGTGCCTAGTGGAACAGCAGGTTGTGATAAGTCAGTCTTGTGCCAGGATACAAGGCTGCCTCATAACTGTGTCAGTACTGACAACAAGTCAGTGGGGCACCATCCATACCCCACGAATGTCAGGGTTCCTCAGAATGTCCCCACATATACCTCATATATCTGTTCTGTTTGTCACAATATTGCATTTGTCTGGCAAACTATTGACAAACCAATACAGGTTAATGTGAAAACATCAGTGACAGACGGTTGAAATGCAGACTTCATACTCATAAGAAAATGGAAGCTAATACAAAATCAGTCTACAAATGTCTATGTTTGGAAAAGCAATCATAAGATCCTGTCCCCATGTCTGGGCCTGTGTC
>NC_056728.1:1597414741-1597427241 GCF_019279795.1 Protopterus annectens
TTTAAAAGGGGCAGCTCCCTTAATACAGAAGATGTAATAAGAGATCTGGGGACCCAGGTAGATAGTAATCTCTCCTGTGTCAATCATATTGCCAAAGTAGTTAGGAAATCCCTCTATGTATCCCATCTAATTACTAAAGGCTTCGCATCTAGAAATAAAGACATTATAGTGCCCCTCTACTGATCACTCATCAGACCCATCATAGAGTACAACGCCCCATTTGGGATGTACCTCACAAGACATTTCCAACAGCTGGAAAGACCACAAAAGTACCTCATCAAGAGGATTACTGGTTTCAAACATATGTCCTATGCAGCCCTACTGGAAAAACTCCAGCTGCAGTCAGTGGCATATTGCTTACTCAGAGGTGATCTCTGCCTGACTTACAAAGCCAAGTCCAACTCACAATTGATGGACATGCTCCACCTAAAGCAATCCAAGTCACTGCGAGCCACTCGCTGTAGTGACCTAAACCTAGCCACAACAATAAATAGAACAGTGGGATAGATTCCTGTCACAGAGTCTCCCCATGCTTTGGAACAAAATTCCTAACTACATTAGGCAGAGCCCCTCACTAACACTCTTCAAGAGAAACCTTGACAAGTGGATGGGTAACAGAAAATGCACCCCTGGGATCACTTCATTGGCTATTCTTGACAGAGGCTCAGTTAATTAATCAATGGGGCGGCGAAAGCTGACACACTCTGGCTAGGCTTATAAATGCCCTTGGGCAGATAGCCTAGTACCTACCTATGAACCTATGAACCTATATATATATATATATATATATATATATATATATATATATATATATTTGTATTAATCAGACAGCTACAGGTAAAACTCAATAAGATCTAAAGGTCTTCACATGTTATTTAAGTTTAAAATGCCTAGGTGCCATTGTAGTCACAGTTCACTTTCCTAGAGACAGCATTATTATGGTAGTCCCATGGAAATGTATATGTTTTAACTTATTGCAATGAACACTTTGCAATATCAGTGTCATTATATCATTCTGAGTAAACCAACATTAACAAAGGTGCATCTGCCAATAAACGTTTTTCAGTACTGATGCAATTATGAGCACTCATTCCTTTTTATGAGAAACCAAACCACAAGTAAGGCATAATCTAAGTAGTGGAGTAGATGGGTAAAGATTAACCCTATAAATTTTGGTTAGGTGAGGCATGCTGTGCTACAAAGCCACTGTATTCATTTCTCCAAGAAGTAGTAAACACAGAGTTAATTAAGAGTATTACAAATGCAGAGTAGTATTTCAAAGCCTCCATAGAAAAATGAAACACTTTACAATACTATTTTATGTTGTATTATCTATTATAACATTGTGTGGCCTGTGATAGCAAAATCTATACAGTTTTAGATGACTGCAATATTATTTTTTTTCAGACTGCAAAGAATGCAGAACACAAGAATAATTACAATTGATTGATTGTAATGACAGATGAGATGCACTGATGTAGCCAAATTATAAAAAAACATGATGTAAGATTATGTCTTGATCAATGGACAACTACTGCTGAACGAAAACCCATTTTTAGGGCAAACTGCTACTGTCGAAAATTTTCTCCTGGCAATATACTTATGAACCGAAGAAATCCATCCTTTACTGAAAAGATCTTACAAAAAGGATTATTTTTGTTGAAATATAAAAGAAACATTTTCTTAGTATATCTCAATGAAGTTAAAACTATTGAACTGAAATAACACATCAGACGTGATAAATATTGCAAAATCTGACTGTTCTGGTCTAAATGTGTTTGCATTATGATTTGCATATTACTTTTTTTCTCATAATATTACTGATACAGAGAACATTGTTGCTTTGCTTTGCTTCTACAAATCATATTATGCAAGAATTGAACCAATTTTACTTAATGCTTTAATAGTCATCTTTTAATTTTTCAAATCTGTGCTGATGGAACATATTCAAAATCTCCCTATGAGGGTTTAATTAATAAGAAATTAAGTCAAAAGTGTTCATGTGATAAAGTAAAAGATTTATCCAGGATTCATTAAGGCATTCTAAGGTCAAACAGGACCTCCAATTTATTTTAATTGCTGAAAATTCAAAAGCATATCAATTAAATTATATCAGTTTAGTCTTACTATTAATTGTGAATTTTAAAACCTACAACTGACTCATTAGATTAGATCATGGTGACATTCACATGAAAAAATAGACTCTGAAATATAATCCTTACTACACATCATTTAGTATCCAGGAAGGCAGTTATAGAATGTTTAATAGGCCAGCTTCACTTGCATACATCCTTAAGTATGCTGACGGTAAAATATGCAAGATGAATGCATCTACTATTTGAGGTGCATCTACCTTCTGCATAGATAGTCAGTTCTAAAATGGCCACTGACTAGGAAACACTGACTTCTGCATGCTCTCACTACTGCCAGACAATCTACTAGAATCACCTGCTATTGCTGCACTAAATCTTGAAATAAAAGACTCTACAAAACAAAGATAACCAAAGTATACTTGCTTTTCAAAAACATTTCTCTGGACTTGAGGCTTTGAAGGGCTGATATACCTCACTTCTCAAGAGTGCAGTAGCACATACAGCTACATGTGCTTAGGTCAGACAGCACTGCAAGGGCCCTACAAATCCACAAGCAAATAAAGCAAATTAAGGAAGAAAACAAAAGGGGAGAAACAATATTCCTATCAAGATGGAACAAATGGAAGCGCAATCCTCAAAAACTAGACTGTCACTAATTATCTCTCCAGAGAAAGAAACATCCACAAAAAGGCAAAAAACAACCAAATCACTGTCTGATACTTCTAAACAGCCCCAGAAAAATAAAGATGAGCATTCCTTCACAACTGAGGATCTAAAGGCAGCACTAACTCCACTCCAGTCTGAAATCCAAACATTTTCTTCAAAACGAACCCTTTTTGGCAACAATCTGGAACAAATTATCACAAGGTTGGACCAAAACGAAGCAAAAATAATGGACAACGGAATTAAAATACAGGAACTTCAAAAACCTACTTCTACTTATGAATCATCCATAAAAGACATGCAACAAAAAATAACTGATCTGGAGGCTAGAGCAAGGCATAACAATGTGCTGATTAGAGGTATTCCTGAGATGTATGAACATCCACAACTGCTTGCCATTGCAGGAGAAATATTTGGTCTATTTATGGAAAACAATGACCTTGCTCAAACCTTCACAATTGAAAGAATTCATAGGGCCCTGACAAAATCACAAGTTCCGGATACACCTAGACAAATTTACACAAGGATACTGAATGCCTCACATGATCAATTACTTTTGCAAGCTGCAAAAAAAAAGAAGTTCATTATGTGGAAAGGTTCAACAAAAATTACAATTTCCCAAGACTTGCCGCTCCCTATAAAGCAAGCAAGGCAAACTCTCTCACCCTTCTGCAAGTTTCTAATAAACAAGAACATACAATTTCAGATGAAATATCCAGCTATTCTTTCCTTCCAGCATAAAAATGTTACATACTCTGTCCAAAACCTTCAAAAAGCAAAATCTGCGTTCCACAAAGCGTTCAGAGAAACTCCATCAACCACCAACTAAGCATAAAACAAAAATGCTTGGGTATTCATCTATTTAAACATCAATTTAAACAACCAGTTTGACCTCAACAAAAAGAAATGCTCTCACATACCTCTGAGTCTCGAGACACTGTTCGATCCATGCAGGGTTGTAATGGCAACCACACTAGCAATCCCCCAACTCCTCGTTCTGAACAAGGTACTGTTTTTATACTCCCTTGCCTCCTTTCTTCATTTTTCTTGGTCAAATTCAACTTACCGTCTCAATGTTTGAATGGTAGGCCAAAAAGTAGTTGCATCTGGTAATCCAGCGACCTATGACCTGCAAGTACATCTAGCAATTATCACCTAGAGGAAAACGCTTGATCTCCTGCTGTTCCAGCTTGCTCTGGACGAGTGTGCACTGTCACAAAAACGAGACTTCTGCCTACCTATCTAAATCCTCTACATATTAAATTAACACTTTCCAGCTGCTGTGAGGAGACAGGTGGTATTATCACAAAGCTTCATAATGCTGTGTAAGTGTTTATTTCTTCCTTTTTTTATGAGAGGGTTGGCTGATGTCCTTCTGGGCAATTGAGTAACTCCCCTAGTCTAGTCTTGTAGGATATACGAGCTGGAACAGAAAGGAGACACAAGAAAAAAAAGAAAAAAAAAAACAATAATAAAAAAGAAAGGTGGAAAGGATAGAAAAAATAAATAAATAAATAAATACATAAATAAATTTCATATATATATATATATATATATATATATATATATATATATATATATATATACTTATATTACAATCTTTCAATTACCTGGTTTCAGGAACAAACTTCTGTACTGGAAATTATTAAGGATTGTCCCAGACCGGAAACAATCAGATGATTTCTGTTGTGCAATGCCCTTTATGTTACCATGCTCGGACTTACGAACTGCTCCGGATAGATCGAGCAACAAATGTTTGTAATCAGCTGTAGGTCATTCTATCTGATACAAGCTGTCAGAAAGTCTGGAATAAAAAATAATGATTATGCCTGCATTCTGAGGGGGGTCTCTCATCCATTACAATCCATTTTTCCTGTAATAGCAGGCTCAACAAACTATAAATAGCACTGGGCAATATGAGTTTATACTCTCAGGATCATGACCTTATACAAAACAAAACCTTTACCAAACTCTATCTGATGGATGCAATTTAAATTAGTTGGAAAATACAAAATTGAATTATGATTAGAGCTATGGCTGCAACGTCTGTATCAGCACTTCTGTATACTAAAAATGTTCTTCGTCCATCCATAAAGTGACATTTATCAAACATATATGACATTACACCAAAATTTTTTTTTCTTCTCTTTAGAGAATGGGAGGGTCAAGCTGAGGAAATTGTGGAAAATGATGCCTGAGTCTTTCAAGTAGTAATTTGCCCTTCCTCGGAGAGGTATGCAGAGACTAATGCCTAGTTTAGATCCATCAAAGATATCTGAGATTTTGGCCTAGAGCCGGGTCAGAAAGGCTACATTGTTTTGGTACCCAGATGACTTCCCTGCCGCAGATGTTCCTACACATAATTCTGGATGCATCAGAGGCCACGCCTCTATCACAGGGAGCATTCTCAGCCAGATGTGAGATCTGATAGAAGTTGTCCCTCAACTAAATTTCTGATCTATAGTAGTGATTCTGTAGCACCACATGTCTATGTATATTTTGTTTTTTTTTATACACAGAAGGGTGCTTATTTGTATTCCTATCTATATTACTCAGGGCAAAGCGGCGGGGGTTAACACGGGTGGAATAGTACTCTGGGGTACGATCACTGTGAGGCCAGTACTGAGGCAGTGTATCTTGGCTCAGCAAATAAATGGGTGAGAGATGGGTGCTTGCTTCTGCCTATTCATACACTGCGACACATAATGTAATGATGGGGTAGTGGTTGTCAGGAAAAGACATAGCACCTTCAGATGCCTAATGAATCATATATTATGGTTTTAAATTATAATTGGGATTCATAATTATTGTTTGATTCTCAATGTGAGGTACTACATTGGGCCAAACCCATACAATCATATTAAAAAGCACTACTTTAATTTGCCCATCTGTAGAAGGGTAAGGCTGTCCGAGTTATTTTACGTATGCTGGTTATCATCGCATCCTAAACAGCCAATTAATCAATGTTATCTTAGAGTAAGAAGTCTGAGTGTGTGTAGTAAGTTGGATTTTGGAATGTTGGGAATTTTTTGTATAATAGTTATATAAATAGTCTTTTCTTAGCTCTTTCAGATAAAGGTAGATTGTGGTTAAGCACGGGGAGTTGTCTGAGAGAGATGGCTGTCACTATTCCTTACTATTGGTGTAAACTTACCTTAACAAAAAAAAAATATATAATAATAATCTTATCTCCTATCAATCCTGTTACTTATTGCTTTAGAAGCTAACAACCCGTTTATACATAAACTCTTCTAACCCTAAAAATAAAAACCTGGCTCTAACATCTCACTAATTACTTGTCTAAATGGTATTGATAGATTCATGGAACATAAATGGCTTACAAAATAAAAGAAAAAAGAACTTAGTACTCCACTTAATTCAAAAATCTACTTTTGAAATTACTCTTATCCAAGAAACGCACATGACAAAAGATCAATGGGTTAATGACATTAGAAAGAAATGGATAAAACAAATAATAACTGCGGAGAATAGCACAACCTCCATAGGGGTAGCAATAATTATCAAACATTCTTTCAAAGGATCAATAAAAAACACTGGCTGTGACTCAGAAGGCAGATGGTGTTACCTAACATGTTCCATCCCACCCCACAAAAGAGAAATACTTATACTAAATGTATATGGGCCCTGCTTACACCATTCCTCTAGAAATACTTATACTAAATGTATATGGGCCCTGCTTACACCATTCCTCTAGAAATACTTATACTAAATGTATACGGACCCTGCTTACACCATTCCTCTAGAAATACTTATACTAAATGTATACGGACCCTGCTTACACCATTCCTCTAGAAATACTTATACTAAATGTATACGGACCCTGCTTACACCAGTCCTCTTTCCTGTATGAAATCGACTCACTCATTGAAAAATCCATGACCATCTAATCATCCTCGGCGGAGACTGGAACATGACCATCAGTCCGGAACTAGACAGATCCTGTAAAACTAACAAACAACCCATGGATATTACTAACACTATTAGAGATATAATGGATGATTTTAACTTGTTTGATCCTTTTGAACTCTTTAGAAGAGACCCCTCTATTAGTAAGTACACATTCTTCTCCGCCTACCACAAATCCTGGTCCAGGATAGACTTCTTCTTAATCTCATCATCTTTCTCTTTCTATGAAATAATTTACAGCAGCGATCCTAGAACTACCTCCGACCATGCCAAAATTAACCTTAGCTTAAATATCTCCAAACCTAACTAAGAGAACTGCACCCCCTCAAACTGGTCCCTTAATACAAACCTCCTGAACAATAAGATTCTACATCGAGAAATCCAAGAATTTCTGTCACAGACAATTACCTCCTTTGAGAAGTCCGATATACCCCTAGACGTACAATGGGCAGCAGCTAAAACTACTTTAAGGGGTACCCTTATTCAAAAAGCCTCACTAATTAAAAAGCAATTGACATCACAAGCATTAGCGCTAGAAACAGAACTAAGAAAACTAGAATCAGACCTGTAAACTAAGTTCTCTTTAGACATTGAAAAACAGATGGTCAACATTCAGAAGCAATTACACAAATTACACCTAAACCAATACTCTCTTATGGAGTCCAGACTTATTCACAAGTATGCCGAATGGGCGCAAACGCCTT
Organism: Protopterus annectens; assembly: GCF_019279795.1. Taxonomy (NCBI): domain Eukaryota; kingdom Metazoa; phylum Chordata; order Ceratodontiformes; family Protopteridae; genus Protopterus; species Protopterus annectens. Next base: position 1,597,422,129 of record NC_056728.1, read on the forward strand.
CCAAGATTCTGGCAAGGATAATAAATGTCAAACCCCCTCCTACCACAATAAAACAAATTAACTATAAGGGTCATACTTTCTTCACAGATGAAGAAATCATACATGTATTTCAAGAAGTGTGCGAGGAAACCTATGGGCCTCAAGCACTTGATTCAGAAAGTTTTAATGACACTTTCCTAAACGAACTACAATTTCCAACAATAAGTGACACTCACACAAATTTACTAAGGATGCCCATAACCAAGAATGAAATATCGATGGCCATTAATTAAATGAAACCAGGTAAAGCCCCAGGCCCAGACGGCTATGTGTCAGAATTCTACAAATCCTTTAAACAGGTACTAGCCCCCATTTTACTTAAAAGTCTGTAATCACATAACCCAGTTTGGTATATCTGATCTATATAGTAATAATTCCAGGACTATCTTTATTCAAAAATCTATCGACAGTAACTTCAATACCAATGACTATCGCCCAATCGCCTTAATTAACCTTGACATAAAGATTTTATCCTCTATTCTAGCAAGTAGATTAAAAAATGTATTACCGCATATTCTCTCATGACCAACTAGGTTTCATGAACAATAGGCATGTTTGGGATAATACTCTATCCACTGAAGTCATAACCTATATGACAAAGTGCGACAAATCTCCTAAATATGCTCTTTCTGTTGATGCCCAAAAAGCTTTTGACAGGGTAAACTTGAACTTTCTCTTTAAAATTATGAAACGCTTTTCCATTCCTGATAAATTCATCAAAATGGCTGCAACCCTTTATATTAAGGCCTCTACTACTTTATACATGAACAAAAAATACTCCAAACAAATCCAAATAATAAATGGTACAAGGCAGGGATGTCCACTATCTCCTTACTTATTTAACATCTATCTTGAAGTACTACTGCTAAAACTAAGCCAAAAAACATTTCACCGCTCAGTTTACTTATATAAAATACCAGTAAAATACACCACCTTCGCAAACGACTTAAATATCTACTTGGATCTCCCCTCAACTGAACTAGGGAAAATTCTTAACTCTATAGACAAATGTTCACAAATCTCAAACTACGCCATCAACCCCAATAAATCAATAATCTTCCCACTAAACCCCCTTGCTCACAAATAATTTTTTGTACCAGAAACAAAGATCAAAGTTAATTATTCACTTAAATATCTGGGTATAATATTTACCCATCCCCTACAAGAACTAATTAATAGCAATCTATACAAAACATGGTCTAAAGTATTGGTAGACCTCACAAAATTAAAGAATCTAAACCTGTCTCTCCTCTCAAAAGCAGCTATTATAAAAATGAATATCCTCCCCAAAATTCTTTTCCACTTCTTTGCCCTTAATCAAAATATCCCAAACACTTTCTTTTTGAAAATGAATACTGCACTGGGTAAATTTATTTGGTACCCTAACAATGTCAGAATAGGTTACACTAAACTGACACTTTCCAAAGAAAAAGGGGGGCTGGCCCTTCCGGGTTTTCTAACTTTCTATCATATAGTAAACGCCAGTCGTATTGTGCACATAGCTAATCACCAGCACTCAAATAATGTCTGGAATCCCTTATGGATAAAAATATACAATGCACACATAAGTGCATCCAACATTAACCTGAGAGCGTCAATCTTTCTTAACCCTAAAACTCTCAAGGATCTCAAAATTCACCCTATATTAATAAAAAATATCATTGGTTTTCAAAACCTGATAACATCTCTTGGTATGCAACACTCCCTAACGATGGCCCAACCAGTCCATTTAAATCCCAACTTTAAACTGAGTAACAACATGTTAAATCTCAATAGTTACCCTCTTATCAAGAACTGTACAGTTTGGGACTTCTATATAATTAAAGACTTAGTAAAATCACAAACACCACACCAAACCAAGTAAAACAACTGCCAGTACTGACAGTTGTTTTACATAATTAAAGACTTACCATTTGAAACCATTGTAACGTCATTAGCAGCCAATAAAAATACTATATAATCATTAAACAACTATTATACCTCATATATCTGGCTACAGACAAGATTGCAGTTCTCCCCTCAGAACTTCAGCTGTATCAGACTCTAATAGACCAGCTTCTTTTAAGGTCTAAAATGGTCTCAAATGTCTATAAACTAATAACAAAAATAAAACACAAAGACAATACACTATTCTCTAAGAACTGGGATAGGCAAAACAAGGAAATAACGATTAGCCAAAAACTTGATGCAATTGTCACAACATTAAAATTAACTCCATTCAAAAAGCTGATATATACTCAGCTCATGATAAACAATAACTCCTATCACAGGCCATCATTCCTAAATAAAATTAACCCAAATACCTCACTTCTTTGCCCAAACTGCCCCAACTCAGTAGCAGATATATTCCATATATTTTGGTCCTGTAAAAATGTGTACAAACTGTGGTGTTCCCTAAGAGCACAGCTTGAGAAAATGGGGCACATGAAGTCAACTCTATCCTGGGAAATGGTGATTTTAAACATATTCCCCAGCCCCTTCAAATCTGAGACTAAACATATTATTGTGACACTCTCTGCGTTACTTAAAACTTACATTACATTAAACTGGTTAGACAGATCCAAAATGTCTTGGAAAAACTTCCAGTTGATGGCTGTTCAATATGTATTGACAAGCAAACTGAAGACTACTAGCAAAAAAAAAAATAAAATATTTTCAAAAATATTGGAATAACCTTATAGAAGTTTTAAAATAATACTGTCCCTAGGTATATTTTTCTCCTCCCTTGGGTTGACCTCTACTTTTCTCCCACTTTATACCCCTCTCTCTTTCCCGCCTTAACACTGGGTCAGATACTTTACATTTCTAATCTCTACTTTCGATCTAATCCATGAAAGATCACAAACAGAAACCTTACCACCACACTTTCTTCACTCTTGTTCATGCAATAACAGCTAACCTCCTTCTCTTAACATCCTATCACTTAGTGACAGCCGAATGTATATAATGTATATAGTTAAAGCAATAGGTCTTAGTTATTTGAATTCATATCATCACAGTTGAATATTCTGATACCTGTATCTTAACTTACTGCCTCTCACTACTCTATGTTTAAACTACTAAGCACTTGCATTGTGATGGCAATTATTTGCTCTTGTTATACTGGACTGTCTGTTCTTGTGTTTAAGCAGGTATTACTAATTATATTCATATACTCATACTGTGCCTGTTGTTAACACTGTTTGTGTTTTTCAAAAATGCAAATAAAAATCATATTGCAAAAAAAATAACTTCTGCATAGATAGAAAAGCAATATTGTACAGACAATACTAAAACTGTAAAATCTAAATGCGTGGAGACACAATTTTCGATTTTGTGATTCCCAACAGCATTTATCCATTGAATTGTCTTTATTTAATGTGTTGTTAAGAGACATGAAATATTTAGATTGATAGAGAGGGAGGCTGTTGCTATAGTTAACAGCTTTTCTGCCTGGTTAGTTTGATCAACAGGAAAGCCAGTCAGCTTTGGTGTGAGATCACTCTAATATGCCCCTTCACTGGTACTATGCAATCTCAGAGTTTGTATACTTTAGAAGCAAGGACTGTAAGAGGCAAAGTCTCCTATACTGAAAAAAAAAAAAGAAAGAGTTTTTGATTTGCATGCTCTGAGACTTGTGTTTTCGATGTCTTTTTTCAAGCTTTTTTGTCCGTCTGATGAGTGTCAGTCTACTGACATATCTTTAACTTCAGTATATTCATAGATAGATAATGCATACACACACACACACACACACACACACACACACACACACACACACACTCACACACTCACACACACATGCACACACACACACACACACACACACACACACACACACACACACACACACACACACACACACACACACACACACACATGCACACACACACACACACACACACACACACACACACACACACACACATTTACTGAGATCAATGTGTGATTCTCAAAAAAATAAATCAGATAGTGTATATATGTGTGTTGTGTGTGTGTGTATGTGTGTGTGTGTGTGTGTGTGTGTGTGTGTGTGTGTGTGTGTGTGTGCGCGCGTATGCTGCCATGCTCAGTTATGTGTGTTGTGCTGTAATTTGTTCTTTTCATCAGTATGTAGCACTAATGCTGCTTCCTGATGTGAATGTGTAAGTGAAGAATTGTGTCAGGAAAGGAGTGTAATGTTGCATCACATAATTTATATTTGGGCTAATGTATGTCTCCATGATTATGAATGATTCTGTAAGGATCAAAAACTATTGTAGCATCACTACAAATATCAGTTTATGAATATAAATACCAGTTTCATGCTTCAAATATCAGTACGAGACATAACATAGAAAGACACCAAATAAAAAAGAGTCCAAGAATCGTATTTCATGATTGCATATGTGAATTAATTCATGTTATTTTATATCTTCTGGAAAAGAAGTCTGCCCAAAGAGAAGTTTGTGTCAGCATTTAAATGATTCATCAAGATCTGTTTCAACAATATCTCATTAATTCAAAACTTCATAACCTATCCCAAGACTGGGCAACTTCACAATAGGTTATATTAATTAGACTAATATAGTTGTACATCCCTATACTGCTCCCTTATCAGACCCATTATTGAGTACAATACCCCCTTCAGCATATGCCTTGCCAAGCACATGCACCAGTTGGAGAGACCACTGAGGTTCCTGACCAGGAAAATTCAGGGTCTCAAACACCTATCCTATACAGATAGGCTAAAATCCATGTCACTCTACTCAGTCTCATACAGACTGCTCAGAGGTGACCTGTGTCTGACATACAAGGCCATTTCAAACCCAGCCTTGAAGATTGCTGCATATCCATAAGACAAACTCCACTTGTGCAACATGCATGCGAGGCCTTAACCTGGTCTGTGACATTAATAGAACTTGTGGACAGTATAGATTTGTGTACCAAAGACTTCCCTATCTTTGGAATAGACTCCCTGTCCATGTCAAGCAAAGTACCTGTCTAGCCCTCTTTAAGAGGAACCTGGATGACTGGATGGGAAACAGAAAATATACCCCTGAGATCCCACCTGTGTTCCTGCTGAACTGGGGGAAAAGGTGCTGACTTTGAGGGA
>NC_056728.1:1597429741-1597441625 GCF_019279795.1 Protopterus annectens
TGAAGATACTAGACTGAAAACAGGACTGTTTTTCCTTCTGTTTTTTTTAATATGAAAACCCTGCAGAGACTTTAATCGTCCACACAGCAGTCAACAGACCGTATCCGTTTTTTATTTTATTTTATTTTTTTGAAAGCCAGAAATTATCTTGTTGTTTATTTCTGCAGAGAATTACCCTGTAGCTTGCTATCCTGGTTTTATTAAAGAAAACTTTCCCAAAGTAAATAAATACTTTATTAAATGTTATGAGTCAGTCTGTCCAATAGACAGTGGATGGGTTTTATAAAAGATGTTCTTGATGAAGTATGGCTGATAAGTGAAGAAAAATGTTTATCTGAGCCTTGCACATTTCATAAAAATGTCTAAGCTCTATGTAGTATTTGCATATATGACTCTGTAAGGGGAAGAATACGGGTACAGGGTAGGTATGCAAAAAATATTTCCTAACATCTTTGGTGATTCATAGACATATGCTTTGCAGAGTAATGTGCTTTGGCATTGTCAACAGTTATGTGGTTTCTAAAGAAGACTAACTACAATAAACAGAAATCTTGATTATGCAGTCCCACTGCTCAACTGATGTGCTCAACAGATAGTGTTTGACCTACAACCTCAGCTGTCCTTGTAATAAGCCCAGTTATTTTGCAAAATATACCACATTACCCATATTCATGGGAAAGCAGTGCAGCTGAACACTATATTATAACCAAACCCTGTTTATCCCCTCCTGCTTGTAATACAATGGTTTCATCAGTCACACAACAAATAGCACCAAGCCCCCCCCCTCTTTTATTTACCACACTCATGGATATTAGTGCACATTATGAACTACACCGGACCATGCAGTGGTGCAGATGTTAGTACAAAAGAGGCAGTGTATGGTACAGGGGGCAATAACTGTAGAAGAAATTTCATTATTTTTATATACTATAGATTCTTAAATGTTATGACATTCATTTCATTTTGTTCTGTAAAATGAAAAGAAAACAACAGTGCATTGCATACTCTCTGATGTGGCCATTTGCTGTTTTCTTTGAAATGTCAGGCACTGTGCACAATGTATTTACAAGAAGGATGTGACTGAAAATATTTCTTGTATAACTCCTGAGGCTGCAGGTGTTGTATGTAACTGTGCTGTGCTTCATATGCACTGAGGGAGGTAACCATTCTGTGCATAGCACCTGTACTCATAGCCTTTCAAGCCATAGTTTTTCAGTTTAACTTCGTATTTCCGTAGATCAGCTCATTTATACTGTAGGATAAATTAAAAATGGGATGCAAGGCTATTCCAGCTAGCCATGAACACCTGTAGAAAAGTAGTCTCTCCTATGACCTGGTTGCATAAAATATTTTAGGGTTCAAGGCCTCTTGCTTTGATGATCTCAGGATATAATGTTCAAAAGTTATAAGTAGCTTGTTGGTAAATGGTGGGCAATGCTTTTGATGCAATGATGTAAAAGGCCATTGTTGAGCTGAAGCTGAGCTCTAGCTATCATTTGGAACCAGACAACTTTGTGTTGTGAAAAGCAGTGATGTTCTTGTTGTTGACCAAGCAAAAAATTATGACACAATTAGTTAAGACTGGTCTGTTACAGTTGACTTTTGTGAGAGGAACTGAGTCTTATTAATGGTAGGTCATATTTACAGCTTTGGTATTGGGAGTTTCATCCCAATAGTATGACTTGTTTCAGAAGTCAGGACATTAACAAAGCCAAAGCTGAAGACATATAAAGTTGAAGACCTAACTGATAGAGAATCTGCTACAGAATCTGTTAGGTCTTTAATATATGAATCACCGATTTTCATGGATGCCTGCCTTCTCAGAAAGCATCAGTGCAGCTTTGAGGATGAGTTTATTTATATTCATCAGAGTGTGGGACATCAATCTGTGTTTAGTGTCGAACAGCTGCGGGCAATTGGTTAGAATAAAGTTGTTGATGCAGAACATAAGATGGAGACTTGTAGTCTGTCCAGCTGCAATGTTTATGAATAAGAAAGAGAGTAAGGTTCCAAAAGTTTAACACCTGTAAAGCCTGCCCTAAAGAAACCACAGTCAGTGCTTGTTTCTTCAGTTACAGTTTCGAAAGCACAGTTGGCTGAGCAGGTCTTCATTTATTTACACAGGAAGTGCAAAAAGTCACAAAACTTAGGCTTAAACACTAACCCACTATCTTAAAGCTCTTTATAAGAACCACAGGGGTATACATAGTGAGTAGAAGTTTTACATTTTCATATACTGTAGTTAGCATCAGTAATGCTGCATATGGCAGAGAGGGGATTAATCCCTTTGCTAAAGCCATGTTGCACCCTTGATCACATTTGCCTAAATAATCAAATATTTGTTCTTAAATAAACACTTGCAGAATTTTTGCTGAGGGTATGATATTAGTTAAGGGTGTGTAATTTCAAACAGCATTAGTACTGGGGCCCTGGGCAAAGAAATAATCATAATCTACTTAAGGAAATGGAGACATGAAGATCATTCTAGTAGAAGAAAGAGTGGTTGATTTTATGAGGCAGAAACATGAAAATCCAAGAGGAGGACATTTGACAAAATTCAAGCTAGAACTCACAGACTTACAGATTATTTGTATATTGGGGTTATTCAGGTAAACAAGCCAGTGTTTTTGATGGCAACTACCTTGCAGTAGAAAGCAGGCAACCACCAAACAGGATCTTCAACTGGTACCACACTTCTATGGTCCGTATGTAAAACCTGGCTGACATCCTCCTGGGCAAGTCTGGAACTGAATAACTTCTTGGCTAAATGCCAGAATAGTCTCCTTTATAATGTGGGTAGCCAGACCTTGGCTGCATGGTCCTAACTAGCACTATTTCATCAGTTCCTGACAGTGCTCTGATATATTTCTAAAACAGTTTCAGTTGCTGTTGTAAAGAATCTGCTTATTCCATAAGAAGTCAGTTTTTGCAGCCTAGGTGGAGAGTCTGCACTCCCTTCTCAGCTCTCGAAATTATTGTAACAAATTGTTTCCTGTGTGTTCTTCCACCATTTACAGTTCCTGTCTCTTTCTTTCATCTTCCTCATAAGGGATAATGAAAGTCAAGGATCATTTCCACCTCTTAATCGCCTTATTCTAAGAGGAAAACTTTGATCCTTGATTTTTTCTAGTGGTAATACCAGACTCAAGATGATTGACATATTATCTTGGTGAGGAAAGATTTTCAGAAGACTGCATCTAATTCTCAGTGCACAGTGCCCTCCTTTAAGTAAAAGGTAAGTCTGCTACTGATTTAAATTCCTCCTGTCTTGGTTTTCTTAAAAGAACAAAAAGAGAATACTGGATAGCAGTGATTCACTGAATCTGTATGCACTCTAAATCCCAGAAAACTGTCTTAATATTAGTAGCAACTGGATCTAAAAAGTTAGTAATTATCAAATACTATATCTTATCTTTTTTATACCCAATGAATTATGCCAGGTCCGGAAAATCAACAATTTTAAGTTGGACCTTAAAGAACCCTGACCAATTAAGTTTGAAATTGCTAAAGACAATGAAATTACTTTCTCTCTCTCTCTCTCTCTCTCTCTCTCAATCTCTCTCTCACTCTGTACCCTTGCAGATGAGATTCAAGAGATCCTCAAGAGTTTTAACCTGTCTGAGAATATAGCCACCAAGAATAACATTGTGTGATTTCCAAAAAGGAACAGGACTAACAGCCATTGAGGGGAAACATAAACATAATTCCAAAACAGTGTTACCTATTCGAATTCTTTTTAACCAGCAGCAGGATACCACTCCCCTTTTCCTAGACTGACCTTACATTTCTGGGTGATGATCTAATTATGGTCAATGTGGGACTAACTTACCTTGAATTTCAGTAATATTTCATTTATTCCAGATAGCTCAGATATTCGCCTATAAGCACAGCCTCCCAAAAGCTCCCATTTAAGTTGAGGCTATTACCACTAGCCATTAGGTTTCCACAAAAATTTTAAACTGTGCATCACTTTTATTGGTCCTTTGCATAATGAAGAACTAGTAGGACACTCTTGTTGCGTCCAGACCTGAGATGGAATTTAGCTTAATATCACTTGATACAAATAATTTCAACATTGAAAAGAAACAAAGAAAGAACCCTCTGTGACATTTGGGCATAGCTGAGTATATAGCTAGAAGATGGAAGTTAGCCCTGTACTGATAACATTTGTAACCAATGCAGTCTGTGTATGCGGTATGTATATCCAACACACAAAGACTGGGGTCAGTGGCTATGTAGTGACCAGTACACCTACATTGTAGTGGCCAACAGGCTTCTCTCAACTAATGGTATAAGCCTCGACTGTATAAAGAATCTCCAATATTCTACAATGAAAGTCAGGGCTACCCAGAGTAAGAACTTTGGACACTAGGCAATGATTCAGAAAAAAAAAAGGTAACTGAAGAATTTGTTCACAGTACATGGAAATCATACACAAACCATTAGCCCGCCCATCTCTTATCCCTTTAATCAATATATATTTCCCTAAAAAAATTCTCAGATCAGAAGACATACAACTCACTATAAATAAATCAAATAAATCCCCTGAACAACGCCTATAATTGTATGCAGCTGCAAAAAACTCCCTACCTCTCACCACCAGAACTATTTCTACTGGAGTAAAAAATATAAAAAATGTTTATTCAGATGTTATTAAGCACTTTCATCTCACTTAGAGATACTTCTTCAGAATACAAAACACATTAATTACCCACATTTAAATATAGAATGAGATGAATGACATCACAAATCTTTCAATCATATTAAAGGAACAAAGCACTACCTGTTTAAAAATAGTTTAAACTTTTCCCATTCAATGAACTAATACCATTGAATGGTTAAATTAAGTTTTGATATTAATAAATTATAAAAATAATAAACAATAAACAATTATGTTATTTTAAAAAAATGTAAAATATACACATACACACTTTATAGCCTATTGGCTCTTTCCAGCAACATGGGGGCTATGGACACACTGTCATTCAAGCCTGGTGGTAGCATGGCCACTAATTTTAGCTGCCACTGGGTCTCCTTCTTTTTTCATAGATTTTTCCAAACACCCCCTCTTGGATTGATCTTAACAATATTCAAAATTCCAAACACAAATTTTTCAAAATCTATACAAAATGCTGCATGTTTATAGAGGGCATTGGTTGTTTTTTTGTTTCTCATATCATTTAAATGTTCATATATCCTATTTTTCAACATATGGTCGGTTTTCCCACATAGAATTGTCCACATATGTTACACAGAGCCAAATACACCACTCCCATGGTACTACAATTTCCCCTCTTGAAATATACTTTGCTTTTAATATTATTATTTAAAACCAAAGTACTCTGCTTGTTAATATAGGGATTATATGAACACATACCACAGGCTTGTGTATCCTGTTTGTCCTCCCATTTATTTTCTATTTTCTTATGTGTTAGATAATAATTTCCTTTGGTTTGAGGGTGAGTATTATCAGCAAGTGAGGGGTGTCCCTATGGGGGCAGTATGCTCACTCGTGTATGCCAACTTGGTACTCCTAGGGTGGGAGAGTCTACATGTAATGGAAAGTCCTTTCCTGGGGAATATTAAATTATACCTCTGATATTAGGACAATATATTTATCCTCTGGAAGGGTTTGGAACAAGAGATTCCACAATTTTTACAGTACTTAAACTCAAATACTAGATTTTTGGAGTTTGCATATTAGTATGATAAACAGGGGATTAATTTTTTGGACACATTTATTACCAACAGCAGCGGCCTTAGGTCAACTGGTGCCCTAGGCAAAAGGACTCCACAGCGCCCCCCCCACACCACCCAGGTGCCCCCAACCTGGTCTACCTACACCAAATAAATACTGGAAAAGCACCCCTGCTACAGCGGCGCCCTAGGCGGCCACCTAGTTGGCCTATGCCTAAGGCCGGCCATGATTACCAAAGAAGGTGAAGGTTTTAAGTCCCAAGTGTAGAGGAAGAATATTTTTTGCAATGCCTATTTGCATTTCAAAAGCAGTCGTCCTTTAGGGCAAAAGAAGAACATTGTAAAGGGGCAGGCTATCAGAATAACCTGTATGAATTCATGTAAGGATGATTTAGCCAAGGAATATGTTAATATTTTTAATATGTTCCAAGAGAGAGAGGTTATTCAGTAGATTTTATAGATCGGATTCTAAAAGACGTTTATGATAAATGGGGGAGCATATATAAACCACTTTTAGGGGGTGGTTCAGATTTGCAACGAAATGATCAAAATTCACAGATCAATCATTTACAGAATAATTTTAGTAAGGCTTGTATTTTGCAGTATAACGTTAATACATATAAGGTTAAAAAAGCATTAGAAAAGAACTGGAATATATTCAGGACTAATCAGAAGGTATTTAAAAAAGTGGGGGAAAATACCTATGTTTGTGAACAAAGTGGGGTTCAATATGAAGCAATTGTTGGAAAAGAGGTTAGAAAATAAAAGGGAGGTCAAACAGGGTACACAAGCCTGTGGTATGAGTTCATATCATTCCTATATTAACAAGCAGATTACTTTGGTTTTAAATAATAATATTAAGAAGAAAGTATTTTTCAAGATGGGAAATTGTAGTACCATGGGAGTGGTGTATTTGGCTCTGTGTAACACATGTGGACAATTCTATGTGGGAAAAAACAAACGTATGTTGAAAAATAGGATATATGAACATTTAAATGATATGAGAAACGAAAAAACAACCAATGCCCTCTATAAACATGCAGCATTTTATATAGATTTTGAAAAATTTGTGTTTGGAATTTTGGATATTGTTAAGATCAATCCAAGAGGGGGTGATTGGAAAAATCTATTAAAAAAGAAGGATACCCAGTGGCACATAGGTGGCAGTACACTAAACACTGAAAGTGTGATAAGAAACTTAGGGACACAGGTGGATAGTGGTCTCACCTTTGACAAACACATCACCACAACAGTCAGGAAATCCTTCTATGTGGCACACCTCATCATTAAGGGCTTTTCATCCAGAAAAAAGGAGGTCATTGTCCCACTGTACTCATCCCTCATTAGACCCATTATAGAATACAACTCCCCATCTGGTATGTACTTCTCAAGACATCTACAACAACTGGAAAGGCCACAGAAATACCTCACTAAAAGAATCACAAGCCTAAAGCAGATGCCCTATGCTGACCATCTAAAAAAACTCCATCTATACTCTGTCGCATATCATCCACTCAGAGGTGATCTCTGCTTAACATGTCAAACCCAGAGCTGTTGGACATGCTACACATAAAGAAATCCCAATCCCTCAGAGACACACTCCAGGGATCTAAACCTTGTCATCACAATGAACAAAACATGCTGGAAGGATAGGTTCCTGACCCAGAGACTCCCCAGACTCTGGAATAGACTGCCCATACATGTCAAGCAGAGTGCCTCTTTGGCCCCCTTCAAAAGGAACCTTGATGATTGGATGGGAGAGAGGAAATTCACCACAGGGATCATGTCAGTCACCCTGCTAGACAGGGGCCCAGGGAAGTAAATACTGTGGGAAGAAATAGCCAGGGAATTGTTATGGCTAGGTTTGTATAGGCCCTAGGGCCAATAGCCTAGTACCAACCTATGAACCTATGAACCTTGAAAACTGCTTAGTCTTCTCATGTAGTAACTGCAGACAATATATTTCCACTAACCTGATATCTCCACAAACCAAAACAAAACACACGGTTAACAAAAGAAGTACTACATCACCTATGAGGCCAAGCATTGAAATCAAGGAAAGAATCTGTTATAGTAGAAGGTAGAGACAAATTCATTAACATGTGTAACCTCACCAAAAAAAAAAAAAAAAAAAACACCACCAGGTGTAATAAAGCTATATATCTTCAGAACAACCAAACTTGACCATCCAAAGAAATGCTGGTCTCAAATGAACCAAATCATACTCAGAAATAAGAAAAACATCTGTCACTGGGCTACTCCATAATAATTACAAAAGGTACCATTACAGCAAAAAATCTCCCCTACAAAATCAGTCAGCTCCCCCACCCCAAACAATTGCAATTCTTCCCAAGGGCCCTTCAGAATATACCCTAATGATCTGCTTCAGAGTTATTAAAACAGCATATATAGAAGAATTTCTCAACAAAGTCCCAGATGGTGGCCTACCAGGTGGATACAACCTGAACCTTTAGTTCATGAAAGCCTGTACAGAGCACATTATTCAATATACTTAGAGCATTTGTGGCTGTCAACATACCATTTTTCAATTATAGAAGGGAACAATAGTCAAGAGCATATCAAAAAAAAAAAAAAACTAAAACCAGCTCCTGCTCAGATTTCAGACCTATATGTGTTTTGTCTGCTATTGGCAAAATTCTAGAAAATAAGATAAAAACCAAAAGGACCCAATGAAGAGGCTGTAGTTTCCAGTTTAAAAACACAGTTTTATTCCACAAAAAGGAAGCACAAGCGCTTTCGTAGGTACAAATCCCACTTCTTCAGATGCTAACAACTGTTCAAACAGGAATGGTTTAAATACATATACAGAAACACCTGAAGTAATTAAATAGTGGCATCACCTTAAAGCTGCACTCATGTTAAAATGTTCAAGACAAGCCCCGGGATTCATGAAGCTCGGCGCAAGGCCGGTGTAAGGCTTGCGCCGGCAGTGCAGTGTATAATCGGCATAGCAGCACCATATGCATAGTCATGAGTGCGCGCCGCAACCACAGACATGTGCAGAGGGCACGTGCGCGAGCCCAAGTAGGATGCGCCCGTAGGCATGGCCAAGCAGGCAGGCGATGAGCAACCTAAAGTGCTGACTGTCACAGGCCGCCTGCAATAGTAACCGCACCAGCCAGGGTCCGTGGATAATGAAACGTACGCAGAGTATGCAACATAGTACCAGTTCACACAAAACGGGGAACCAAACATTAACCCACGAAGTCCAAATTGTACCCGTCCAAGGAACAAAGGATATGCGTAATACCGTGTCCGTCACGCAATGTATGTCAGTGGGCATACCCAGTGAAGGTGTACCGCAGCATGTCAGCGCGCCGCACCTACACACAAGTAGCCACATGGGCATGGTCACCAGCAGTAGTGAGAGTATACAGCCGGGCAGCCGTGTCGATATAACAACCAGAAGGAAACCAGATACCCCAAACACAGACAAACATGTGCATAGCAACATGTACTACACCCAGCAACGTGCCCGTCGCATACACATAGGACGGCGTATGCCTAAGCGTAATATCCAGACGCAGAACCCATGCATGCAAATGTAATACACAACAGCCCCGTCATAGCACGTAACCCACACCCATGTACGACCGTGCACCCAACCCAGCTAGCAGCCACGCAGCTGCACACCTACACAATGGGTATACCTGAAATGTAGTAAGAAGTATTGTCCTAGGCAGTGCCACGCAGGCAAATATGTACTCCACATGTTAACATCCCACCTCAGGTACTGATATCCAAATGGCTGCATGTGAATGTGTCGGCAGAATGTGTACATCCCGCATGTGGTATGGACCTGTCGAAACCCCATAGGCGTGCACACGCCACGGTGCCCATAACTGTACACATCTGGACAAGGCAGTATGTTCAGCCACCGTACCGATGATTAGCTATGCATACATGTCAAACACAACACATATGGCGGAACATCTGCCCACCAAGCAGGATAGCCCAACAGGGTGCCACATGCACAGAAGGTGAAGGTGGGACATCACACGTTGAGAATAGTGTTGCCGGATGGCCAAACACCCACGGCCAATGCAAAGGATGGAATAACATGTATATGCCTGGATGAATGGGTATGTCATAGCATGGGAATAGGCCAAGCTATCCAACATAATAGCCATGTGTACCAGATACAAACTGCCAGTAACACGCAGTAGTAATGCAGGAAGGCATACACGACTGTGGGAATAGCACAGGACATATGGCACGTTCCAAGTGTTGACGCATGACACAAATGTCCAGGATGGGGCTCCCTGCAAAGAGGAACATGTGCCAACCCCACCCCCCACAGATGTACCGGCAGTGGAAACACATCCCAAACACACACCAACACCACCGTCCATCCCACGATAGCAACGGAGGCTGGTCAAAGACCACCATGATGCGTGCACAAACAGGGACACGTGTAACCGTTGCCCTAACAACCCCCCCACAGGCCAACGAATAATAGTATGGACATATGCATGTAATGCTGTGAAGGATGTCTGGTAGTCCTCAGTATCACAGAGGTAGGTACACAAATACACTGTAATCAACCATGATGAATGTGCACTGTACACAGCATACCTGCAGGTAATACATAGTTCAATCATGTGCCACAGAAATATACACATATGAATGAGGATAGGGGATAGACAAGTGTGAATGGGACAAACTATGAACATAGGTTCATAGGTCCATAGGTACATAGTAGGCTATCAGCCCAAGGGCAGCTATAACCCTAGCCCACAGTTATGTTGCCTTTGCCAACCCTCCATTACTAAGATAAAAATGCCTATTATATTGCTGTACCTCTGTCAAGCAGTGACAATGAAGTAATCCCTGGGGTATATCTGCAATCTCCCATCCATTGGTCAAGATCCCCCTCGAACAAGGCCAACAAGGTGCTGTGCCTAACATGTACTGGGATGTTGTTCCATAGCATACTGAGTGTCTGGGTGATGAATCTGTCCCTCCAACACATTCTATTAATGACTGTGTCAAGGTTCACGTCACTTGCCCCTGTGGTTCTGAGGGATTTAGATCCATTAGGTGAAGCATACTCATCAAATATGGGTCGACATGGCCTTGTATGTCAGGCACAGGTCACCACTGAGCAAGTGGTATGTGACTGAATGGAGCAGGTGTCCTTTCAGTCGGGCAGCATAACACAAATTCCTGACACCCTGCATCCGTTTGACGAAGAACCTATGGGGCCTTCCCATCTGCTGCAGGTGTCGGGTCAGATACCTTCCGAACGGGACAATGTACTCAATCATAGGTCTAATGAGTGATGACTACAAGGAGACGATGACCTCCCCTGATCTAGATGTGAATCCCTGCACGATCAGGTGGGCAATGTAGAAGGTCTACCTAACTACGTTAGCAACGTGTGTGTCGAACGAATGGTGACTGACAACCTGGGTCCCCAGATCCCTGGTAACTCCCTCTGTGCTCAGTGGATTGCCACCTATATGGCAGCTAGGGGTAACCTTGTTCTTCGAAGGGTATGACTATGCATTTCCGGCAGTTAGCTGTAGGCCATGTCCCTGGCACCAGATATCCATATCTGTGAGGCCCTTCTGAAGGATATCTGTGTCAGATGTCCGGCCCCACTATGGCACCCAGTTCGCAGTCATCTGCAAACATTTTCAGCCATAACCCCCCTGTGTTTGCTTGTACTTTGGAAATGTAGATGCAGAAAAAGAGTGGACCCAGGACTGAGCCCCGTGGGACACTGCCTGTGACCGGCTGTGAGTCTGACATGGTGCCAGAAACTATGACCGTGTGGGTTCTGTCACCTAGCCAGTTTGCAACCCATCCTGCGATGTATGGGTTCACATCCAAGCCGATGGGTTTATCAATGATACCTGAGGGGGGTATTGTGTTGAAGGCCTTTGCCAGGTCGAGGTCAGCTGTATGGACTGCCTGACCCTCATCAATGGCCTCGGTGACTGTTCCTAAAACGTCAACCAAGTTTTAAATGCATGATCTGCCTTTGACCAAGCCAAACTGGGTTGGATGCAAAGTATGCAAGTCCCCTATGTCATCATCTATGAGTTCCATTATGATCCATCCCCATGGCTCTGCAGATAAGGCCCGTCAAGCTAATTGGACGGTAATTACCAGGGTCAGTGGAGGCACTGCCCCTGTGAAGTGGGACTACAGGGCGGCCCCC